>NW_027193744.1:0-313307 GCF_032444005.1 Ranitomeya imitator | reverse complement strand
GGTATAGAGTGTAGAGTGTAGGGTATAGAGTATATGGTATAGAGTGTAGGGTATAGAGTGTAGGGTGTAGAGTGTAGGGTATAGAGTGTAGGGTATAGAGTGTAGGGTATGGAGTGTACGGTATAGAGTGTAGGGTATAGAGTGTAGAGTGTAGGGTATAGAGTGTAGGGTATAGACTGTAGGGTATAGAGTGTAGGGTATAGAGTGTAGGGTATAGATTGTAGAGTGTAGGCTATAGAGTGTAGGGTATAGAGTGTAGAGTGTAGGGTATAGAGTGTAGGGTATAGAGTGTAGGGTATAGAGTGTAGAGTGTAGGGTATAGTGTGTAGGATAGAGTGTAGGGTATAGAGTGTAGGGTATAGAGTGTATGGTATAGAGTGTAGGGTATAGAGTGTAGGGTATAGAGTGTAGGGTATAGAGTGTAGGGTATAGAGTGTAGAGTGTAGGGTATAGAGTGTAGGGTATAGAGTGTAGGGTATAGAGTGTAGAGTGTAGGGTATAGTGTGTAGGATAGAGTGTAGGGTATAGAGTGTAGGGTATAGTGTATGGTATAGAGTGTAGGGTATAGAGTGTAGGGTATAGAGTGTAGGGTATAGAGTGTAGGGTATAGAGTGTAGGGTAGAGAGTGTAGAGTGTAGGGTATAGAGTGTAGGGTATAGAGTGTAGAGTGTAGGGGTTAGAGTGTAGGGTATAGAGTGTAGGGTGTAGAGTGTAGGGTATAGAGTGTAGAGTGTAGGGTATAGAGTGTAGGGTATAGAGTGTAGGGAATAGAGTGTAGAGTGTAAGGTATAGAGTGTAGACTGTAGGGTATAGAGTGTAGGGTATAGAGTGTAGAGTGTTGGGATTAGAGTGTAGGGTATAGAGTGTAGGGTGTAGAGTGTAGGGTATAGAGTGTAGAGTGTAGGGTATAGAGTATATGGTATAGAGTGTAGGGTATAGAGTGTAGGGTATAGAGTGTAGGGTATAGAGTGTAGGGTACAGAGTGTAGGGAATAGAGTGTAGAGTGTAAGGTATAGAGTGTAGAGTGTAGGGTATAGAGTGTAGGGTATAGACTGTAGGGTATAGAGTGTAGGGTATAGATTGTAGAGTGTAGGCTATAGAGTGTAGGGTATAGAGTGTAGAGTGTACGGTACAGAGTGTAGGGTATAGAGTGTAGGGTATATAGTGTAGAGTGTAGGGTATAGTGTGTAGGGTATAGAGTGCAGGGTGTAGAGTGTAGGGTATAGAGTGTAGGGTATAGAGTGTAGAGTGTAGGGTATAGAGTGTATGCTATAGAGTGTATGGTGTAGAGTGTATGGTATAGAGTGTAGGGTATAGAGTGTAGAGTGTATGGTATAGAGTGTAGGGTATAGAGTGTAGGGTATAGAGTGTATGTTATAGAGTGTAGGGTATAGAGTGTAGAGTGTAGGGTATAGAGTTTAGAGTGTAGGGTATAGAGTGTAGGTTATAGAGTGTAAGGTATAGAGTGTAGGGTGTAGAGTGTAGGGTATAGAGTGTAGGGTATAGAGTGTAGGGTATAGAGTGTACGGTATAGAGTGTAGGGTATGGAGTGTATCGTATAGAGTGTAGGGTATAGAGTGTAGAGTGTAGGGTATAGAGTGTAGGGTATAGAGTGTAGGGTATAGAGTGTAGAGTGTAGGGTATAGAGTTTAGAGTGTAGGGTATAGAGTGTAGGGTATAGAGTGTAAGGTATAGAGTGTAGGGTGTAGAGTGTAGGGTATAGAGTGTAGGGTATAGAGTGTAGGGTATAGAGTGTACGGTATAGAGTGTAGGGTATAGAGTGTATGGTATAGAGTGTAGGGTATAGAGTGTAGGGTATATAGTGTATGGTATAGAGTGTAGGGTATAGAGTGTAGGGTATAGAGTGTATGTTATAGAGTGTAGGGTATAGAGTGTAGAGTGTAGAGTGTAGGGTATAGAGTGTAGAGTGTAGGGTATAGAGTGTAGAGTGTAGAGTATAGAGTGTAGAGTGTAGGGTATAGAGTTTAGAGTGTAGGGTATAGAGTGTAGGGTATAGAGTGTAAGGTATAGAGTGTAGGGTGTAGAGTGTAGGGTATAGAGTGTAGGGTATAGAGTGTAGGGTATAGAGTGTAGGGTATAGAGTGTAGGGTATAGAGTGTAGAGTGTAGGGTATAGAGTTTAGAGTGTAGGGTATAGAGTGTAGGGTATAGAGTGTAAGGTATAGAGTGTAGGGTGTAGAGTGTAGGGTATAGAGTGTAGGGTATAGAGTGTAGGGTATAGAGTGTACGGTATAGAGTGTAGGGTATAGAGTGTATGGTATAGAGTGTAGGGTATAGAGTGTAGGTATAGAGTGTAGGGTATAGAGTGTATGGTATAGATTGTAGGGTATAGAGTGTAGGGTATAGAGTGTATGTTATAGAGTGTAGGGTATAGAGTGTAGGGTATAGAGTTTAGAGTGTAGGGTATAGAGAGTAGGGTATAGAGTGTAAGGTATAGAGTGTAGGGTGTAGAGTGTAGGGTATAGAGTGTAGGGCATAGGGTGTAGGGTATAGAGTGTTGGGTATAGAGTGTAGAGTGTAGGGTATAGAGTGTAGGGTATAGAGTGTAGGGTATAGAGTGTAGAGTGTAGGGTACAGAGTGTAAGGTATTGAGTGTAGGGTATAGAGTGTAGGGTATAGAGTGTAGGGTATAGAGTGTAGGGTATAGAGTGTAGGGTATAGAGTGTAGAGTGTAGGGATTAGAGTGTAGGGTATAGAGTGTAGGGTGTAGAGTGTAGGGTATAGAGTGTAGAGTGTAGGGTATAGAGTGTATGGTATAGAGTGTAGGGTATAGAGTGTAGGGTGTAGAGTGTAGGGTATAGAGTGTTGGGCATAGAGTGTAGGGTATAGAGTGTAGGGTATAGAGTGTAGAGTGTAGGGTATAGAGTGTATGGTATAGAGTGTAGGGTATAGAGTGTAGGGTATAGAGTGTAGAGTATAGAGTGTCGGGCAAAGAGTGTAGGGTATAGAGTGTAGGGTATAGAGTGTAGGGTATAGAGTGTAGGGTATAGAGTGTAGGGTATATAGTGTAGAGTGTAGGGTATAGAGTGTAGGGTATAGAGTGTAGGGAATAGAGTGTAGGGTATAGAGTGCAGGGTATAGAGTGTAGAGTGTAGGGTATAGAGTGTAGAGTGTAGGTTATAGAGTGTAGGGTATAGAGTGTAGGGTATAGAATTTAGAGTGTAGGGTATAGAGTGTAGGGTATAGAGTGTAGGGAGTAGAGTGTAGGGTATAGAGTGTAGGGTATAGAGTGTAGGGTATAGAGTGTAGGGTATAGAGTGTATGGTATAGAGTGTAGGGTATAGAGTGTAGGGTATAGAGTGTAGGGTATAGAGTGTAGGGTATAGAGTGTAGAGTGTAGGGTATAGAGTGTAGAGTGTAGGGTATAGAGTGTAGGGTATAGAGTGTAGGGTAGAGAGTGTAGAGTGTAGGGTATAGAGTGTAGGGTATAGAGTGTAGGGTATAGAGTGTAGGGTGTAGAGTGTAGGGTATAGAGTGTAGGGTATAGAGTGTAGGGAATAGAGTGTAGAGTGTAAGGTATAGAGTGTAGGGTATAGAGTGTACGGTATAGAGTGTAGGGTATAGAGTGTATGGTATAGAGTGTAGGGTATAGAGTGTAGAGTGTAGGGTATAGAGTGTAGGGTATAGAGTGTAGGGTATATAGTGTAGAGTGTAGGGTATAGAGTGTAGGGTATAGAGTGTAGGGAATAGAGTGTAGGGTATAGAGTGCAGGGTATAGAGTGTAGAGTGTAGGGTATAGAGTGTAGAGTGTAGGTTATAGAGTGTAGGGTATAGAATTTAGAGTGTAGGGTATAGAGTGTAGGGTATAGAGTGTAGGGAGTAGAGTGTAGGGTATAGAGTGTAGGGTATAGAGTGTAGGGTATAGAGTGTAGGGTATAGAGTGTATGGTATAGAGTGTAGGGTATAGAGTGTAGGGTATAGAGTGTAGGGTATAGAGTGTAGGGTATAGAGTGTAGAGTGTAGGGTATAGAGTGTAGAGTGTAGGGTATAGAGTGTAGGGTATAGAGTGTAGGGTAGAGAGTGTAGAGTGTAGGGTATAGAGTGTAGGGTATAGAGTGTAGGGTATAGAGTGTAGGGTGTAGAGTGTAGGGTATAGAGTGTAGGGTATAGAGTGTAGGGAATAGAGTGTAGAGTGTAAGGTATAGAGTGTAGGGTATAGAGTGTACGGTATAGAGTGTAGGGTATAGAGTGTATGGTATAGAGTGTAGGGTATAGAGTGTAGAGTGTAGGGTATAGAGTGTAGGGATTAGAGTGTAGGGTATAGAGTGTAGGGTGTAGAGTGTAGGGTATAGAGTGTAGAGTGTAGGGTATAGAGTGTATGGTATAGAGTGTAGGGTATAGAGTGTAGGGTATAGAGTGTAGGGAATAGAGTGTAGAGTGTAAGGTATAGAGTGTAGGGTATAGAGTGTAGGGTATAGAGTGTAGAGTGTTGGGATTAGAGTGTAGGGTATAGAGTGTAGGGTGTAGAGTGTAGGGTATAGAGTGTAGAGTGTAGGGTATAGAGTATATGGTATAGAGTGTAGGGTATAGAGTGTAGGGTGTAGAGTGTAGGGTATAGAGTGTAGGGTATAGAGTGTAGGGAATAGAGTGTAGAGTGTAAGGTATAGAGTGTAGAGTGTAGGGTATAGAGTGTAGGGTATAGAGTGTAGAGTGTAGGGATTAGAGTGTAGGGTATAGAGTGAGGGTATAGAGTGTAGGGTATAGAGTGTAGAGTGTAGGGTATAGAGTGTAGGGTATATAGTGTAGGGTATAGAGTGTAGGGCATAGACTGTAGGGTATAGAGTGTAGGGTATAGAGTGTAGGGTATAGAGTGTAGGGTATAGAGTGTAGGGTATAGAGTGTAGAGTGTAGGGTATAGAGTGTAGGGTATAGAGTGTAGGGTATAGAGTGTAGGGTATAGAGTGTAGGGTATAGAGTGTAGGGCATAGAGTGTAGGGTATAGAGTGTAGGGTATAGAGTGTAGGGTATTGAGTGTAGGGTATAGAGTGCAGGGTATAGAGTGTAAGGCATAGAGTGTAGGGTATAGAGTGTAGGGTATAGAGTGTAGGGTATTGAGTGTAGGGTATAGAGTGTAGAGTGTAGGGTATAGAGTGTAGGGTATAGAGTGTAGGGTATAGAGTGTAGAGTGTAGGGTGTAGAGTGTAGGGTATAGAGTGTAGGGTATAGAGTGTAGGGTATAGAGTGTAGGTATAGATTGTAGGGCATAGAGTGTAGGGTATAGAGTGTAGGGTATAGAGTGTAGAGTGTAGGGTATAGAGTGTAGGGTATAGAGTGTAGGGTATAGAGTGTAGAGTGTAGGGTATAGAGTGTAGGGTATAGAGTGTAGGGTATAGAGTGTAGAGTGTAGGGTATAGAGTGTAGGGTATAGAGTGTAGGGTATAGAGTGTAGGGCATAGAGTGTAGGGTATAGAGTGTAGGGTATAGAGTATAGAGTGTAGGGTATAGAGTGTAGGGTATAGAGTGTAGGGTATAGAGTGTAGAGTGTAGGGCATAGAGTGTAGAGTGTAGGGTATAGAGTGTAGGGTATAAAGTGTAGGGTATAGAGTGTAGAGTGTAGGGTATAGAGTGTAGGGTATAGAGTGTAGGGTAGAGAGTGTAGAGTGTAGGGTATAGAGTGTAGGGTATAGAGTGTAGGGTATAGAGTGTAGAGTGTAGGGATTAGAGTGTAGGGTATAGAGTGTAGGGTGTAGATTGTAGGGTATAGAGTGTAGAGTGTAGGGTATAGAGTGTATGGTATAGAGAGTAGGGTATAGAGTGTGGGGTGTAGAGTGTAGGGTATAGAGTGTAGGGTATAGAGTGTAGGGTATAGAGTGTAGGGAATAGAGTGTAGAGTGTAAGGTATAGAGTGTAGGGTATAGAGTGTATGGTATAGAGTGTAGGGTATAGAGTGTAGGGTGTAGAGTGTTGGGTATAGAGTGTACGGTATAGAGTGTAGGGTATAGAGTGTAGGGTATAGAGTGTAGGGTATAGAGTGTAGGGAATAGAGTGTAGAGTGTAAGGTATAGAGTGTATAGTGTAGGGTATAGAGTGTAGGGTATAGAGTGTAGAGTGTAGGGATTAGAGTGTAGGGTATAGAGTGTAGGGTATAGAGTGTAGGGTATAGAGTGTAGGGTATAGAGTGTAGAGTGTAGGGTATAGAGTGTAGAGTGTAGGGTATAGAGTGTAGGGTATAGAGTGTAGGGTATAGAGTGTAGGGTAGAGTGTGTAGAGTGTAGGGTATAGAGTGTAGGGTATAGAGTGTAGGGTATAGAGTGTAGAGTGTATGGTATAGAGTGTAGGGTGTAGAGTGTAGGGTATAGAGTGTAGAGTGTAGGGTGTAGAGTGTAGGGTATAGAGTGTAGGGTATAGAGTGTAGGGTATAGAGTGTAGGGTATAGAGTGTAGAGTGTAGGGATTAGAGTGTAGGGTATAGAGTGTAGGGTGTAGAGTGTAGGTTATAGAGTGTAGAGTGTAGGGTATAGAGTGTATGGTATAGAGTGTAGGGTATAGAGTGTAGGGTGTAGAGTGTAGGGTATAGAGTGTAGGGTATAGAGTGTAGGGTATAGAGTGTAGGGTATAAAGTGTAGAGTGAAGGGATTAGAGTGTAGGGTATAGAGTGTAGGGTGTAGAGTGTAGGGTATAGAGTGTAGAGTGTAGGGTATAGAGTGTATGGTATAGAGTGTAGGATATAGAGTGTAGGGTGTAGAGTGTAGGGTATAGAGTGTAGGGTATAGAGTGTAGGGTATAGAGTGTAGGATATAGAGTGTAGGGAATAGATTGTAGAGTGTAAGGTATAGAGTGTAGAGTGTAGGGTATCGAGTGTAGGGTATAGAGTGTAGGGTATAGAGTGTAGGGTATAGATTGTAGAGTGTAGGCTATAGAGTGTAGGGTATAGAGTGTAGAGTGTAGGGTATAGAGTGTAGGGTATAGAGTGTAGGGTACAGAGTGTAGGGTATAGAGTGTAGAGTGTAGGGTATAGTGTGTAGGGTATAGAGTGCAGGGTGTAGAGTGTAGGGTATAGAGTGTAGGGTATAGAGTGTAGAGTGTAGGGTATAAAGTGTTTGCTATAGAGTGTATGGTGTAGAGTGTATGGTATAGAGTGTAGGGTATAGAGTGTAGGGTATAGAGTGTATGTTATAGAGTGTAGGGTATAGAGTGTAGGGTATAGAGTGTAGGGTATAGAGTGTAGAGTGTAGGGATTAGAGTGTAGGGTATAGAGTGTAGGGTGTGGAGTGTAGGGTATAGAGTGTAGAGTGTAGGGTATAGAGTGTAGATAATAGAGTGTAGGGTATAGAGTGTAGAGTGTCGGGATTAGAGTGTAGGGTATAGAGTGTAGGATGTAGAGTGTAGGGTATAGAGTGTAGAGTGTAGGGTATAGAGTGTATGGTATAGCGTGTAGGGTATAGAGTGTAGGGTGTAGAGTGTAGGGTATAGAGTGTAGGGTATAGAGTGTAGGGTATAGAGTGTAGGGTGTAGAGTGTAGGGTATAGAGTGTATGGTATAGAGTGTAGGGTATAGAGTGTATGGTATAGAGTGTAGAGTGTAGGATATAGAGTGTAGGGTATAGAGTGTAGAGTGTAGGGTACAGAGTGTAGGGTATAGAGTGTAGGGTATAGAGTGTAGAGTGTAGGGATTAGAGTGTAGGGTATAGAGTGTAGGGTATAGAGTGTAGAGTGTAGGGTATAGATTGTAGGGTATAGAGTGTAGAGTGTATGGTATATAGTGTAGGGTATATAGTGTAGGGTATAGAGTGTAGGGTATAGAGTGTAGAGTGTAGGTTATAGAGTGTAGGGTATAGAGTGTAGGGTATAGAGTGTAGAGTGTAGGGTATAGAGTGTAGGGTATAGAGTGTAGGGTATAGAGTGTAGGGCATAGAGTGTAGGGTATAGAGTGTAGGGTGTAGAGTGTAGGGCATAGAGTGTAGGGTATAGAGTGTAGAGTGTAGGGTATAGAGTGTAGGGTATAGAGTGTAGGGTATAGAGTGTAGGGTATAGAGTGTAGGGTATAGAGTGTAGAGTGTAGGGTATAGCGTGTAGAGTGTAGGGTATAGAGTGTAGGGTACAGAGTGTAGGGTATAGAGTGTAGGGTATAGAGTGTAGAGTGTAGGGATTAGAGTGTAGGGTATAGAGTGTAGGGTGTGGAGTGTAGGGTATAGAGTGTAGAGTGTAGGGTATAGAGTGTAGATAATAGAGTGTAGGGTATAGAGTGTAGAGTGTCGGGATTAGAGTGTAGGGTATAGAGTGTAGGATGTAGAGTGTAGGGTATAGAGTGTAGAGTGTAGGGTATAGAGTGTATGGTATAGCGTGTAGGGTATAGAGTGTAGGGTGTAGAGTGTAGGGTATAGAGTGTAGGGTATAGAGTGTAGGGTATAGAGTGTAGGGTGTAGAGTGTAGGGTATAGAGTGTATGGTATAGAGTGTAGGGTATAGAGTGTATGGTATAGAGTGTAGAGTGTAGGATATAGAGTGTAGGGTATAGAGTGTAGAGTGTAGGGTACAGAGTGTAGGGTATAGAGTGTAGGGTATAGAGTGTAGAGTGTAGGGATTAGAGTGTAGGGTATAGAGTGTAGGGTATAGAGTGTAGAGTGTAGGGTATAGATTGTAGGGTATAGAGTGTAGAGTGTATGGTATAGAGTGTAGGGTATATAGTGTAGGGTATAGAGTGTAGGGTATAGAGTGTAGAGTGTAGGTTATAGAGTGTAGGGTATAGAGTGTAGGGTATAGAGTGTAGAGTGTAGGGTATAGAGTGTAGGGTATAGAGTGTAGGGTATAGAGTGTAGGGCATAGAGTGTAGGGTATAGAGTGTAGGGTGTAGAGTGTAGGGCATAGAGTGTAGGGTATAGAGTGTAGAGTGTAGGGTATAGAGTGTAGGGTATAGAGTGTAGGGTATAGAGTGTAGGGTATAGAGTGTAGAGTGTAGGGTATAGCGTGTAGAGTGTAGGGTATAGAGTGTAGGGTATAGAGTGTAGGGTATAGAGTGTAGGGTATAGAGTGTAGAGTGTAGGGTATAGAGTGTAGAGTGTAGGGTATAGAGTGTATGGTATAGAGTGTAGGGTATAGAGTGTAGGGTGTAGAGTGTTGGGTATAGAGTGTAGGGTATAGAGTGTAGGGTATAGAGTGTAGGGTATAGAGTGTAGGGAATAGAGTGTAGAGTGTAAGGTATAGAGTGTAGAGTGTAGGGTATAGAGTGTAGGGTATAGAGTGTAGAGTGTAGGGATTAGAGTGTAGGGTATAGAGTGTAGGGTATAGAGTGTAGGGTATAGAGTGTAGGGTATAGAGTGTAGAGTGTAGGGTATAGAGTGTAGATTGTAGGGTATAGAGTGTAGGGTATAGAGTGTAGGGTATAGAGTGTAGGGTAGAGTGTGTAGAGTGTAGGGTATAGAGTGTAGGGTATAGAGTGTAGGGTATAGAGTGTAGAGTGTAGGGATTAGAGTGTAGGGTATAGAGTGTAGGGTGTAGAGTGTAGGGTATAGAGTGTAGAGTGTAGGGTATAGAGTGTATGGTATAGAGTGTAGGGTATAGAGTGTAGGGTGTAGAGTGTAGGGTATAGAGTGTAGGGTATAGAGTGTAGGGTATAGAGTGTAGGGAATAGAGTGTAGAGTGTAAGGTATAGAGTGTAGAGTGTAGGGTATAGAGTGTAGGGTATAGAGTGTAGAGTGAAGGGATTAAAGTGTAGGGTATAGAGTGTAGGGTGTAGAGTGTAGGGTATAGAGTGTAGAGTGTAGGGTATAGAGTGTATGGTATAGAGTGTAGGGTATAGAGTGTAGGGTGTAGAGTGTAGGGTATATAGTGTAGGGTATAGAGTGTAGGGTATAGAGTGTAGGGAATAGAGTGTAGAGTGTAAGGTATAGAGTGTAGAGTGTAGGGTATAGAGTGTAGGGTATAGACTGTAGGGTATAGAGTGTAGGGTATAGAGTGTAGGGTATAGATTGTAGAGTGTAGGCTATAGAGTGTAGGGTATAGAGTGTAGAGTGTAGGGTATAGAGTGTAGGGTATAGAGTGTAGAGTATAGAGTGTAGAGTGTAGGGTATAGTGTGTAGGGTATAGAATGCAGGGTGTAGAGTGTAGGGTATAGAGTGTAGAGTGTAGGGTATAGAGTGTATGCTATAGAGTGTATGGTGTAGAGTGTAGGGTATAGATTGTAGAGTGTATGGTATAGAGTGTAGGGTATAGAGTGTAGGGTATAGAGTGTATGTTATAGAGTGTAGGGTATATAGTGTAGGGTATAGAGTGTAGGGCATAGACTGTAGGGTATAGAGTGTAGGGTATAGAGTGTAGAGTGTAGGGTATAGAGTGTAGGGTATAGAGTGTAGGGTATAGAGTGTAGAGTGTAGGGTATAGAGTGTAGGGTATAGAGTGTAGGGTATAGAGTGTAGGGTATAGAGTGTAGGGCATAGAGTGTAGGGTATAGAGTGTAGGGTATAGAGTGTAGGGTATTGAGTGTAGGGTATAGAGTGTAGGGTATAGAGTGTAGGGCATAGAGTGTAGGGTATAGAGTGTAGGGTATAGAGTGTAGGGTATTGAGTGTAGGGTATAGAGTGTAGAGTGTAGGGTATAGAGTGTAGGGTATAGAGTGTAGGGTATAGAGTGTAGAGTGTAGGGTGTAGAGTGTAGGGTATAGAGTGTAGGGTATAGAGTGTAGGGTATAGAGTGTAGGTATAGAGTGTAGGGCATAGAGTGTAGGGTATAGAGTGTAGGGTATAGAGTGTAGAGTGTAGGGTATAGAGTGTAGGGTATAGAGTGTAGGGTATAGAGTGTAGAGTGTAGGGTATAGAGTGTAGGGTATAGAGTGTAGGGTATAGAGTGTAGAGTGTAGGGTATAGAGTGTAGGGTATAGAGTGTAGGGTATAGAGTGTAGAGTGTAGGGTATAGTGTGTAGGGTATAGAGTGCAGGGTGTAGAGTGTAGGGTATAGAGTGTAGGGTATAGAGTGTAGAGTGTAGGGTATAGAGTGTATGCTATAGAGTGTATGGTGTAGAGTGTATGGTATAGAGTGTAGGGTATAGAGTGTAGGGTATAGAGTGTATGTTATAGAGTGTAGGGTATAGAGTGTAGGGTAGAGAGTGTAGAGTGTAGGGTATAGAGTGTAGATAATAGAGTGTAGGGTATAGAGTGTAGAGTGTCGGGATTAGAGTGTAGGGTATAGAGTGTAGGATGTAGAGTGTAGGGTATAGAGTGTAGAGTGTAGGGTATAGAGTGTATGGTATAGCGTGTAGGGTATAGAGTGTAGGGTGTAGAGTGTAGGGTATAGAGTGTAGGGTATAGAGTGTAGGGTATAGAGTGTAGGGTGTAGAGTGTAGGGTATAGAGTGTATGGTATAGAGTGTAGGGTATAGAGTGTATGGTATAGAGTGTAGAGTGTAGGATATAGAGTGTAGGGTATAGAGTGTAGAGTGTAGGGTACAGAGTGTAGGGTATAGAGTGTAGGGTATAGAGTGTAGAGTATAGGGATTAGAGTGTAGGGTATAGAGTGTAGGGTATAGAGTGTAGAGTGTAGGGTATAGATTGTAGGGTATAGAGTGTAGAGTGTATGGTATAGAGTGTAGGGTATATAGTGTAGGGTATAGAGTGTAGGGTATAGAGTGTAGAGTGTAGGTTATAGAGTGTAGGGTATAGAGTGTAGGGTATAGAGTGTAGAGTGTAGGGTATAGAGTGTAGGGTATAGAGTGTAGGGCATAGAGTGTAGGGTATAGAGTGTAGGGTGTAGAGTGTAGGGCATAGAGTGTAGGGTATAGAGTGTAGAGTGTAGGGTATAGAGTGTAGGGTATAGAGTGTAGGGTATAGAGTGTAGGGTATAGAGTGTAGGGTATAGAGTGTAGAGTGTAGGGTATAGCGTGTAGAGTCTAGGGTATAGAGTGTAGGGTATAGAGTGTAGGGTATAGAGTGTAGGGTATAGAGTGTAGAGTGTAGGGTATAGAGTGTAGAGTGTAGGGTATAGAGTGTATGGTATAGAGTGTAGGGTATAGAGTGTAGGGTGTAGAGTGTTGGGTATAGAGTGTAGGGTATAGAGTGTAGGGTATAGAGTGTAGGGTATAGAGTGTAGGGTATAGAGTGTAGGGAATAGAGTGTAGAGTGTAAGGTATAGAGTGTAGAGTGTAGGGTATAGAGTGTAGGGTATAGAGTGTAGAGTGTAGGGATTAGAGTGTAGGGTATAGAGTGTAGGGTATAGAGTGTAGGGTATAGAGTGTAGGGTATAGAGTGTAGAGTGTAGGGTATAGAGTGTAGAGTGTAGGGTATAGAGTGTAGGGTATAGAGTGTAGGGTATAGAGTGTAGGGTAGAGTGTGTAGAGTGTAGGGTATAGAGTGTAGGGTATAGAGTGTAGGGTATAGAGTGTAGAGTGTAGGGATTAGAGTGTAGGGTATAGAGTGTAGGGTGTAGAGTGTAGGGTATAGAGTGTAGAGTGTAGGGTATAGAGTGTATGGTATAGAGTGTAGGGTATAGAGTGTAGGGTGTAGAGTGTAGGGTATAGAGTGTAGGGTATAGAGTGTAGGGTATAGAGTGTAGGGAATAGAGTGTAGAGTGTAAGGTATAGAGTGTAGAGTGTAGGGTATAGAGTGTAGGGTATAGAGTGTAGAGTGAAGGGATTAAAGTGTACGGTATAGAGTGTAGGGTGTAGAGTGTAGGGTATAGAGTGTAGAGTATAGGGTATAGAGTGTATGGTATAGAGTGTAGGGTATAGAGTGTAGGGTGTAGAGTGTAGGGTATAGAGTGTAGGGTATAGAGTGTAGGGTATAGAGTGTAGGGTATAGAGTGTAGGGAATAGAGTGTAGAGTGTAAGGTATAGAGTGTAGAGTGTAGGGTATAGAGTGTAGGGTATAGACTGTAGGGTATAGAGTGTAGGGTATAGAGTGTAGGGTATAGATTGTAGAGTGTAGGCTATAGAGTGTAGGGTATAGAGTGTAGAGTGTAGGGTATAGAGTGTAGGGTATAGAGTGTAGAGTGTAGGGTATAGAGTGTAGGGTATAGAGTGTAGGGTATAGAGTGTAGAGTGTAGGGTATAGTGTGTAGGGAATAGAGTGTAGAGTGTAAGGTATAGAGTGTAGAGTGTAGGGTATAGAGTGTAGGGTATAGAGTGTAGAGTGAAGGGATTAAAGTGTAGGGTATAGAGTGTAGGGTATAGAGTGTAGAGTGTAGGGTATAGAGTGTATGCTATAGAGTGTATGGTGTAGAGTGTATGGTATAAAGTGTAGGGTATAGATTGTAGAGTGTAGGGTATAGAGTGTAGGGTATAGAGTGTAGGGTATAGAGTGTATGTTATAGAGTGTAGGGTATATAGTGTAGGGTATAGAGTGTAGGGCATAGACTGTAGGGTATAGAGTGTAGGGTATAGAGTGTAGAGTGTAGGGTATAGAGTGTAGGGTATAGAGTGTAGGGTATAGAGTGTAGAGTGTAGGGTATAGAGTGTAGGGTATAGAGTGTAGGGTATAGAGTGTAGGGTATAGAGTGTAGGGTATTGAGTGTAGGGAATAGAGTGTAGGGTATAGAGTGTAGGGCATAGAGTGTAGGGTATAGAGTGTAGGGTATAGAGTGTAGGGTATTGAGTGTAGGGTATAGAGTGTAGAGTGTAGGGTATAGAGTGTAGGGTATAGAGTGTAGGGTATAGAGTGTAGAGTGTAGGGTGTAGAGTGTAGGGTATAGAGTGTAGGGTATAGAGTGTAGGGTATAGAGTGTAGGTATAGAGTGTAGGGCATAGAGTGTAGGGTATAGAGTGTAGGGTATAGAGTGTAGAGTGTAGGGTATAGAGTGTAGGGTATAGAGTGTAGGGTTTAGAGTGTAGAGTGTAGGGTATAGAGTGTAGGGTATAGAGTGTAGGGAATAGAGTGTAGAGTGTAAGGTATAGAGTGTAGAGTGTAGGGTATAGAGTGTAGGGTATAGAGTGTAGAGTGTAGGGATTAGAGTGTAGGGTATAGAGTGTAGGGTATAGAGTGTAGGGTATAGAGTGTAGAGTGTAGGGTATAGAGTGTAGGGTAAAGAGTGTAGGGTATAGAGTGTAGGGCATAGAGTGTAGGGTATAGAGTGTAGGGTATAGAGTGTAGAGTGTAGGGTATAGAGTGTAGGGTATAGAGTGTAGGGTATAGAGTGTAGAGTGTAGGGTATAGAGTGTAGGGCATAGAGTGTAGGGTATAGAGTGCAGGGTATAGAGTGTAGAGTGTAGGGTATAGAGTGTAGGGTATAGAGTGTAGGGTATAGAGTGTAGAGTGTAGGGTATAGAGTGTAGAGTGTAGGGTATAGAGTGTAGGGTATAGAGTGTAGGGTAGAGAGTGTAGAGTGTAGGGTATAGAGTGTAGGGTATAGAGTGTAGGGTATAGAGTGTAGGGTGTAGAGTGTAGGGTATAGAGTGTAGGGTGTAGAGTGAAGGGTATAGAGTGTAGGGTATAGAGTGTAGGGTATAGAGTGTAGGGTATAGAGTGTAGGGAATAGAGTGTAGAGTGTAAGGTATAGAGTGTAGGGTATAGAGTGTACGGTATAGAGTGTAGGCTATAGAGTGTATGGTATAGAGTGTAGGGTATAGTTTGTAGAGTGTAGGGTATAGAGTGTAGGGATTAGAGTGTAGGGTATAGAGTGTAGGGTGTAGAGTGTAGGGTATAGAGTGTAGAGTGTAGGGTATAGAGTGTATGGTATAGAGTGTAGAGTGTAGGGTATAGAGTATATGATATAGAGTGTAGGGTATAGAGTGTAGGGAATAGAGTGTAGAGTGCAAGGTATAGAGTGTAGGGTATAGAGTGTAGGGTATAGAGTGTAGAGTGTTGGGATTAGAGTGTAGGGTATAGAGTGTAGGGTGTAGAGTGTAGGGTATAGAGTGTAGAGTGTAGGGTATAGAGTATATGGTATAGAGTGTAGGGTATAGAGTGTAGGGTGTAGAGTGTAAGGTATAGAGTGTAGGGTATAGAGTGTAGGGTATAGAGTGTAGGGAATAGAGTGTAGAGTGTAAGGTATAGAGTGTAGAGTGTAGGGTATAGAGTGTAGGGTATAGAGTGTAGAGTGTAGGGATTAGAGTGTAGGGTATAGAGTGTAGGGTATAGAGTGTAGGGTATAGAGTGTAGAGTGTAGGGTATAGAGTGTAGGGTATAGAGTGTAGGGTATAGAGTGTAGGGCATAGAGTGTAGGGTATAGAGTGTAGGGTATAGAGTGTAGAGTGTAGGGTATAGAGTGTAGGGTATAGAGTGTAGGGTATAGAGTGTAGAGTGTAGGGTATAGAGTGTAGGGTATAGAGTGTAGGGTATAGAGTGTAGGGTATAGAGTGTAGGGCATAGAGTGTAGGGTATAGAGTGTAGGGTATAGAGTGTAGAGTGTAGGGTATAGAGTGTAGGGTATTGAGTGTAGGGTATAGAGTGTAGAGTGTAGGGTATAGAGTGTAGGGTATAGAGTGTAGGGTATAGAGTGTAGAGTGTAGGGTGTAGAGTGTAGGGTATAGAGTGTAGGGTATAGAGTGTAGGGTATAGAGTGTAGGTATAGAGTGTAGGGCATAGAGTGTAGGGTATAGAGTGTAGAGTGTAGGGTATAGAGTGTAGGGTATAGAGTGTAGGGTATAGAGTGTAGAGTGTAGGGTATAGAGTGTAGGGTATAGAGTGTAGGGTATAGAGTGTAGGGCATAGAGTGTAGGGTATAGAGTGTAGGGTATAGAGTGTAGAGTGTAGGGTATAGAGTGTAGGGTATAGAGTGTAGGGTATAGAGTGTAGGGTATAGAGTGTAGAGTGTAGGGCATAGAGTGTAGAGTGTAGGGTATAGAGTGTAGGGTATAAAGTGTAGGGTATAGAGTGTAGAGTGTAGGGTATAGAGTGTAGAGTGTAGGGTATAGAGTGTAGGGTAGAGAGTGTAGGGTAGAGAGTGTAGGGTAGAGAGTGTAGAGTGTAGGGTATAGAGTGTAGGGTATAGAGTGTAGGGTATAGAGTGTAGAGTGTAGGGATTAGAGTGTAGGGTATAGAGTGTAGGGTGTAGAGTGTAGGGTATAGAATGTAGAGTGTAGGGTATAGAATGTATGGTATAGAGTGTAGGGTATAGAGTGTGGGGTGTAGAGTGTAGGGTATAGAGTGTAGGGTATAGAGTGTAGGGTATAGAGTGTAGGGAATAGAGTGTAGAGTGTAAGGTATAGAGTGTAGAGTGTAGGGTATAGAGTGTATGGTATAGAGTGTAGGGTATAGAGTGTAGGGTGTAGAGTGTTGGGTATAGAGTGTAGGGTATAGAGTGTAGGGTATAGAGTGTAGGGTATAGAGTGTAGGGTATAGAGTGTATGGAATAGAGTGTAGAGTGTAAGGTATAGAGTGTGTAGTGTAGGGTATAGAGTGTAGGGTATAGAGTGTAGAGTGTAGGGATTAGAGTGTAGGGTATAGAGTGTAGGGTATAGAGTGTAGGGTATAGAGTGTAGAGTGTAGGGTATAGAGTGTAGAGTGTAGGGTATAGAGTGTAGGGTATAGATTGTAGGGTATAGAGTGTAGGGTAGAGTGTGTAGAGTGTAGGGTATAGAGTGTAGGGTGTAGAGTGTAGGGTGTAGAGTGTAGGGTATAGAGTGTAGGGTATAGAGTGTAAGGTATAGAGTGTAGGGTATAGAGTGTAGGGAATAGAGTGTAGAGTGTAAGGTATAGAGTGTAGAGTGTAGGGTATAGAGTGTAGGGTATAGACTGTAGGGTATAGAGTGTAGGGTATAGAGTGTAGGGTATAGATTGTAGAGTGTAGGCTATAGAGTGTAGGGTATAGAGTGTAGAGTGTAGGGTATAGAGTGTAGGGTATAGAGTGTAGGGTATAGAGTGTAGGGTATAGAGTGTAGAGTGTAGGGTATAGTGTGTAGGGTATAGAGTGCAGGGTGTAGAGTGTAGGGTACAGAGTGTAGGGTATAGAGTGTAGAGTGTAGGGTATAGAGTGTATGCTATAGAGTGTATGGTGTAGAGTGTATGGTATAGAGTGTAGGGTATAGAGTGTAGAGTGTAAGGTATAGAGTGTAGGGTATAGAGTGTATGGTATGGAGTGTAGAGTGTAGGATATAGAGTGTAGGGTAGAGAGTGTAGAGTGTAGGGTATAGAGTGTAGGGTATAGAGTGTAGGGTATAGAGTGTAGAGTGTAGGGATTAGAGTGTAGGGTATAGAGTGTAGGGTATAGAGTGTAGAGTGTAGGGTATAGAGTGTAGGGTATAGAGTTTAGAGTGTAGGGTATAGAGTGTAAGGTATAGAGTGTAGGGTATAGAGTGTAGGGTATAGAGTGTAGAGTGTAGGTTATAGAGTGTAGGGTATAGAGTGTAGGGTATAGAGTGTAGAGTGTAGGGTATAGAGTGTAGGGTATAGAGTGTAGGGTATAGAGTGTAGGGTATAGAGTGTAGGGTATAGAGTGTAGAGTGTAGGGTATAGAGTGTAGGGTATAGAGTGTAGGGTATAGAGTGTAGGGTATAGAGTGTAGGGTAGAGAGTGTAGGGTAGAGAGTGTAGAGTGTAGGGTATAGAGTGTAGATAATAGAGTGTAGGGTATAGAGTGTAGAGTGTCGGGATTAGAGTGTAGGGTATAGAGTGTAGGATGTAGAGTGTAGGGTATAGAGTGTAGAGTGTAGGGTATAGAGTGTATGGTATAGCGTGTAGGGTATAGAGTGTAGGGTGTAGAGTGTAGGGTATAGAGTGTAGGGTATAGAGTGTAGGGTATAGAGTGTAGGGTGTAGAGTGTAGGGTATAGAGTGTATGGTATAGAGTGTAGGGTATAGAGTGTAGGGTATAAAGTGTAGAGTGTAGGGTATAGCGTGTAGAGTGTAGGGTATAGAGTGTAGGGTATAGAGTGTAGGGTATAGAGTGTAGAGTGTAGGGTATAGAGTGTAGAGTGTAGGGTATAGAGTGTATGGTATAGAGTGTAGGGTATAGAGTGTAGGGTGTAGAGTGTTGGGTATAGAGTGTAGGGTATAGGAGCAGAACAATATTGTATCATACAATTATTAGGTTCTGTAGAAGGACGTAGATCTGGGTATTTATTATGATGGAATATAGGCTGAACTGGATGGACACATGTCTTTTTTCGGCCTTACTAACTATGTTACTATGTTACTATGTATAGAGTGCAGGGTATAGAGTGTAGGGTATAGAGTGTAGGGAATAGAGTGTAGAGTGTAAGGTATAGAGTGTAGAGTGTAGGGTATAGAGGGTAGGGTATAGAGTGTAGACTGTAGGGATTAGAGTGTAGGGTATAGAGTGTAGGGTATAGAGTGTAGGGTATAGAGTGTAGAGTGTAGGGTATAGAGTGTAGAGTGTAGGGTATAGAGTGTAGGGTATAGAGTGTAGGGTATAGAGTGTAGGGTAGAGTGTGTAGAGTGTAGGGTATAGAGTGTAGGGTATAGAGTGTAGGGTATAGAGTGTAGAGTGTAGGGATTAGAGTGTAGGGTATAGAGTGTAGGGTGTAGAGTGTAGGGTATAGAGTGTAGAGTGTAGGGTATAGAGTGTATGGTATAGAGTGTAGGGTGTAGAGTGTAGGGTATAGAGTGTAGGGTATAGAGTGTAGGGTATAGAGTGTAGGGAATAGAGTGTAGAGTGTAAGGTATAGAGTGTAGAGTGTAGGGTATAGAGTGTAGGGTATAGAGTGTAGAGTGAAGGGATTAGAGTGTAGGGTATAGAGTGTAGGGTGTAGAGTGTAGGGTATAGAGTGTAGAGTGTAGGGTATAGAGTTTATGGTATAGAGTGTAGGGTGTAGAGTGTAGGGTATAGAGTGTAGGGTATAGAGTGTAGGGTATAGAGTGTAGGGTATAGAGTGTAGGGAATAGAGTGTAGACTGTAAGGTATAGAGTGTAGAGTGTAGGGTATAGAGTGTAGGGTATAGACTGTAGGGTATAGAGTGTAGGGTATAGAGTGTAGGGTATAGATTGTAGAATGTAGGCTATAGAGTGTAGGGTATAGAGTGTAGAGTGTAGGGTATAGAGTGTAGGGTATAGAGTGTAGAGTGTAGGGTATAGTGTGTAGGGTATAGAGTGCAGGGTGTAGAGTGTAGGGTATAGAGTGTAGGGTATAGAGTGTAGAGTGTAGGGTATAGAGTGTATGCTATAGAGTGTATGGTGTAGAGTGTATGGTATAGAGTGTTGGGTATAGATTGTAGAGTGTATGGTATAGAGTGTAGGGTATAGAGTGTAGGGTATAGAGTGTATGTTATAGAGTGTATGGTATAGAGTGTAGGGTAGAGAGTGTAGAGTGTAGGGTATAGAGTGTAGGGTATAGAGTGTAGGGTATAGAGTGTAGAGTGTCGGGATTAGAGTGCAGGGTATAGAGTGTAGGATGTAGAGTGTAGGGTATAGAGTGTAGAGTGTAGGGTATAGAGTGTATGGTATAGAGTGTAGGGTATAGAGTGTAGGGTGTAGAGTGTAGGGTACAGAGTGTAGGGTATAGAGTGTAGGGTATAGAGTGTAGGGTGTAGAGTGTAGGGTATAGAGTGTATGGTATAGAGTGTAGGGTATAGAATATATGGTATAGAGTGTAGAGTGTAGGATATAGAGTGTAGGGTATAGAGTGTAGAGTGTAGGGTATAGAGTGTAGGGTATAGAGTGTAGGGTATAGAGTGTAGAGTGTAGGGATTAGAGTGTAGGGTATAGAGTGTAGGGTATAGAGTGTAGAGTGTAGGGTAGAGAGTGTAGGATATAGAGTGTAGAGTGTAGGGTATAGAGTGTAGGGTATAGAGTGTAGGGTATAGAGTGTAGGGTATAGAGTGTAGAGTGTAGGGTATAGAGTGTAGGGTATAGAGTGTAGGGTATAGAGTGTAGAGTGTAGGGTATAGAGTGTAGGGTATAGAGTGTAGGGTATAGAGTGTAGGGCATAGAGTGTAGGGTATAAGGTGTAGAGTGTAGAGTGTAGGGTATAGAGTGTAGGGTATAGAGTGTAGAGTGTAGGGTATAGAGTGTAGGGTATAGAGTGTAGGGTATAGAGTGTAGGGTATAGAGTGTAGAGTGTAGGGTATATCGTGTAGAGTGTCGGGTATAGAGTGTAGGGTATAGAGAGTAGGGTATAGAGTGTAGGGTATAGAGTGTAGAGTGTAGGGTGTAGAGTGTAGGGTATAGAGTGTATGGTATAGAGTGTAGGGTATAGAGTGTAGGGTGTAGAGTGTTGGGTATAGAGTGTAGGGTATAGAGTGTAGGGTATAGAGTGTAGGGTATAGAGTGTAGGGAATAGAGTGTAGAGTGTAAGGTATAGAGTGTAGAGTGTAGGGTATAGAGTGTAGGGTATAGAGTGTAGAGTGTAGGGATTAGAGTGTAGGGTATAGAGTGTAGGGTATAGTGTGTAGGGTATAGAGTGTAGAGTGTAGGGTATAGAGTGTAGAGTGTAGGGTATAGAGTGTAGGGTATAGAGTGTAGGGCATAGAGTGTAGGGTATAGAGTGTAGGGTATAGAGTGTAGAGTGTAGGGTATAGAGTGTAGGGTATAGAGTGTAGGGTATAGAGTGTAGAGTGTAGGGTATAGAGTGTAGGGTATAGAATGTAGGGTATAGAGTGTAGGGTATAGAGTGTAGGGCATAGAGTGTAGGGTATAGAGTGTAGGGTATAGAGTGTAGAGTGTAGGGTATAGAGTGTAGGGTATAGAGTGTAGGGTATAGAGTGTAGAGTGTGGGGCATAGAGTGTAGAGTGTAGGGTATAGAGTGTAGGGTATAGAGTGTAGGGTAGAGAGTGTAGGGTAGAGAGTGTAGAGTGTAGGGATTAGGGTGTAGGGTATAGAGTGTAGGGTGTAGAGTGTAGGGCATAGAGTGTAGAGTGTAGGGTATAGAGTGTATGGTATAGAGTGTAGAGTATAGAGTGTAGGGTGTAGAGTGTAGGGTATAGAGTGTAGGGTATAGAGTGTAGGGTATAGAGTGTAGGGAATAGAGTGTTGAGTGTAAGGTACATAGTGTAGAGTGTAGGGCATAGAGTGTAGAGTGTAGGGTATAGAGTGTAGGGTATAGAGTGTAGGGTATAGAGTGTAGGGTATACAGTGTAGGGTATAGAGTGTAGAGTGTAGGGTATAGAGTGTAGAGTGTAGGGTATAGAGTGTAGAGTGTAGGGCATAGAGTGTAGATTGTAGGGTATAGAGTGTAGGGTATAGAGTGTGGGGTATAGAGTGTAGGGTATAGAGTGTAGAGTGTAGGGTATAGAGTGTAGAGTGTAGGGTATAGAGTGTAGGGTACAGAGTGTAGGGTATAGAGTGTAGGGTAGAGAGTGTAGAGTGTAGGGTATAGAGTGTAGGGTATAGAGTGTAGGGTATAGAGTGTAGAGTGTAGGGATTAGAGTGTAGGGTATAGAGTGTAGGGTGTGGAGTGTAGGGTATAGAGTGTAGAGTGTAGGGTATAGAGTGTATGGTATAGAGTGTAGGGTATAGAGTGTAGGGTGTAGAGTGTAGGGTATAGAGTGTAGGGTATAGAGTGTAGGGTATAGAGTGTAGGGAATAGAGTGTAGAGTGTAAGGTATAGAGTGTAGAGTGTAGGGTATAGACTGTAAGGTATAGAGTGTAGAGTGTAGGGATTAGAGTGTAGGGTATAGAGTGTAGGGTGTAGAGTGTAGGGCATAGAGTGTAGAGTGTAGGGTATAGAGTGTATGGTATAGAGTGTAGAGTATAGAGTGTAGGGTGTAGAGTGTAGGGTATAGAGTGTAGGGTATAGAGTGTAGGGTATAGAGTGTAGGGAATAGAGTGTTGAGTGTAAGGTATAGAGTGTAGAGTGTAGGGTATAGAGTGTAGGGTATAGAGTGTAGAGTGTAGGGATTAGAGTGTAGGGTATAGAGTGTAGGGTATAGTGTGTAGGGTATAGAGTGTAGAGTGTAGGGTATAGAGTGTAGAGTGTAGGGTATAGAGTGTAGGGTATAGAGTGTAGAGTGTAGGGTATAGAGTGTATGCTATAGAGTGTATGGTGTAGAGTGTATGGTATAGAGTGTAGGGTATACAGTGTAGAGTGTATGGTATAGAGTGTAGGGTGTAGAGTGTAGGGTATAGAGTGTATGTTATAGAGTGTAGGGTATAGAGTGTAGGGTAGAGAGTGAAGAGTGTAGGGTATAGAGTGTAGGGTATAGAGTGTAGAGTGTAGGGATTAGAGTGTAGGGTATAGAGTGTAGGGTATAGAGTGTAGGGTGTAGAGTGTAGGGTATAGAGTGTAGGGTATAGAGTGTAGGGTATAGAGTGTAGGGAATAGAGTGTAGAGTGTGAGGTATAGAGTGTAGAGTATAGGGTATAGAGTGTAGGGTATAGAGTGTAGAGTGTAGGGATTAGAGTGTAGGGTATAGAGTGTAGGGTGTAGAGTGTAGGGTATAGAGTGTAGACTGTAGGGTATAGAGTGTATGGTATAGAGTGTAGGGTATAGAGTGTAGGGTGTAGCGTGTAGGGTATAGAGTGTAGGGTATAGAGTGTAGGGTATAGAGTGTAGGGAATCGAGTGTAGAGTGTAAGGTATAGAGTGTAGAGTGTAGGGTATAGAGTGTAGGGTTTAGACTGTAGGGTATAGAGTGTAGGGTATAGATTGTAGGCTATAGAGTGTAGGGTATAGAGTGTAGGGTATAGAGTGTAGAGTGTAGGGTATAGAGTGTAGGGTATAGAGTGTAGGGTATAGAGTGTAGGGTATAGAGTGTAGAGTGTAGGGTATAGTGTGTAGGGTATAGAGTGCAGGGTGTAGAGTGTAGGGTATAGAGTGTAGGGTATAGAGTGTATGGTGTAGAGTGTATGGTATAGAGTGTAGGGTATAGATTGTAGAGTGTATGGTATAGAGTGTAGGGTATAGAGTGTAGGGTATAGAGTGTATGTTATAGATTGTATGGTATAGAGTGTAGGGTAGAGAGTGTAGAGTGTAGGGTATAGAGTGTAGGGTATAGAGTGTAGGGTATAGAGTGTAGAGTGTCGGGATTAGAGTGTAGGGTATAGAGTGTAGGATGTAGAGTGTAGGGTATAGAGTGTAGAGTGTAGGGTATAGAGTGTATGGTATAGAGTGTAGGGTATAGAGTGTAGGGTGTAGAGTGTAGGGTATAGAGTGTAGGGTATAGAGTGTAGGGTATAGAGTGTAGGGTGTAGAGTGTAGGGTATAGAATGTATGGTATAGAGTGTAGAGTGTAGGATATAGAGTGTAGGGTATAGAGTGTAGAGTGTAGGGTATAGAGTGTAGGGTATAGAGTGTAGGGTATAGAGTGTAGAGTGTAGGGATTAGAGTGTAGGGTATAGAGTGTAGGGTATAGAGTGTAGAGTGTAGGGTAGAGAGTGTAGGATATAGAGTGTAGAGTGTAGGGTATAGAGTGTAGGGTATAGAGTGTAGGGTATAGAGTGTAGGGTATAGAGTGTAGAGTGTAGGGTATAGAGTGTATGGTACAGAGTGTAGGGTATAGAGTGTAGAGTGTAGGGTATAGAGTGTAGGGTATAGAGTGTAGGGTATAGAGTGTAGGGCATAGAGTGTAGGGTATAGAGTGTAGGGTGTAGAGTGTAGGGTATAGAGTGTAGGGTATAGAGTGTAGAGTGTAGGGTATAGAGTGTAGGGTATAGAGTGTAGGGTATAGAGTGTAGGGTATAGAGTGTAGAGTGTAGGGTATAGCGTGTAGAGTGTCGGGTATAGAGTGTAGGGTATAGAGTGTAGGGTATAGAGTGTAGGGTATAGAGTGTAGGGTATAGAGTGTAGAGTGTAGGGTATAGAGTGTAGAGTGTAGGGTATAGAGTGTATGGTATAGAGTGTAGGGTATAGAATGTAGGGTGTAGAGTGTTGGGTATAGAGTGTAGGGTATAGAGTGTAGGGTATAGAGTGTAGGGAATAGAGTGTAGAGTGTAAGGTATAGAGTGTAGAGTGTAGGGTATAGAGTGTAGGGTATAGAGTGTAGAGTGTAGGGATTAGAGTGTAGGGTATAGAGTGTAGGGTATAGTGTGTAGGGTATAGAGTAAAGAGTGTAGGGTATAGAGTGTAGAGTGTAGGGTATAGAGTGTAGGGTATAGAGTGTAGGGTATAGAGTGTAGGGCATAGAGTGTAGGGTATAGAGTGTAGGGTATAGAGTGTAGAGTGTAGGGTATAGAGTGTAGGGTATAGAGTGTAGGGTATAGAGTGTAGAGTGTAGGGTATAGAGTGTAGGGTATAGAGTGTAGGGTATAGAGTGTAGGGCATAGAGTGTAGAGTATAGAGTGTAGGGTATAAAGTGTAGAGTGTAGGGTATAGAGTGTAGGGTATAGAGTGTAGGGTATAGAGTGTAGAGTGTAGGGCATAGAGTGTAGAGTGTAGGGTATAGAGTGTAGGGTATAGAGTGTAGGGTAGAGAGTGTAGGGTAGAGAGTGTAGAGTGTAGGGATTAGAGTGTAGGGTATAGAGTGTAGGGTGTAGAGTGTAGGGCATAGAGTGTAGAGTGTAGGGTATAGAGTGTATGGTATAGAGTGTAGAGTATAGAGTGTAGGGTGTAGAGTGTAGGGTATAGAGTGTAGGGTATAGAGTGTAGGGTATAGAGTGTAGGGAATAGAGTGTTGAGTGTAAGGTACAGAGTGTAGAGTGTAGAGCATAGAGTGTAGAGTGTAGGGTATAGAGTGTAGGGTATAGAGTGTAGGGTATAGAGTGTAGAGTGTAGGGTATAGAGTGTAGAGTGTAGGGTATAGAGTGTAGAGTGTAGGGCATAGAGTGTAGATTATAGGGTATAGAGTGTAGGGTATAGAGTGTAGGGTATAGAGTGTAGGGTATAGAGTGTAGAGTGTAGGGTAGAGAGTGTAGAGTGTAGGGTATAGAGTGTAGGGTATAGAGTGTAGGGTATAGACTGTAGAGTGTAGGGATTAGAGTGTAGGGTATAGAGTGTAGGGTGTGGAGTGTAGGGTATAGAGTGTAGAGTGTAGGGTATAGAGTGTAGGGTATAGAGTGTAGGGTATAGAGTGTAGGGTATAGAGTGTAGGGAATAGAGTGTAGAGTGTAAGGTATAGAGCGTAGAGTATAGGGTATAGAGTGTAGGGTATAGAGTGTAGGGTATAGAGTGTAGGGTATAGAGTGTAGGGAATAGAGTGTAGAGTGTAAGGTATAGAGTGTAGAGTGTAGGGTATAGAGTGTAAGGTATAGAGTGTAGAGTGTAGGGATTAGAGTGTAGGGTATAGAGTGTAGGGTGTAGAGTGTAGGGCATAGAGTGTAGAGTGTAGGGTATAGAGTGTATGGTATAGAGTGTAGAGTATAGAGTGTAGGGTGTAGAGTGTAGGGTATAGAGTGTAGGGTATAGAGTGTAGGGTATAGAGTGTAGGGAATAGAGTGTAGAGTGTAAGGTATAGAGTGTAGAGTGTAGGGTATAGAGTGTAGGGTATAGAGTGTAGAGTGTAGGGATTAGAGTGTAGGGTATAGAGTGTAGGGTATAGAGTGTAGAGTGTAGGGTATAGATTGTATGCTATAGAGTGTATGGTGTAGAGTGTATGGTATAGAGTGTAGGGTATACAGTGTAGAGTGTATGGTATAGAGTGTAGGGTGTAGAGTGTAGGGTATAGAGTGTATGTTATAGAGTGTAGGGTATAGAGTGTAGGGTAGAGAGTGTAGAGTGTAGGGTATAGAGTGTAGGGTATAGAGTGTAGGGTATAGAGTGTAGAGTGTAGGGATTAGAGTGTAGGGTATAGAGTGTAGTGTGTAGAATGTAGGGTATAGAGTGTAGAGTGTAGGGTATAGAGTGTATGGTATAGAGTGTAGGGTATAGAGTGTAGGGTGTAGAGTGTAGGGTATAGAGTGTAGGGTATAGAGTGTAGGGTATAGAGTGTAGGGAATAGAGTGTAGAGTGTAAGGTATAGAGTGTAGAGTATAGGGTATAGAGTGTAGGGTATAGAGTGTAGAGTGTAGGGATTAGAGTGTAGGGTATAGAGTGTAGGGTGTAGAGTGTAGGGTATAGAGTGTAGAGTGTAGGGTATAGAGTGTATGGTATAGAGTGTAGGGTATAGAGTGTAGGGTGTAGAGTGTAGGGTATAGAGTGTAGGGTATAGAGTGTAGGGTATAGAGTGTAGGGTATAGAGTGTAGGGAATCGAGTGTAGAGTGTAAGGTATAGAGTGTAGAGTGTAGGGTATAGAGTGTAGGGTATAGACTGTAGGGTATAGAGTGTAGGGTATAGATTGTAGGCTATAGAGTGTAGGGTATAGAGTGTAGGGTATAGAGTGTAGGGTATAGTGTGTAGGGTATAGAGTGCAGGGTGTAGAGTGTAGGGTATAGAGTGTAGGGTATAGAGTGTAGAGTGTAGGGTATAGAGTGTATGCTATAGAGTGTATGGTGTAGAGTGTATGGTAAAGAGTGTAGGGTATAGAGTGTAGAGTGTAGGGTATAGAGTGTAGGGTATAGAGTGTAGGGTATAGAGTGTATGTTATAGAGTGTAGGGTATAGAGTGTAGAGTGTAGGGTATAGAGTTTAGAGTGTAGGGTATAGAGTGTAGGGTATAGAGTGTAAGGTATAGAGTGTAGGGTGTAGAGTGTAGGGTATAGATTGTAGGGTATAGAGTGTAGGGTATAGAGTGTACGGTATAGAGTGTAGGGTATAAAGTGTATGGTATAGAGTGTAGGGTATAGAGTGTAGGGTATAGAGTGTAGGGTATAAAGTGTAGAGTGTAGGGTATAGCTTGTAGAGTGTAGGGTATAGAGTGTAGGGTATAGAGTGTAGGGTATAGAGTGTAGGGTATAGAGTGTAGAGTGTAGGGTATAGAGTGTATGGTATAGAGTGTAGGGTATAGAGTGTAGGGTGTAGAGTGTTGGGTATAGAGTGTAGGGTATAGAGTGTAGGGTATAGAGTGTAGGGTATAGAGTGTAGGGAATAGAGTGTAGAGTGTAAGGTATAGAGTGTAGAGTGTAGGGTATAGAGTGTAGGGTATAGAGTGTAGGGTATAGAGTGTAGAGTGTAGGGTAAAGAGTGTAGAGTGTAGGGTATAGAGTGTAGGGTATAGAGTGTAGGGTATAGAGTGTAGGGTAGAGTGCGTAGAGTGTAGGGTATAGAGTGTAGGGTATAGAGTGTAGGGTATAGAGTGTAGAGTGTAGGGATTAGAGTGTAGGGTATAGAGTGTAGGGTGTAGAGTGTAGGGTATAGAGTGTAGAGTGTAGTGTATAGAGTGTATGGTATAGAGTGTAGGGTGTAGAGTGTAGGGTATAGAGTGTAGGGTATAGAGTGTAGGGTATAGAGTGTAGGGAATAGAGTGTAGAGTGTAAGGTATAGAGTGTAGAGTGTAGGGTATAGAGTGTAGAGTGAAGGGATTAGAGTGTAGGGTATTTAGTGTAGGGTGTAGAGTGTAGGGTATAGAGTGTAGAGTGTAGGGTATAGAGTGTATGGTATAGAGTGTAGGGTATAGAGTGTAGGGTGTAGAGTGTAGGGTATAGAGTGTAGGGTATAGAGTGTAGGGTATAGAGTGTAGGGAATAGAGTGTAGAGTGTAAGGTATAGAGTGTAGAGTGTAGGGTATAGAGTGTAGGGTATAGACTGTAGGGTATAGAGTGTAGGGTATAGAGTGTAGGGTATAGATTGTAGAGTGTAGGCTATAGAGTGTAGGGTATAGAGTGTAGAGTGTAGGGTATAGAGTGTAGGGTATAGAGTGTAGGGTATAGTGTGTAGGGTATAGAGTGCAGGGTGTAGAGTGTAGGGTATAGAGTGTAGGGTATAGAGTGTAGAGTGTAGGGTATAGAGTGTACGCAATAGAGTGTATGGTGTAGAGTGTATGGTATAGAGTGTAGGGTATAGATTGTAGAGTGTATGGTATAGAGTGTAGGGTATAGAGTGTAGGGTATAGAGTGTATGTTATAGAGTGTAGGGTATAGAGTGTAGGGTAGAGAGTGTAGAGTGTAGGGTATAGAGTGTAGGGTATAGAGTGTAGGGTATAGATTGTAGAGTGTAGGCTATAGAGTGTAGGGTATAGAGTGTAGAGTGTCGGGATTAGAGTGTAGGGTATAGAGTGTGGGATGTAGAGTGTAGGGTATAGAGTGTAGAGTGTAGGATATAGAGTGTATGGTATAGAGTGTAGGGTATACAGTGTAGGGTGTAGAGTGTAGGGTATAGAGTGTAGGGAATAGAGTGTAGGGTATAGAGTGTAGGGTATAGAGTGTAGGGTGTAGAGTGTAGGGTATAGAGTGTATGGTATAGAGTGTAGGGTATAGAATGTATGGTATAGAGTGTAGAGTGTAGGATATAGAGTGTAGGGTATAGAGTGTAGAGTGTAGGGTATAGAGTGTAGGGTATAGAGTGTAGGGTATAGAGTGTAGAGTGTAGGGATTAGAGTGTAGGGTATAGAGCGTAGGGTATAGAGTGTAGAGTGTAGGGTAGAGAGTGTAGGATATAGAGTGTAGGGTATAGAGTGTAGGGTATAGAGTGTAGGGTATAGAGTGTAGAGTGTAGGGTATAGAGTGTAGGGTATAGAGTGTAGGGTATAGAGTGTAGAGTGTAGGGTATAGAGTGTAGGGTATAGAGTGTAGGGTATAGAGTGTAGGGCATAGAGTGTAGGGTATAGAGTGTAGGGTGTAGAGTGTAGGGTATAGAGTGTAGGGTATAGAGTGTAGAGTGTAGGGTATAGAGTGTAGGGTATAGAGTGTAGGGTATAGAGTGTAGGGTATAGAGTGTAGAGTGTAGGGTATAGCGTGTAGAGTGTCGGGTATAGAGTGTAGGGTATAGAGTGTAGGGTATAGAGTGTAGAGTGTAGGGTATAGAGTGTAGAGTGTAGGGTATAGAGTGTATGGTATAGAGTGTAGGGTATAGAGTGTAGGGTGTAGAGCGTTGGGTATAGAGTGTAGGGTATAGAGTGTAGGGTATAGAGTGTAGGGTATAGAGTGTAGGGTATAGAGTGTAGAGTGTAGGGATTAGAGTGTAGGGTATAGAGTGTAGGGTATAGTGTGCAGGGTATAGAGTGTAGAGTGTAGGGTATAGAGTGTAGAGTGTAGGGTATAGAGTGTAGGGTATAGAATGTAGGGTATAGAGTGTAGGGCATAGAGTGTAGGGTATAGAGTGTAGGGTATAGAGTGTAGAGTGTAGGGTATAGAGTGTAGGGTATAGAGTGTAGGGTATAGAGTGTATAGTGTAGGGTATAGAGTGTAGGGTATAGAGTGTAGGGTATAGAGTGTAGGGTATAGAGTGTAGGGCATAGAGTGTAGGGTATAGAGTGTAGGGTATAGAGTGTAGAGTGTAGGGTATAGAGTGTAGGGTATAGAGTGTAGGGTATAGAGTGTAGAGTGTAGGGCATAGAGTGTAGAGTGTAGGGTATAGAGTGTAGGGTATAGAGTGTAGGGTAGAGAGTGTAGGGTAGAGAGTGTAGAGTGTAGGGATTAGAGTGTAGGGTATAGAGTGTAGGGTGTAGAGTGTAGGGCATAGAGTGTAGAGTGTAGGGTATAGAGTGTATGGTATAGAGTGTAGAGTATAGAGTGTAGGGTGTAGGGATTAGAGTGTAGGGTATAGAGTGTAGGGTGTAGAGTGTAGGGTATAGAGTGTAGAGTGTAGTGTATAGAGTGTATGGTATAGAGTGTAGGGTGTAGAGTGTAGGGTATAGAGTGTAGGGTATAGAGTGTAGGGTATAGAGTGTAGGGAATAGAGTGTAGAGTGTAAGGTATAGAGTGTAGAGTGTAGGGTATAGAGTGTAGAGTGAAGGGATTAGAGTGTAGGGTATAGAGTGTAGGGTGTAGAGTGTAGGGTATAGAGTGTAGAGTGTAGGGTATAGAGTGTATGGTATAGAGTGTAGGGTATAGAGTGTAGGGTGTAGAGTGTAGGGTATAGAGTGTAGGGTATAGAGTGTAGGGTATAGAGTGTAGGGAATAGAGTGTAGAGTGTAAGGTATAGAGTGTAGAGTGTAGGGTATAGAGTGTAGGGTATAGACTGTAGGGTATAGAGTGTAGGGTATAGAGTGTAGGGTATAGATTGTAGAGTGTAGGCTATAGAGTGTAGGGTATAGAGTGTAGAGTGTAGGGTATAGAGTGTAGGGTATAGAGTGTAGGGTATAGTGTGTAGGGTATAGAGTGCAGGGTGTAGAGTGTAGGGTATAGAGTGTAGGGTATAGAGTGTAGAGTGTAGGGTATAGAGTGTACGCAATAGAGTGTATGGTGTAGAGTGTATGGTATAGAGTGTAGGGTATAGATTGTAGAGTGTATGGTATAGAGTGTAGGGTATAGAGTGTAGGGTATAGAGTGTATGTTATAGAGTGTAGGGTATAGAGTGTAGGGTAGAGAGTGTAGAGTGTAGGGTATAGAGTGTAGGGTATAGAGTGTAGGGTATAGATTGTAGAGTGTAGGCTATAGAGTGTAGGGTATAGAGTGTAGAGTGTCGGGATTAGAGTGTAGGGTATAGAGTGTGGGATGTAGAGTGTAGGGTATAGAGTGTAGAGTGTAGGATATAGAGTGTATGGTATAGAGTGTAGGGTATAGAGTGTAGGGTGTAGAGTGTAGGGTATAGAGTGTAGGGAATAGAGTGTAGGGTATAGAGTGTAGGGTATAGAGTGTAGGGTGTAGAGTGTAGGGTATAGAGTGTATGGTATAGAGTGTAGGGTATAGAATGTATGGTATAGAGTGTAGAGTGTAGGATATAGAGTGTAGGGTATAGAGTGTAGAGTGTAGGGTATAGAGTGTAGGGTATAGAGTGTAGGGTATAGAGTGTAGAGTGTAGGGATTAGAGTGTAGGGTATAGAGTGTAGGGTATAGAGTGTAGAGTGTAGGGTAGAGAGTGTAGGATATAGAGTGTAGGGTATAGAGTGTAGGGTATAGAGTGTAGGGTATAGAGTGTAGAGTGTAGGGTATAGAGTGTAGGGTATAGAGTGTAGGGTATAGAGTGTAGAGTGTAGGGTATAGAGTGTAGGGTATAGAGTGTAGGGTATAGAGTGTAGGGCATAGAGTGTAGGGTATAGAGTGTAGGGTGTAGAGTGTAGGGTATAGAGTGTAGGGTATAGAGTGTAGAGTGTAGGGTATAGAGTGTAGGGTATAGAGTGTAGGGTATAGAGTGTAGGGTATAGAGTGTAGAGTGTAGGGTATAGCGTGTAGAGTGTCGGGTATAGAGTGTAGGGTATAGAGTGTAGGGTATAGAGTGTAGAGTGTAGGGTATAGAGTGTAGAGTGTAGGGTATAGAGTGTATGGTATAGAGTGTAGGGTATAGAGTGTAGGGTGTAGAGCGTTGGGTATAGAGTGTAGGGTATAGAGTGTAGGGTATAGAGTGTAGGGTATAGAGTGTAGGGTATAGAGTGTAGAGTGTAGGGATTAGAGTGTAGGGTATAGAGTGTAGGGTATAGTGTGCAGGGTATAGAGTGTAGAGTGTAGGGTATAGAGTGTAGAGTGTAGGGTATAGAGTGTAGGGTATAGAATGTAGGGTATAGAGTGTAGGGCATAGAGTGTAGGGTATAGAGTGTAGGGTATAGAGTGTAGAGTGTAGGGTATAGAGTGTAGGGTATAGAGTGTAGGGTATAGAGTGTATAGTGTAGGGTATAGAGTGTAGGGTATAGAGTGTAGGGTATAGAGTGTAGGGTATAGAGTGTAGGGCATAGAGTGTAGGGTATAGAGTGTAGGGTATAGAGTGTAGAGTGTAGGGTATAGAGTGTAGGGTATAGAGTGTAGGGTATAGAGTGTAGAGTGTAGGGCATAGAGTGTAGAGTGTAGGGTATAGAGTGTAGGGTATAGAGTGTAGGGTAGAGAGTGTAGGGTAGAGAGTGTAGAGTGTAGGGATTAGAGTGTAGGGTATAGAGTGTAGGGTGTAGAGTGTAGGGCATAGAGTGTAGAGTGTAGGGTATAGAGTGTATGGTATAGAGTGTAGAGTATAGAGTGTAGGGTGTAGAGTGTAGGGTATAGAGTGTAGGGTATAGAGTGTAGGGTATAGAGTGTAGGGAATAGAGTGTTGAGTGTAAGGTACAGAGTGTAGAGTGTAGGGCATAGAGTGTAGAGTGTAGGGTATAGAGTGTAGGGTATAGAGTGTAGGGTATAGAGTGTAGGGTATACAGTGTAGGGTATAGAGTGTAGAGTGTAGGGTATAGAGTGTAGAGTGTAGGGTATAGAGTGTAGAGTGGAGGGCATAGAGTGTAGATTGTAGGGTATAGAGTGTAGGGTATAGAGTGTAGGGTATAGAGTGTAGGGTATAGAGTGTAGAGTGTAGGGTATAGAGTGTAGAGTGTAGGGTATAGAGTGTAGGGTACAGAGTGTAGGGTATAGAGTGTAGGGTAGAGAGTGTAGAGTGTAGGGTATAGAGTGTAGGGTATAGAGTGTAGGGTATAGAGTGTAGAGTGTAGGGATTAGAGTGTAGGGTATAGAGTGTAGGGTGTGGAGTGTAGGGTATAGAGTGTAGAGTGTAGGGTATAGAGTGTATGGTATAGAGTGTAGGGTATAGAGTGTAGGGTGTAGAGTGTAGGGTATAGAGTGTAGGGTATAGAGTGTAGGGTATAGAGTGTAGGGTATAGAGTGTAGGGAATAGAGTGTAGAGTGTAAGGTATAGAGTGTAGAGTGTAGGGTATAGAGTGTAAGGTATAGAGTGTAGAGTGTAGGGATTAGAGTGTAGGGTATAGAGTGTAGGGTGTAGAGTGTAGGGCATAGAGTGTAGAGTGTAGGTTATAGAGTGTATGGTATAGAGTGTAGAGTATAGAGTGTAGGGTGTAGAGTGTAGGGTATAGAGTGTAGGGTATAGAGTGTAGGGTATAGAGTGTAGGGAATAGAGTGTAGAGTGTAAGGTATAGAGTGTAGAGTGTAGGGTATAGAGTGTAGGGTATAGAGTGTAGAGTGTAGGGATTAGAGTGTAGGGTATAGAGTGTAGGGTATAGTGTGTAGGGTATAGAGTGTAGGGTATAGAGTGTAGAGTGTAGGGTATAGAGTGTAGGGTATAGAGTGTAGGGTATAGAGTGTAGGGCATAGAGTGTAGGGTATAGAGTGTAGGGTATAGAGTGTAGAGTGTAGGGTATAGAGTGTAGGGTATAGAGTGTAGGGTATAGAGTGTAGAGTGTAGGGTATAGAGTGTAGGGTATAGAGTGTAGGGTATAGAGTGTAGGGCATAGAGTGTAGGGTATAGAGTGTAGGGTATAGAGTGTAGAGTGTAGGGTATAGATTTTAGGGTATAGAGTGTAGGGTATAGAGTGTAGAGTGTAGGGCATAGAGTGTAGAGTGTAGGGTATAGAGTGTAGGGTATAGAGTGTAGGGTAGAGAGTGTAGGGTAGAGAGTGTAGAGTGTAGGGATTAGAGTGTAGGGTATAGAGTGTAGGGTGTAGAGTGTAGTGCATAGAGTGTAGAGTGTAGGGTATAGAGTGTATGGTATAGAGTGTAGAGTAAAGAGTGTAGGGTGTAGAGTGTAGGGTATAGAGTGTAGGGTATAGAGTGTAGGGTATAGAGTGTAGGGAATAGAGTGTTGAGTGTAAGGTACAGAGTGTAGAGTGTAGGGCATAGAGTGTAGAGTGTAGGGTATAGAGTGTAGGGTATAGAGTGCAGGGTATAGAGTGTAGGGTATACAGTGTAGGGTATAGAGTGTAGAGTGTAGGGTATAGAGTGTAGAGTGTAGGGTATAGAGTGTAGAGTGTAGGGCATAGAGTGTAGATTGTAGGGTATAGAGTGTAGGGTATAGAGTGTAGGGTATAGAGTGTAGGGTATAGAGTGTAGAGTGTAGGGTATAGAGTGTAGAGTGTAGGGTATAGAGTGTAGGGTACAGAGTGTAGGGTATAGAGTGTAGGGTAGAGAGTGTAGAGTGTAGGGTATAGAGTGTAGGGTATAGAGTGTAGGGTATAGAGTGTAGAGTGTAGGGATTAGAGTGTAGGGTATAGAGTGTAGGGTGTGGAGTGTAGGGTATAGAGTGTAGAGTGTAGGGTATAGAGTGTATGGTATAGAGTGTAGGGTATAGAGTGTAGGGTGTAGAGTGTAGGGTATAGAGTGTAGGGTATAGAGTGTAGGGTATAGAGTGTAGGGTATAGAGTGTAGGGAATAGAGTGTAGAGTGTAAGGTATAGAGTGTAGAGTGTAGGGTATAGAGTGTAAGGTATAGAGTGTAGAGTGTAGGGATTAGAGTGTAGGGTATAGAGTGTAGGGTGTAGAGTGTAGGGTATAGAGTGTAGAGTGTAGGGTATAGAGTGTATGGTATAGAGTGTAGGGTATAGAGTGTAGGGTGTAGAGTGTAGGGTATAGAGTGTAGGGTATAGAGTGTAGTGTATAGAGTGTAGGGTATAGAGTGTAGGGAATAGAGTGTGGAGTGTAAGGTATAGAGTGTAGAGTGTAGGGTATAGAGTGTAGGGTATAGACTGTAGGGTATAGAGTGTAGGGTATAGAGTGTAGGGTATAGATTGTAGCGTGTAGGCTATAGAGTGTAGGGTATAGAGTGTAGAGTGTAGGGTATAGAGTGTAGGGTATAGAGTGTAGGGTATAGAGTGTAGGGTATAGAGTGTAAAGTGTAGGGTATAGAGTGTAGGGTATAGAGTGTAGGGTATAGAGTGTAGAGTGTAGGGATTAGAGTGTAGGGTATAGAGTGTAGGGTATAGAGTGTAGAGTGTAGGGTAGAGAGTGTAGGATATAGAGTGTAGAGTGTAGGGTATAGAGTGTAGGGTATAGAGTGTAGGGTATAGAGTGTAGGGTATAGAGTGTAGAGTGTAGGGTATAGAGTGTAGGGTATAGAATGTAGGGTATAGAGTGTAGAGTGTAGGGTATAGAGTGTAGGGTATTAGAGTGTAGGGTATAGAGTGTAGGGCATAGAGTGTAGGGTATAGAGTGTAGGGTATAGAGTGTAGGGTATAGAGTGTAGGGTATAGAGTGTAGAGTGTAGGGTATAGAGTGTAGGGTATAGAGTGTAGGGTATAGAGTGTAGAGTGTAGGGTATAGCGTGTAGAGTGTCGGGTATAGAGTGTAGGGTATAGAGTGTAGGGTATAGAGTGTAGGGTATAGAGTGTAGAGTGTAGAGTATAGAGTGTAGAGTGTAGGGTATAGAGTGTATGGTATAGAGTGTAGGGTATAGAGTGTAGGGTGTAGAGCGTTGGGTATAGAGTGTAGGGTATAGAGTGTAGGGTATAGAGTGTAGGGTATAGAGTGTAGGGAATAGATTGTAGAGTGTAAGGTATAGAGTGTAGAGTGTAGGGTATAGAGTGTAGGGTATAGAGTGTAGAGTGTAGGGATTAGAGTGTAGGGTATAGAGTGTAGGGTATAGTGTGCAGGGTATAGAGTGTAGAGTGTAGGGTATAGAGTGTAGAGTGTAGGGTATAGAGTGTAGGGTATAGAGTGTAGGGTATAGAGTGTAGGGCATAGAGTGTAGGGTATAGAGTGTAGGGTATAGAGTGTAGAGTGTAGGGTATAGAGTGTAGGGTATAGAGTGTAGGGTATAGAGTGTAGAGTGTAGGGTATAGAGTGTAGGGCATAGAGTGTAGGGTATAGAGTGTAGGGTATAGAGTGTAGGGTATAGAGTGTAGAGTGTAGGGTATAGAGTGTAGGGTATAGAGTGTAGGGTATAGAGTGTAGAGTGTAGGGCATAGAGTGTAGAGTGTAGGGTATAGAGTGTAGGGTATAGAGTGTAGGGTAGAGAGTGTAGGGTAGAGAGTGTAGAGTGTAGGGATTAGAGTGTAGGGTATAGAGTGTAGGGTGTAGAGTGTAGGGCATAGAGTGTAGAGTGTAGGGTATAGAGTGTATGGTATAGAGTGTAGAGTATAGAGTGTAGGGTGTAGAGTGTAGGGTATAGAGTGTAGGGTATAGAGTGTAGGGTATAGAGTGTAGGGAATAGAATGTTGAGTGTAAGGTACAGAGTGTAGAGTGTAGGGCATAGAGTGTAGAGTGTAGGGTATAGAGTTTAGGGTATAGAGTGTAGGGTATAGAGTGTAGGGTATACAGTGTAGGGTATAGAGTGTAGAGTGTAGGGTATAGAGTGTAGAGTGTAGGGTATAGAGTGTAGAGTGGAGGGCATAGAGTGTAGATTGTAGGGTATAGAGTGTAGGGTATAGAGTGTAGGGTATAGAGTGTAGGGTATAGAGTGTAGAGTGTAGGGTATAGAGTGTAGAGTGTAGGGTATAGAGGGTAGGCTACAGAGTGTAGGGTATAGAGTGTATGGTAGAGAGTGTAGAGTGTAGGGTATAGAGTGTAGGGTATAGAGTGTAGGGTATAGAGTGTAGAGTGTAGGGATTAGAGTGTAGGGTACAGAGTGTAGGGTGTGGAGTGTAGGGTATAGAGTGTAGAGTGTAGGGTATAGAGTGTATGGTATAGAGTGTAGGGTATAGAGTGTAGGGTGTAGAGTGTAGGGTATAGAGTGTAGGGTATAGAGTGTAGGGTATAGAGTGTAGGGTATAGAGTGTAGGGAATAGAGTGTAGAGTGTAAGGTATAGAGTGTAGAGTGTAGGGTATAGAGTGTAAGGTATAGAGTGTAGAGTGTAGGGATTAGAGTGTAGGGTATAGAGTGTAGGGTGTAGAGTGTAGGGCATAGAGTGTAGAGTGTAGGTTATAGAGTGTATGGTATAGAGTGTAGAGTATAGAGTGTAGGGTGTAGAGTGTAGGGTATAGAGTGTAGGGTATAGAGTGTAGGGTATAGAGTGTAGGGAATAGAGTGTAGAGTGTAAGGTATAGAGTGTAGAGTGTAGGGTATAGAGTGTAGGGTATAGAGTGTAGGGAATAGAGTGTTGAGTGTAAGGTACAGAGTGTAGAGTGTAGGGCATAGAGTGTAGAGTGTAGGGTATAGAGTGTAGGGTATAGAGTGCAGGGTATAGAGTGTAGGGTATACAGTGTAGGGTATAGAGTGTAGAGTGTAGGGTATAGAGTGTAGAGTGTAGGGTATAGAGTGTAGAGTGTAGGGCATAGAGTGTAGATTGTAGGGTATAGAGTGTAGGGTATAGAGTGTAGGGTATAGAGTGTAGAGTGTAGGGTATAGAGTGTAGAGTGTAGGGTATAGAGTGTAGGGTACAGAGTGTAGGGTAGAGAGTGTAGAGTGTAGGGTATAGAGTGTAGGGTATAGAGTGTAGGGTATAGAGTGTAGAGTGTAGGGCATAGAGTGTAGAGTGTAGGGTATAGAGTGTAGGGTATAGAGTGTAGGGTAGAGAGTGTAGGGTAGAGAGTGTAGAGTGTAGGGATTAGAGTGTAGGGTATAGAGTGTAGGGTGTAGAGTGTAGGGCATAGAGTGTAGAGTGTAGGGTATAGAGTGTATGGTATAGAGTGTAGAGTATAGAGTGTAGGGTGTAGAGTGTAGGGTATAGAGTGTAGGGTATAGAGTGTAGGGAATAGAGTGTTGAGTGTAAGGTACAGAGTGTAGAGTGTAGGGCATAGAGTGTAGAGTGTAGGGTATAGAGTGTAGGGTATAGAGTGCAGGGTATAGAGTGTAGGGTATACAGTGTAGGGTATAGAGTGTAGAGTGTAGGGTATAGAGTGTAGAGTGCAGGGTATAGAGTGTAGAGTGTAGGGCATAGAGTGTAGATTGTAGGGTATAGAGTGTAGGGTATAGAGTGTAGGGTATAGAGTGTAGGGTATAGAGTGTAGAGTGTAGGGTATAGAGTGTAGAGTGTAGGGTATAGAGTGTAGGGTACAGAGTGTAGGGTATAGAGTGTAGGGTAGAGAGTGTAGAGTGTAGGGATTAGAGTGTAGGGTATAGAGTGTAGGGTATAGTGTGCAGGGTATAGAGTGTAGAGTGTAGGGTATAGAGTGTAGAGTGTAGGGTATAGAGTGTAGGGTATAGAGTGTAGGGCATAGAGTGTAGGGTATAGAGTGTAGGGTATAGAGTGTAGAGTGTAGGGTATAGAGTGTAGGGTATAGAGTGTAGGGTATAGAGTGTAGAGTGTAGGGTATAGAGTGTAGGGTATAGAGTGTAGGGTATAGAGTGTAGGGTATAGAGTGTAGGGCATAGAGTGTAGGGTATAGAGTGTAGGGTATAGAGTGTAGAGTGTAGGGTATAGAGTGTAGGGTATAGAGTGTAGGGTATAGAGTGTAGAGTGTAGGGCATAGAGTGTAGAGTGTAGGGTATAGAGTGTAGGGTATAGAGTGTAGGGTAGAGAGTGTAGGGTAGAGAGTGTAGAGTGTAGGGATTAGAGTGTAGGGTATAGAGTGTAGGGTGTAGAGTGTAGGGCATAGAGTGTAGAGTGTAGGGTATAGAGTGTATGGTATTGAGTTTAGAGTATAGAGTGTAGGGTGTAGAGTGTAGGGTATAGAGTGTAGGGTATAGAGTGTAGGGTATAGAGTGTAGGGAATAGAATGTTGAGTGTAAGGTACAGAGTGTAGAGTGTAGGGCATAGAGTGTAGAGTGTAGGGTATAGAGTTTAGGGTATAGAGTGTAGGGTATAGAGTGTAGGGTATACAGTGTAGGGTATAGAGTGTAGAGTGTAGGGTATAGAGTGTAGAGTGTAGGGTATAGAGTGTAGAGTGGAGGGCATAGAGTGTAGATTGTAGGGTATAGAGTGTAGGGTATAGAGTGTAGGGTATAGAGTGTAGGGTATAGAGTGTAGAGTGTAGGGTATAGAGTGTAGAGTGTAGGGTATAGAGGGTAGGCTACAGAGTGTAGGGTATAGAGTGTAGGGTAGAGAGTGTAGAGTGTAGGGTATAGAGTGTAGGGTATAGAGTGTAGGGTATAGAGTGTGGAGTGTAGGGATTAGAGTGTAGGGTACAGAGTGTAGGGTGTGGAGTGTAGGGTATAGAGTGTAGAGTGTAGGGTATAGAGTGTAGAGTGTAGGGTATAGAGTTTATGGTATAGAGTGTAGGGTGTAGAGTGTAGGGTATAGAGTGTAGGGTATAGAGTGTAGGGTATAGAGTGTAGGGTATAGAGTGTAGGGAATAGAGTGTAGACTGTAAGGTATAGAGTGTAGAGTGTAGGGTATAGAGTGTAGGGTATAGACTGTAGGGTATAGAGTGTAGGGTATAGAGTGTAGGGTATAGATTGTAGAGTGTAGGCTATAGAGTGTAGGGTATAGAGTGTAGAGTGTAGGGTATAGAGTGTAGGGTATAGAGTGTAGAGTGTAGGGTATAGTGTGTAGGGTATAGAGTGCAGGGTGTAGAGTGTAGGGTATAGAGTGTAGGGTATAGAGTGTAGAGTGTAGGGTATAGAGTGTATGCTATAGAGTGTATGGTGTAGAGTGTATGGTATAGAGTGTTGGGTATAGATTGTAGAGTGTATGGTATAGAGTGTAGGGTATAGAGTGTAGGGTATAGAGTGTATGTTATAGAGTGTATGGTATAGAGTGTAGGGTAGAGAGTGTAGAGTGTAGGGTATAGAGTGTAGGGTATAGAGTGTAGGGTATAGAGTGTAGAGTGTCGGGATTAGAGTGCAGGGTATAGAGTGTAGGATGTAGAGTGTAGGGTATAGAGTGTAGAGTGTAGGGTATAGAGTGTATGGTATAGAGTGTAGGGTATAGAGTGTAGGGTGTAGAGTGTAGGGTACAGAGTGTAGGGTATAGAGTGTAGGGTATAGAGTGTAGGGTGTAGAGTGTAGGGTATAGAGTGTATGGTATAGAGTGTAGGGTATAGAATATATGGTATAGAGTGTAGAGTGTAGGATATAGAGTGTAGGGTATAGAGTGTAGAGTGTAGGGTATAGAGTGTAGGGTATAGAGTGTAGGGTATAGAGTGTAGAGTGTAGGGATTAGAGTGTAGGGTATAGAGTGTAGGGTATAGAGTGTAGAGTGTAGGGTAGAGAGTGTAGGATATAGAGTGTAGAGTGTAGGGTATAGAGTGTAGGGTATAGAGTGTAGGGTATAGAGTGTAGGGTATAGAGTGTAGAGTGTAGGGTATAGAGTGTAGGGTATAGAGTGTAGGGTATAGAGTGTAGAGTGTAGGGTATAGAGTGTAGGGTATAGAGTGTAGGGTATAGAGTGTAGGGCATAGAGTGTAGGGTATAAGGTGTAGAGTGTAGAGTGTAGGGTATAGAGTGTAGGGTATAGAGTGTAGAGTGTAGGGTATAGAGTGTAGGGTATAGAGTGTAGGGTATAGAGTGTAGGGTATAGAGTGTAGAGTGTAGGGTATATCGTGTAGAGTGTCGGGTATAGAGTGTAGGGTATAGAGAGTAGGGTATAGAGTGTAGGGTATAGAGTGTAGAGTGTAGGGTGTAGAGTGTAGGGTATAGAGTGTATGGTATAGAGTGTAGGGTATAGAGTGTAGGGTGTAGAGTGTTGGGTATAGAGTGTAGGGTATAGAGTGTAGGGTATAGAGTGTAGGGTATAGAGTGTAGGGAATAGAGTGTAGAGTGTAAGGTATAGAGTGTAGAGTGTAGGGTATAGAGTGTAGGGTATAGAGTGTAGAGTGTAGGGATTAGAGTGTAGGGTATAGAGTGTAGGGTATAGTGTGTAGGGTATAGAGTGTAGAGTGTAGGGTATAGAGTGTAGAGTGTAGGGTATAGAGTGTAGGGTATAGAGTGTAGGGCATAGAGTGTAGGGTATAGAGTGTAGGGTATAGAGTGTAGAGTGTAGGGTATAGAGTGTAGGGTATAGAGTGTAGGGTATAGAGTGTAGAGTGTAGGGTATAGAGTGTAGGGTATAGAATGTAGGGTATAGAGTGTAGGGTATAGAGTGTAGGGCATAGAGTGTAGGGTATAGAGTGTAGGGTATAGAGTGTAGAGTGTAGGGTATAGAGTGTAGGGTATAGAGTGTAGGGTATAGAGTGTAGAGTGTGGGGCATAGAGTGTAGAGTGTAGGGTATAGAGTGTAGGGTATAGAGTGTAGGGTAGAGAGTGTAGGGTAGAGAGTGTAGAGTGTAGGGATTAGGGTGTAGGGTATAGAGTGTAGGGTGTAGAGTGTAGGGCATAGAGTGTAGAGTGTAGGGTATAGAGTGTATGGTATAGAGTGTAGAGTATAGAGTGTAGGGTGTAGAGTGTAGGGTATAGAGTGTAGGGTATAGAGTGTAGGGTATAGAGTGTAGGGAATAGAGTGTTGAGTGTAAGGTACATAGTGTAGAGTGTAGGGCATAGAGTGTAGAGTGTAGGGTATAGAGTGTAGGGTATAGAGTGTAGGGTATAGAGTGTAGGGTATACAGTGTAGGGTATAGAGTGTAGAGTGTAGGGTATAGAGTGTAGAGTGTAGGGTATAGAGTGTAGAGTGTAGGGCATAGAGTGTAGATTGTAGGGTATAGAGTGTAGGGTATAGAGTGTGGGGTATAGAGTGTAGGGTATAGAGTGTAGAGTGTAGGGTATAGAGTGTAGAGTGTAGGGTATAGAGTGTAGGGTACAGAGTGTAGGGTATAGAGTGTAGGGTAGAGAGTGTAGAGTGTAGGGTATAGAGTGTAGGGTATAGAGTGTAGGGTATAGAGTGTAGAGTGTAGGGATTAGAGTGTAGGGTATAGAGTGTAGGGTGTGGAGTGTAGGGTATAGAGTGTAGAGTGTAGGGTATAGAGTGTATGGTATAGAGTGTAGGGTATAGAGTGTAGGGTGTAGAGTGTAGGGTATAGAGTGTAGGGTATAGAGTGTAGGGTATAGAGTGTAGGGTATAGAGTGTAGGGAATAGAGTGTAGAGTGTAAGGTATAGAGTGTAGAGTGTAGGGTATAGACTGTAAGGTATAGAGTGTAGAGTGTAGGGATTAGAGTGTAGGGTATAGAGTGTAGGGTGTAGAGTGTAGGGCATAGAGTGTAGAGTGTAGGGTATAGAGTGTATGGTATAGAGTGTAGAGTATAGAGTGTAGGGTGTAGAGTGTAGGGTATAGAGTGTAGGGTATAGAGTGTAGGGTATAGAGTGTAGGGAATAGAGTGTTGAGTGTAAGGTATAGAGTGTAGAGTGTAGGGTATAGAGTGTAGGGTATAGAGTGTAGAGTGTAGGGATTAGAGTGTAGGGTATAGAGTGTAGGGTATAGTGTGTAGGGTATAGAGTGTAGAGTGTAGGGTATAGAGTGTAGAGTGTAGGGTATAGAGTGTAGGGTATAGAGTGTAGAGTGTAGGGTATAGAGTGTATGCTATAGAGTGTATGGTGTAGAGTGTATGGTATAGAGTGTAGGGTATACAGTGTAGAGTGTATGGTATAGAGTGTAGGGTGTAGAGTGTAGGGTATAGAGTGTATGTTATAGAGTGTAGGGTATAGAGTGTAGGGTAGAGAGTGAAGAGTGTAGGGTATAGAGTGTAGGGTATAGAGTGTAGGGTATAGAGTGTAGAGTGTAGGGATTAGAGTGTAGGGTATAGAGTGTAGGGTATAGAGTGTAGGGTGTAGAGTGTAGGGTATAGAGTGTAGGGTATAGAGTGTAGGGTATAGAGTGTAGGGAATAGAGTGTAGAGTGTGAGGTATAGAGTGTAGAGTATAGGGTATAGAGTGTAGGGTATAGAGTGTAGAGTGTAGGGATTAGAGTGTAGGGTATAGAGTGTAGGGTGTAGAGTGTAGGGTATAGAGTGTAGACTGTAGGGTATAGAGTGTATGGTATAGAGTGTAGGGTATAGAGTGTAGGGTGTAGCGTGTAGGGTATAGAGTGTAGGGTATAGAGTGTAGGGTATAGAGTGTAGGGAATCGAGTGTAGAGTGTAAGGTATAGAGTGTAGAGTGTAGGGGATAGAGTGTAGGGTTTAGACTGTAGGGTATAGAGTGTAGGGTATAGATTGTAGGCTATAGAGTGTAGGGTATAGAGTGTAGGGTATAGAGTGTAGAGTGTAGGGTATAGAGTGTAGGGTATAGAGTGTAGGGTATAGAGTGTAGGGTATAGAGTGTAGAGTGTGGGGTATAGTGTGTAGGGTATGGAGTGCAGGGTGTAGAGTGTAGGGTATAGAGTGTAGGGTATAGAGTGTATGGTGTAGAGTGTATGGTATAGAGTGTAGGGTATAGATTGTAGAGTGTATGGTATAGAGTGTAGGGTATAGAGTGTAGGGTATAGAGTGTATGTTATAGATTGTATGGTATAGAGTGTAGGGTAGAGAGTGTAGAGTGTAGGGTATAGAGTGTAGGGTATAGAGTGTAGGGTATAGAGTGTAGAGTGTCGGGATTAGAGTGTAGGGTATAGAGTGTAGGATGTAGAGTGTAGGGTATAGAGTGTAGAGTGTAGGGTATAGAGTGTATGGTATAGAGTGTAGGGTATAGAGTGTAGGGTGTAGAGTGTAGGGTATAGAGTGTAGGGTATAGAGTGTAGGGTATAGAGTGTAGGGTGTAGAGTGTAGGGTATAGAGTGTATGGTATAGAGTGTAGGGTATAGAATGTATGGTATAGAGTGTAGAGTGTAGGATATAGAGTGTAGGGTATAGAGTGTAGAGTGTAGGGTATAGAGTGTAGGGTATAGAGTGTAGGGTATAGAGTGTAGAGTGTAGGGATTAGAGTGTAGGGTATAGAGTGTAGGGTATAGAGTGTAGAGTGTAGGGTAGAGAGTGTAGGATATAGAGTGTAGAGTGTAGGGTATAGAGTGTAGGGTATAGAGTGTAGGGTATAGAGTGTAGAGTGTAGGGTATAGAGTGTATGGTACAGAGTGTAGGGTATAGAGTGTAGAGTGTAGGGTATAGAGTGTAGGGTATAGAGTGTAGGGTATAGAGTGTAGGGCATAGAGTGTAGGGTATAGAGTGTAGGGTGTAGAGTGTAGGGTATAGAGTGTAGGGTATAGAGTGTAGAGTGTAGGGTATAGAGTGTAGGGTATAGAGTGTAGGGTATAGAGTGTAGGGTATAGAGTGTAGAGTGTAGGGTATAGCGTGTAGAGTGTCGGGTATAGAGTGTAGGGTATAGAGTGTAGGGTATAGAGTGTAGGGTATAGAGTGTAGGGTATAGAGTGTAGAGTGTAGGGTATAGAGTGTAGAGTGTAGGGTATAGAGTGTATGGTATAGAGTGTAGGGTATAGAATGTAGGGTGTAGAGTGTTGGGTATAGAGTGTAGGGTATAGAGTGTAGGGTATAGAGTGTAGGGAATAGAGTGTAGAGTGTAAGGTATAGAGTGTAGAGTGTAGGGCATAGAGTGTAGATTATAGGGTATAGAGTGTAGGGTATAGAGTGTAGGGTATAGAGTGTAGGGTATAGAGTGTAGAGTGTAGGGTAGAGAGTGTAGAGTGTAGGGTATAGAGTGTAGGGTATAGAGTGTAGGGTATAGACTGTAGAGTGTAGGGATTAGAGTGTAGGGTATAGAGTGTAGGGTGTGGAGTGTAGGGTATAGAGTGTAGAGTGTAGGGTATAGAGTGTAGGGTATAGAGTGTAGGGTATAGAGTGTAGGGTATAGAGTGTAGGGAATAGAGTGTAGAGTGTAAGGTATAGAGTGTAGAGTGTAGGGTATAGAGTGTAAGGTATAGAGTGTAGAGTGTAGGGATTAGAGTGTAGGGTATAGAGTGTAGGGTGTAGAGTGTAGGGCATAGAGTGTAGAGTGTAGGGTATAGAGTGTATGGTATAGAGTGTAGAGTATAGAGTGTAGGGTGTAGAGTGTAGGGTATAGAGTGTAGGGTATAGAGTGTAGGGTATAGAGTGTAGGGAATAGAGTGTAGAGTGTAAGGTATAGAGTGTAGAGTGTAGGGTATAGAGTGTAGGGTATAGAGTGTAGAGTGTAGGGATTAGAGTGTAGGGTATAGAGTGTAGGGTATAGAGTGTAGAGTGTAGGGTATAGATTGTATGCTATAGAGTGTATGGTGTAGAGTGTATGGTATAGAGTGTAGGGTATACAGTGTAGAGTGTATGGTATAGAGTGTAGGGTGTAGAGTGTAGGGTATAGAGTGTATGTTATAGAGTGTAGGGTATAGAGTGTAGGGTAGAGAGTGTAGAGTGTAGGGTATAGAGTGTAGGGTATAGAGTGTAGGGTATAGAGTGTAGAGTGTAGGGATTAGAGTGTAGGGTATAGAGTGTAGTGTGTAGAATGTAGGGTATAGAGTGTAGAGTGTAGGGTATAGAGTGTATGGTATAGAGTGTAGGGTATAGAGTGTAGGGTGTAGAGTGTAGGGTATAGAGTGTAGGGTATAGAGTGTAGGGTATAGAGTGTAGGGAATAGAGTGTAGAGTGTAAGGTATAGAGTGTAGAGTATAGGGTATAGAGTGTAGGGTATAGAGTGTAGAGTGTAGGGATTAGAGTGTAGGGTATAGAGTGTAGGGTGTAGAGTGTAGGGTATAGAGTGTAGAGTGTAGGGTATAGAGTGTATGGTATAGAGTGTAGGGTATAGAGTGTAGGGTGTAGAGTGTAGGGTATAGAGTGTAGGGTATAGAGTGTAGGGTATAGAGTGTAGGGTATAGAGTGTAGGGAATCGAGTGTAGAGTGTAAGGTATAGAGTGTAGAGTGTAGGGTATAGAGTGTAGGGTATAGACTGTAGGGTATAGAGTGTAGGGTATAGATTGTAGGCTATAGAGTGTAGGGTATAGAGTGTAGGGTATAGAGTGTAGGGTATAGAGTGTAGGGTATAGAGTGTAGAGTGTAGGGTATAGTGTGTAGGGTATAGAGTGCAGGGTGTAGAGTGTAGGGTATAGAGTGTAGGGTATAGAGTGTAGAGTGTAGGGTATAGAGTGTATGCTATAGAGTGTATGGTGTAGAGTGTATGGTAAAGAGTGTAGGGTATAGAGTGTAGAGTGTAGGGTATAGAGTGTAGGGTATAGAGTGTAGGGTATAGAGTGTATGTTATAGAGTGTAGGGTATAGAGTGTAGAGTGTAGGGTATAGAGTTTAGAGTGTAGGGTATAGAGTGTAGGGTATAGAGTGTAAGGTATAGAGTGTAGGGTGTAGAGTGTAGGGTATAGATTGTAGGGTATAGAGTGTAGGGTATAGAGTGTACGGTATAGAGTGTAGGGTATAAAGTGTATGGTATAGAGTGTAGGGTATAGAGTGTAGGGTATAGAGTGTAGGGTATAAAGTGTAGAGTGTAGGGTATAGCTTGTAGAGTGTAGGGTATAGAGTGTAGGGTATAGAGTGTAGGGTATAGAGTGTAGGGTATAGAGTGTAGAGTGTAGGGTATAGAGTGTATGGTATAGAGTGTAGGGTATAGAGTGTAGGGTGTAGAGTGTTGGGTATAGAGTGTAGGGTATAGAGTGTAGGGTATAGAGTGTAGGGTATAGAGTGTAGGGAATAGAGTGTAGAGTGTAAGGTATAGAGTGTAGAGTGTAGGGTATAGAGTGTAGGGTATAGAGTGTAGGGTATAGAGTGTAGAGTGTAGGGTAAAGAGTGTAGAGTGTAGGGTATAGAGTGTAGGGTATAGAGTGTAGGGTATAGAGTGTAGGGTAGAGTGCGTAGAGTGTAGGGTATAGAGTGTAGGGTATAGAGTGTAGGGTATAGAGTGTAGAGTGTAGGGATTAGAGTGTAGGGTATAGAGTGTAGGGTGTAGAGTGTAGGGTATAGAGTGTAGAGTGTAGTGTATAGAGTGTATGGTATAGAGTGTAGGGTGTAGAGTGTAGGGTATAGAGTGTAGGGTATAGAGTGTAGGGTATAGAGTGTAGGGAATAGAGTGTAGAGTGTAAGGTATAGAGTGTAGAGTGTAGGGTATAGAGTGTAGAGTGAAGGGATTAGAGTGTAGGGTATTTAGTGTAGGGTGTAGAGTGTAGGGTATAGAGTGTAGAGTGTAGGGTATAGAGTGTATGGTATAGAGTGTAGGGTATAGAGTGTAGGGTGTAGAGTGTAGGGTATAGAGTGTAGGGTATAGAGTGTAGGGTATAGAGTGTAGGGAATAGAGTGTAGAGTGTAAGGTATAGAGTGTAGAGTGTAGGGTATAGAGTGTAGGGTATAGACTGTAGGGTATAGAGTGTAGGGTATAGAGTGTAGGGTATAGATTGTAGAGTGTAGGCTATAGAGTGTAGGGTATAGAGTGTAGAGTGTAGGGTATAGAGTGTAGGGTATAGAGTGTAGGGTATAGTGTGTAGGGTATAGAGTGCAGGGTGTAGAGTGTAGGGTATAGAGTGTAGGGTATAGAGTGTAGAGTGTAGGGTATAGAGTGTACGCAATAGAGTGTATGGTGTAGAGTGTATGGTATAGAGTGTAGGGTATAGATTGTAGAGTGTATGGTATAGAGTGTAGGGTATAGAGTGTAGGGTATAGAGTGTATGTTATAGAGTGTAGGGTATAGAGTGTAGGGTAGAGAGTGTAGAGTGTAGGGTATAGAGTGTAGGGTATAGAGTGTAGGGTATAGATTGTAGAGTGTAGGCTATAGAGTGTAGGGTATAGAGTGTAGAGTGTCGGGATTAGAGTGTAGGGTATAGAGTGTGGGATGTAGAGTGTAGGGTATAGAGTGTAGAGTGTAGGATATAGAGTGTATGGTATAGAGTGTAGGGTATACAGTGTAGGGTGTAGAGTGTAGGGTATAGAGTGTAGGGAATAGAGTGTAGGGTATAGAGTGTAGGGTATAGAGTGTAGGGTGTAGAGTGTAGGGTATAGAGTGTATGGTATAGAGTGTAGGGTATAGAATGTATGGTATAGAGTGTAGAGTGTAGGATATAGAGTGTAGGGTATAGAGTGTAGAGTGTAGGGTATAGAGTGTAGGGTATAGAGTGTAGGGTATAGAGTGTAGAGTGTAGGGATTAGAGTGTAGGGTATAGAGTGTAGGGTATAGAGTGTAGAGTGTAGGGTAGAGAGTGTAGGATATAGAGTGTAGGGTATAGAGTGTAGGGTATAGAGTGTAGGGTATAGAGTGTAGAGTGTAGGGTATAGAGTGTAGGGTATAGAGTGTAGGGTATAGAGTGTAGAGTGTAGGGTATAGAGTGTAGGGTATAGAGTGTAGGGTATAGAGTGTAGGGCATAGAGTGTAGGGTATAGAGTGTAGGGTGTAGAGTGTAGGGTATAGAGTGTAGGGTATAGAGTGTAGAGTGTAGGGTATAGAGTGTAGGGTATAGAGTGTAGGGTATAGAGTGTAGGGTATAGAGTGTAGAGTGTAGGGTATAGCGTGTAGAGTGTCGGGTATAGAGTGTAGGGTATAGAGTGTAGGGTATAGAGTGTAGAGTGTAGGGTATAGAGTGTAGAGTGTAGGGTATAGAGTGTATGGTATAGAGTGTAGGGTATAGAGTGTAGGGTGTAGAGCGTTGGGTATAGAGTGTAGGGTATAGAGTGTAGGGTATAGAGTGTAGGGTATAGAGTGTAGGGTATAGAGTGTAGAGTGTAGGGATTAGAGTGTAGGGTATAGAGTGTAGGGTATAGTGTGCAGGGTATAGAGTGTAGAGTGTAGGGTATAGAGTGTAGAGTGTAGGGTATAGAGTGTAGGGTATAGAATGTAGGGTATAGAGTGTAGGGCATAGAGTGTAGGGTATAGAGTGTAGGGTATAGAGTGTAGAGTGTAGGGTATAGAGTGTAGGGTATAGAGTGTAGGGTATAGAGTGTATAGTGTAGGGTATAGAGTGTAGGGTATAGAGTGTAGGGTATAGAGTGTAGGGTATAGAGTGTAGGGCATAGAGTGTAGGGTATAGAGTGTAGGGTATAGAGTGTAGAGTGTAGGGTATAGAGTGTAGGGTATAGAGTGTAGGGTATAGAGTGTAGAGTGTAGGGCATAGAGTGTAGAGTGTAGGGTATAGAGTGTAGGGTATAGAGTGTAGGGTAGAGAGTGTAGGGTAGAGAGTGTAGAGTGTAGGGATTAGAGTGTAGGGTATAGAGTGTAGGGTGTAGAGTGTAGGGCATAGAGTGTAGAGTGTAGGGTATAGAGTGTATGGTATAGAGTGTAGAGTATAGAGTGTAGGGTGTAGGGATTAGAGTGTAGGGTATAGAGTGTAGGGTGTAGAGTGTAGGGTATAGAGTGTAGAGTGTAGTGTATAGAGTGTATGGTATAGAGTGTAGGGTGTAGAGTGTAGGGTATAGAGTGTAGGGTATAGAGTGTAGGGTATAGAGTGTAGGGAATAGAGTGTAGAGTGTAAGGTATAGAGTGTAGAGTGTAGGGTATAGAGTGTAGAGTGAAGGGATTAGAGTGTAGGGTATAGAGTGTAGGGTGTAGAGTGTAGGGTATAGAGTGTAGAGTGTAGGGTATAGAGTGTATGGTATAGAGTGTAGGGTATAGAGTGTAGGGTGTAGAGTGTAGGGTATAGAGTGTAGGGTATAGAGTGTAGGGTATAGAGTGTAGGGAATAGAGTGTAGAGTGTAAGGTATAGAGTGTAGAGTGTAGGGTATAGAGTGTAGGGTATAGACTGTAGGGTATAGAGTGTAGGGTATAGAGTGTAGGGTATAGATTGTAGAGTGTAGGCTATAGAGTGTAGGGTATAGAGTGTAGAGTGTAGGTTATAGAGTGTAGGGTATAGAGTGTAGGGTATAGTGTGTAGGGTATAGAGTGCAGGGTGTAGAGTGTAGGGTATAGAGTGTAGGGTATAGAGTGTAGAGTGTAGGGTATAGAGTGTACGCAATAGAGTGTATGGTGTAGAGTGTATGGTATAGAGTGTAGGGTATAGATTGTAGAGTGTATGGTATAGAGTGTAGGGTATAGAGTGTAGGGTATAGAGTGTATGTTATAGAGTGTAGGGTATAGAGTGTAGGGTAGAGAGTGTAGAGTGTAGGGTATAGAGTGTAGGGTATAGAGTGTAGGGTATAGATTGTAGAGTGTAGGCTATAGAGTGTAGGGTATAGAGTGTAGAGTGTCGGGATTAGAGTGTAGGGTATAGAGTGTGGGATGTAGAGTGTAGGGTATAGAGTGTAGAGTGTAGGATATAGAGTGTATGGTATAGAGTGTAGGGTATAGAGTGTAGGGTGTAGAGTGTAGGGTATAGAGTGTAGGGAATAGAGTGTAGGGTATAGAGTGTAGGGTATAGAGTGTAGGGTGTAGAGTGTAGGGTATAGAGTGTATGGTATAGAGTGTAGGGTATAGAATGTATGGTATAGAGTGTAGAGTGTAGGATATAGAGTGTAGGGTATAGAGTGTAGAGTGTAGGGTATAGAGTGTAGGGTATAGAGTGTAGGGTATAGAGTGTAGAGTGTAGGGATTAGAGTGTAGGGTATAGAGTGTAGGGTATAGAGTGTAGAGTGTAGGGTAGAGAGTGTAGGATATAGAGTGTAGGGTATAGAGTGTAGGGTATAGAGTGTAGGGTATAGAGTGTAGAGTGTAGGGTATAGAGTGTAGGGTATAGAGTGTAGGGTATAGAGTGTAGAGTGTAGGGTATAGAGTGTAGGGTATAGAGTGTAGGGTATAGAGTGTAGGGCATAGAGTGTAGGGTATAGAGTGTAGGGTGTAGAGTGTAGGGTATAGAGTGTAGGGTATAGAGTGTAGAGTGTAGGGTATAGAGTGTAGGGTATAGAGTGTAGGGTATAGAGTGTAGGGTATAGAGTGTAGAGTGTAGGGTATAGCGTGTAGAGTGTCGGGTATAGAGTGTAGGGTATAGAGTGTAGGGTATAGAGTGTAGAGTGTAGGGTATAGAGTGTAGAGTGTAGGGTATAGAGTGTATGGTATAGAGTGTAGGGTATAGAGTGTAGGGTGTAGAGCGTTGGGTATAGAGTGTAGGGTATAGAGTGTAGGGTATAGAGTGTAGGGTATAGAGTGTAGGGTATAGAGTGTAGAGTGTAGGGATTAGAGTGTAGGGTATAGAGTGTAGGGTATAGTGTGCAGGGTATAGAGTGTAGAGTGTAGGGTATAGAGTGTAGAGTGTAGGGTATAGAGTGTAGGGTATAGAATGTAGGGTATAGAGTGTAGGGCATAGAGTGTAGGGTATAGAGTGTAGGGTATAGAGTGTAGAGTGTAGGGTATAGAGTGTAGGGTATAGAGTGTAGGGTATAGAGTGTATAGTGTAGGGTATAGAGTGTAGGGTATAGAGTGTAGGGTATAGAGTGTAGGGTATAGAGTGTAGGGCATAGAGTGTAGGGTATAGAGTGTAGGGTATAGAGTGTAGAGTGTAGGGTATAGAGTGTAGGGTATAGAGTGTAGGGTATAGAGTGTAGAGTGTAGGGCATAGAGTGTAGAGTGTAGGGTATAGAGTGTAGGGTATAGAGTGTAGGGTAGAGAGTGTAGGGTAGAGAGTGTAGAGTGTAGGGATTAGAGTGTAGGGTATAGAGTGTAGGGTGTAGAGTGTAGGGCATAGAGTGTAGAGTGTAGGGTATAGAGTGTATGGTATAGAGTGTAGAGTATAGAGTGTAGGGTGTAGAGTGTAGGGTATAGAGTGTAGGGTATAGAGTGTAGGGTATAGAGTGTAGGGAATAGAGTGTTGAGTGTAAGGTACAGAGTGTAGAGTGTAGGGCATAGAGTGTAGAGTGTAGGGTATAGAGTGTAGGGTATAGAGTGTAGGGTATAGAGTGTAGGGTATACAGTGTAGGGTATAGAGTGTAGAGTGTAGGGTATAGAGTGTAGAGTGTAGGGTATAGAGTGTAGAGTGGAGGGCATAGAGTGTAGATTGTAGGGTATAGAGTGTAGGGTATAGAGTGTAGGGTATAGAGTGTAGAGTGTAGGGTATAGAGTGTAGAGTGTAGGGTATAGAGTGTAGGGTACAGAGTGTAGGGTATAGAGTGTAGGGTAGAGAGTGTAGAGTGTAGGGTATAGAGTGTAGGGTATAGAGTGTAGGGTATAGAGTGTAGAGTGTAGGGATTAGAGTGTAGGGTATAGAGTGTAGGGTGTGGAGTGTAGGGTATAGAGTGTAGAGTGTAGGGTATAGAGTGTATGGTATAGAGTGTAGGGTATAGAGTGTAGGGTGTAGAGTGTAGGGTATAGAGTGTAGGGTATAGAGTGTAGGGTATAGAGTGTAGGGTATAGAGTGTAGGGAATAGAGTGTAGAGTGTAAGGTATAGAGTGTAGAGTGTAGGGTATAGAGTGTAAGGTATAGAGTGTAGAGTGTAGGGATTAGAGTGTAGGGTATAGAGTGTAGGGTGTAGAGTGTAGGGCATAGAGTGTAGAGTGTAGGTTATAGAGTGTATGGTATAGAGTGTAGAGTATAGAGTGTAGGGTGTAGAGTGTAGGGTATAGAGTGTAGGGTATAGAGTGTAGGGTATAGAGTGTAGGGAATAGAGTGTAGAGTGTAAGGTATAGAGTGTAGAGTGTAGGGTATAGAGTGTAGGGTATAGAGTGTAGAGTGTAGGGATTAGAGTGTAGGGTATAGAGTGTAGGGTATAGTGTGTAGGGTATAGAGTGTAGGGTATAGAGTGTAGAGTGTAGGGTATAGAGTGTAGGGTATAGAGTGTAGGGTATAGAGTGTAGGGCATAGAGTGTAGGGTATAGAGTGTAGGGTATAGAGTGTAGAGTGTAGGGTATAGAGTGTAGGGTATAGAGTGTAGGGTATAGAGTGTAGAGTGTAGGGTATAGAGTGTAGGGTATAGAGTGTAGGGTATAGAGTGTAGGGCATAGAGTGTAGGGTATAGAGTGTAGGGTATAGAGTGTAGAGTGTAGGGTATAGATTTTAGGGTATAGAGTGTAGGGTATAGAGTGTAGAGTGTAGGGCATAGAGTGTAGAGTGTAGGGTATAGAGTGTAGGGTATAGAGTGTAGGGTAGAGAGTGTAGGGTAGAGAGTGTAGAGTGTAGGGATTAGAGTGTAGGGTATAGAGTGTAGGGTGTAGAGTGTAGTGCATAGAGTGTAGAGTGTAGGGTATAGAGTGTATGGTATAGAGTGTAGAGTAAAGAGTGTAGGGTGTAGAGTGTAGGGTATAGAGTGTAGGGTATAGAGTGTAGGGTATAGAGTGTAGGGAATAGAGTGTTGAGTGTAAGGTACAGAGTGTAGAGTGTAGGGCATAGAGTGTAGAGTGTAGGGTATAGAGTGTAGGGTATAGAGTGCAGGGTATAGAGTGTAGGGTATACAGTGTAGGGTATAGAGTGTAGAGTGTAGGGTATAGAGTGTAGAGTGTAGGGTATAGAGTGTAGAGTGTAGGGCATAGAGTGTAGATTGTAGGGTATAGAGTGTAGGGTATAGAGTGTAGGGTATAGAGTGTAGGGTATAGAGTGTAGAGTGTAGGGTATAGAGTGTAGAGTGTAGGGTATAGAGTGTAGGGTACAGAGTGTAGGGTATAGAGTGTAGGGTAGAGAGTGTAGAGTGTAGGGTATAGAGTGTAGGGTATAGAGTGTAGGGTATAGAGTGTAGAGTGTAGGGATTAGAGTGTAGGGTATAGAGTGTAGGGTGTGGAGTGTAGGGTATAGAGTGTAGAGTGTAGGGTATAGAGTGTATGGTATAGAGTGTAGGGTATAGAGTGTAGGGTGTAGAGTGTAGGGTATAGAGTGTAGGGTATAGAGTGTAGTGTATAGAGTGTAGGGTATAGAGTGTAGGGAATAGAGTGTGGAGTGTAAGGTATAGAGTGTAGAGTGTAGGGTATAGAGTGTAGGGTATAGACTGTAGGGTATAGAGTGTAGGGTATAGAGTGTAGGGTATAGATTGTAGCGTGTAGGCTATAGAGTGTAGGGTATAGAGTGTAGAGTGTAGGGTATAGAGTGTAGGGTATAGAGTGTAGGGTATAGAGTGTAGGGTATAGAGTGTAAAGTGTAGGGTATAGAGTGTAGGGTATAGAGTGTAGGGTATAGAGTGTAGAGTGTAGGGATTAGAGTGTAGGGTATAGAGTGTAGGGTATAGAGTGTAGAGTGTAGGGTAGAGAGTGTAGGATATAGAGTGTAGAGTGTAGGGTATAGAGTGTAGGGTATAGAGTGTAGGGTATAGAGTGTAGGGTATAGAGTGTAGAGTGTAGGGTATAGAGTGTAGGGTATAGAATGTAGGGTATAGAGTGTAGAGTGTAGGGTATAGAGTGTAGGGTATTAGAGTGTAGGGTATAGAGTGTAGGGCATAGAGTGTAGGGTATAGAGTGTAGGGTATAGAGTGTAGGGTATAGAGTGTAGGGTATAGAGTGTAGAGTGTAGGGTATAGAGTGTAGGGATTAGAGTGTAGGGTATAGAGTGTAGAGTGTAGGGTATAGCGTGTAGAGTGTCGGGTATAGAGTGTAGGGTATAGAGTGTAGGGTATAGAGTGTAGGGTATAGAGTGTAGAGTGTAGAGTATAGAGTGTAGAGTGTAGGGTATAGAGTGTTTGGTATAGAGTGTAGGGTATAGAGTGTAGGGTGTAGAGCGTTGGGTATAGAGTGTAGGGTATAGAGTGTAGGGTATAGAGTGTAGGGTATAGAGTGTAGGGAATAGATTGTAGAGTGTAAGGTATAGAGTGTAGAGTGTAGGGTATAGAGTGTAGGGTATAGAGTGTAGAGTGTAGGGATTAGAGTGTAGGGTATAGAGTGTAGGGTATAGTGTGCAGGGTATAGAGTGTAGAGTGTAGGGTATAGAGTGTAGAGTGTAGGGTATAGAGTGTAGGGTATAGAGTGTAGGGTATAGAGTGTAGGGCATAGAGTGTAGGGTATAGAGTGTAGGGTATAGAGTGTAGAGTGTAGGGTATAGAGTGTAGGGTATAGAGTGTAGGGTATAGAGTGTAGAGTGTAGGGTATAGAGTGTAGGGCATAGAGTGTAGGGTATAGAGTGTAGGGTATAGAGTGTAGGGTATAGAGTGTAGAGTGTAGGGTATAGAGTGTAGGGTATAGAGTGTAGGGTATAGAGTGTAGAGTGTAGGGCATAGAGTGTAGAGTGTAGGGTATAGAGTGTAGGGTATAGAGTGTAGGGTAGAGAGTGTAGGGTAGAGAGTGTAGAGTGTAGGGATTAGAGTGTAGGGTATAGAGTGTAGGGTGTAGAGTGTAGGGCATAGAGTGTAGAGTGTAGGGTATAGAGTGTATGGTATAGAGTGTAGAGTATAGAGTGTAGGGTGTAGAGTGTAGGGTATAGAGTGTAGGGTATAGAGTGTAGGGTATAGAGTGTAGGGAATAGAATGTTGAGTGTAAGGTACAGAGTGTAGAGTGTAGGGCATAGAGTGTAGAGTGTAGGGTATAGAGTTTAGGGTATAGAGTGTAGGGTATAGAGTGTAGGGTATACAGTGTAGGGTATAGAGTGTAGAGTGTAGGGTATAGAGTGTAGAGTGTAGGGTATAGAGTGTAGAGTGGAGGGCATAGAGTGTAGATTGTAGGGTATAGAGTGTAGGGTATAGAGTGTAGGGTATAGAGTGTAGGGTATAGAGTGTAGAGTGTAGGGTATAGAGTGTAGAGTGTAGGGTATAGAGGGTAGGCTACAGAGTGTAGGGTATAGAGTGTATGGTAGAGAGTGTAGAGTGTAGGGTATAGAGTGTAGGGTATAGAGTGTAGGGTATAGAGTGTAGAGTGTAGGGATTAGAGTGTAGGGTACAGAGTGTAGGGTGTGGAGTGTAGGGTATAGAGTGTAGAGTGTAGGGTATAGAGTGTATGGTATAGAGTGTAGGGTATAGAGTGTAGGGTGTAGAGTGTAGGGTATAGAGTGTAGGGTATAGAGTGTAGGGTATAGAGTGTAGGGTATAGAGTGTAGGGAATAGAGTGTAGAGTGTAAGGTATAGAGTGTAGAGTGTAGGGTATAGAGTGTAAGGTATAGAGTGTAGAGTGTAGGGATTAGAGTGTAGGGTATAGAGTGTAGGGTGTAGAGTGTAGGGCATAGAGTGTAGAGTGTAGGTTATAGAGTGTATGGTATAGAGTGTAGAGTATAGAGTGTAGGGTGTAGAGTGTAGGGTATAGAGTGTAGGGTATAGAGTGTAGGGTATAGAGTGTAGGGAATAGAGTGTAGAGTGTAAGGTATAGAGTGTAGAGTGTAGGGTATAGAGTGTAGGGTATAGAGTGTAGGGAATAGAGTGTTGAGTGTAAGGTACAGAGTGTAGAGTGTAGGGCATAGAGTGTAGAGTGTAGGGTATAGAGTGTAGGGTATAGAGTGCAGGGTATAGAGTGTAGGGTATACAGTGTAGGGTATAGAGTGTAGAGTGTAGGGTATAGAGTGTAGAGTGTAGGGTATAGAGTGTAGAGTGTAGGGCATAGAGTGTAGATTGTAGGGTATAGAGTGTAGGGTATAGAGTGTAGGGTATAGAGTGTAGAGTGTAGGGTATAGAGTGTAGAGTGTAGGGTATAGAGTGTAGGGTACAGAGTGTAGGGTAGAGAGTGTAGAGTGTAGGGTATAGAGTGTAGGGTATAGAGTGTAGGGTATAGAGTGTAGAGTGTAGGGCATAGAGTGTAGAGTGTAGGGTATAGAGTGTAGGGTATAGAGTGTAGGGTAGAGAGTGTAGGGTAGAGAGTGTAGAGTGTAGGGATTAGAGTGTAGGGTATAGAGTGTAGGGTGTAGAGTGTAGGGCATAGAGTGTAGAGTGTAGGGTATAGAGTGTATGGTATAGAGTGTAGAGTATAGAGTGTAGGGTGTAGAGTGTAGGGTATAGAGTGTAGGGTATAGAGTGTAGGGAATAGAGTGTTGAGTGTAAGGTACAGAGTGTAGAGTGTAGGGCATAGAGTGTAGAGTGTAGGGTATAGAGTGTAGGGTATAGAGTGCAGGGTATAGAGTGTAGGGTATACAGTGTAGGGTATAGAGTGTAGAGTGTAGGGTATAGAGTGTAGAGTGCAGGGTATAGAGTGTAGAGTGTAGGGCATAGAGTGTAGATTGTAGGGTATAGAGTGTAGGGTATAGAGTGTAGGGTATAGAGTGTAGGGTATAGAGTGTAGAGTGTAGGGTATAGAGTGTAGAGTGTAGGGTATAGAGTGTAGGGTACAGAGTGTAGGGTATAGAGTGTAGGGTAGAGAGTGTAGAGTGTAGGGATTAGAGTGTAGGGTATAGAGTGTAGGGTATAGTGTGCAGGGTATAGAGTGTAGAGTGTAGGGTATAGAGTGTAGAGTGTAGGGTATAGAGTGTAGGGTATAGAGTGTAGGGCATAGAGTGTAGGGTATAGAGTGTAGGGTATAGAGTGTAGAGTGTAGGGTATAGAGTGTAGGGTATAGAGTGTAGGGTATAGAGTGTAGAGTGTAGGGTATAGAGTGTAGGGTATAGAGTGTAGGGTATAGAGTGTAGGGTATAGAGTGTAGGGCATAGAGTGTAGGGTATAGAGTGTAGGGTATAGAGTGTAGAGTGTAGGGTATAGAGTGTAGGGTATAGAGTGTAGGGTATAGAGTGTAGAGTGTAGGGCATAGAGTGTAGAGTGTAGGGTATAGAGTGTAGGGTATAGAGTGTAGGGTAGAGAGTGTAGGGTAGAGAGTGTAGAGTGTAGGGATTAGAGTGTAGGGTATAGAGTGTAGGGTGTAGAGTGTAGGGCATAGAGTGTAGAGTGTAGGGTATAGAGTGTATGGTATTGAGTTTAGAGTATAGAGTGTAGGGTGTAGAGTGTAGGGTATAGAGTGTAGGGTATAGAGTGTAGGGTATAGAGTGTAGGGAATATAATGTTGAGTGTAAGGTACAGAGTGTAGAGTGTAGGGCATAGAGTGTAGAGTGTAGGGTATAGAGTTTAGGGTATAGAGTGTAGGGTATAGAGTGTAGGGTATACAGTGTAGGGTATAGAGTGTAGAGTGTAGGGTATAGAGTGTAGAGTGTAGGGTATAGAGTGTAGAGTGGAGGGCATAGAGTGTAGATTGTAGGGTATAGAGTGTAGGGTATAGAGTGTAGGGTATAGAGTGTAGGGTATAGAGTGTAGAGTGTAGGGTATAGAGTGTAGAGTGTAGGGTATAGAGGGTAGGCTACAGAGTGTAGGGTATAGAGTGTAGGGTAGAGAGTGTAGAGTGTAGGGTATAGAGTGTAGGGTATAGAGTGTAGGGTATAGAGTGTGGAGTGTAGGGATTAGAGTGTAGGGTACAGAGTGTAGGGTGTGGAGTGTAGGGTATAGAGTGTAGAGTGTAGGGTATAGAGTGTATGGTATAGAGTGTAGGGAATAGAGTGTAGGGTGTAGAGTGTAGGGTATAGAGTGTAGGGTATAGAGTGTAGGGTATAGAGTGTAGGGTATAGAGTGTAGGGAATAGAGTGTAGAGTGTAAGGTATAGAGTGTAGAGTGTAGGGTATAGAGTGTAAGGTATAGAGTGTAGAGTGTAGGGATTAGAGTGTAGGGTATGGAGTGTAGGGTGTAGAGTGTAGGGCATAGAGTGTAGAGTGTAGGTTATAGAGTGTATGGTATAGAGTGTAGAGTATAGAGTGTGGGGTGTAGAGTGTAGGGTATAGAGTGTAGGGTATAGAGTGTAGGGTATAGAGTGTAGGGAATAGAGTGTAGAGTGTAGGGTACAGAGTGTAAGGTATTGAGTGTAGGGTATAGAGTGTAGGGTGTAGAGTGTAGGGCATAGAGTGTAGAGTGTAGGTTATAGAGTGTATGGTATAGAGTGTAGAGTATAGAGTGTAGGGTGTAGAGTGTAGGGTATAGAGTGTAGGGTATAGAGTGTAGGGTATAGAGTGTAGGGAGTAGAGTGTAGAGTGTAAGGTATAGAGTGTAGAGTGTAGGGTATAGAGTGTAGGGTATAGAGTGTAGGGAATAGAGTGTTGAGTGTAAGGTACAGAGTGTAGAGTGTAGGGCATAGAGTGTAGAGTGTAGGGTATAGAGTGTAGGGTATAGAGTGCAGGGTATAGAGTGTAGGGTATACAGTGTAGGGTATAGAGTGTAGAGTGTAGGGTATAGAGTGTAGAGTGTAGGGTATAGAGTGTAGAGTGTAGGGCATAGAGTGTAGATTGTAGGGTATAGAGTGTAGGGTATAGAGTGTAGGGTATAGAGTGTAGAGTGTAGGGTATAGAGTGTAGAGTGTAGGGTATAGAGTGTAGGGTACAGAGTGTAGGGTAGAGAGTGTAGAGTGTAGGGTATAGAGTGTAGGGTATAGAGTGTAGGGTATAGAGTGTAGAGTGTAGGGCATAGAGTGTAGAGTGTAGGGTATAGAGTGTAGGGTATAGAGTGTAGGGTAGAGAGTGTAGGGTAGAGAGTGTAGAGTGTAGGGATTAGAGTGTAGGGTATAGAGTGTAGGGTGTAGAGTGTAGGGCATAGAGTGTAGAGTGTAGGGTATCGAGTGTATGGTATAGAGTGTAGAGTATAGAGTGTAGGGTGTAGAGTGTAGGGTATAGAGTGTAGGGTATAGAGTGTAGGGTATAGAGTGTAGGGAATAGAGTGTTGAGTGTAAGGTACAGAGTGTAGAGTGTAGGGCATAGAGTGTAGAGTGTAGGGTATAGAGTGTAGGGTATAGAGTGCAGGGTATAGAGTGTAGGGTATACAGTGTAGGGTATAGAGTGTAGAGTGTAGGGTATAGAGTGTAGAGTGTAGGGTATAGAGTGTAGAGTGTAGGGCATAGAGTGTAGATTGTAGGGTATAGAGTGTAGGGTATAGAGTGTAGGGTATAGAGTGTAGGGTATAGAGTGTAGAGTGTAGGGTATAGAGTGTAGAGTGTAGGGTATAGAGTGTAGGGTACAGAGTGTAGGGTATAGAGTGTAGGGTAGAGAGTGTAGAGTGTAGGGATTAGAGTGTAGGGTATAGAGTGTAGGGTATAGTGTGCAGGGTATAGAGTGTAGAGTGTAGGGTATAGAGTGTAGAGTGTAGGGTATAGAGTGTAGGGTATAGAGTGTAGGGCATAGAGTGTAGGGTATAGAGTGTAGGGTATAGAGTGTAGAGTGTAGGGTATAGAGTGTAGGGTATAGAGTGTAGGGTATAGAGTGTAGAGTGTAGGGTATAGAGTGTAGGGTATAGAGTGTAGGGTATAGAGTGTAGGGTATAGAGTGTAGGGCATAGAGTGTAGGGTATAGAGTGTACGGTATAGAGTGTAGAGTGTAGGGTATAGAGTGTAGGGTATAGAGTGTAGGGTATAGAGTGTAGAGTGTAGGGCATAGAGTGTAGAGTGTAGGGTATAGAGTGTAGGGTATAGAGTGTAGGGTAGAGAGTGTAGGGTAGAGAGTGTAGAGTGTAGGGATTAGAGTGTAGGGTATAGAGTGTAGGGTGTAGAGTGTAGGGCATAGAGTGTAGAGTGTAGGGTATAGAGTGTATGGTATTGAGTGTAGAGTATAGAGTGTAGGGTGTAGAGTGTAGGGTATAGAGTGTAGGGTATAGAGTGTAGGGTATAGAGTGTAGGGAATAGAATGTTGAGTGTAAGGTACAGAGTGTAGAGTGTAGGGCATAGAGTGTAGAGTGTAGGGTATAGAGTTTAGGGTATAGAGTGTAGGGTATAGAGTGTAGGGTATACAGTGTAGGGTATAGAGTGTAGAGTGTAGGGTATAGAGTGTAGAGTGTAGGGTATAGAGTGTAGAGTGGAGGGCATAGAGTGTAGATTGTAGGGTATAGAGTGTAGGGTATAGAGTGTAGGGTATAGAGTGTAGGGTATAGAGTGTAGAGTGTAGGGTATAGAGTGTAGAGTGTAGGGTATAGAGGGTAGGCTACAGAGTGTAGGGTATAGAGTGTAGGGTAGAGAGTGTAGAGTGTAGGGTATAGAGTGTAGGGTATAGAGTGTAGGGTATAGAGTGTGGAGTGTAGGGATTAGAGTGTAGGGTACAGAGTGTAGGGTGTGGAGTGTAGGGTATAGAGTGTAGAGTGTAGGGTATAGAGTGTATGGTATAGAGTGTAGGGAATAGAGTGTAGGGTGTAGAGTGTAGGGTATAGAGTGTAGGGTATAGAGTGTAGGGTATAGAGTGTAGGGTATAGAGTGTAGGGAATAGAGTGTAGAGTGTAAGGTATAGAGTGTAGAGTGTAGGGTATAGAGTGTAAGGTATAGAGTGTAGAGTGTAGGGATTAGAGTGTAGGGTATGGAGTGTAGGGTGTAGAGTGTAGGGCATAGAGTGTAGAGTGTAGGTTATAGAGTGTATGGTATAGAGTGTAGAGTATAGAGTGTGGGGTGTAGAGTGTAGGGTATAGAGTGTAGGGTATAGAGTGTAGGGTATAGAGTGTAGGGAATAGAGTGTAGAGTGTAAGGTATAGAGTGTAGAGTGTAGGGTATAGAGTGTAGGGTATAGAGTGTAGGGTATAGAGTGTAGGGAATAGAGTGTTGAGTGTAAGGTACAGAGTGTAGAGTGTAGGGCATAGAGTGTAGAGTGTAGGGTATAGAGTGTAGGGTATAGAGTGCAGGGTATAGAGTGTAGGGTATACAGTGTAGGGTATAGAGTGTAGAGTGTAGGGTATAGAGTGTAGAGTGTAGGGTATAGAGTGTAGAGTGTAGGGCATAGAGTGTAGATTGTAGGGTATAGAGTGTAGGGTATAGAGTGTAGGGTATAGAGTGTAGGGTATAGAGTGTAGAGTGTAGGGTATAGAGTGTAGAGTGTAGGGTATAGAGTGTAGGGTACAGAGTGTAGGGTATAGAGTGTAGGGTAGAGAGTGTAGAGTATAGGGTATAGAGTGTAGGGTATAGAGTGTAGGGTATAGAGTGTAGAGTGTAGGGATTAGAGTGTAGGGTATAGAGTGTAGGGTGTGGAGTGTAGGGTATAGAGTGTAGAGTGTAGGGTATAGAGTGTATGGTATAGAGTGTAGGGTATAGAGTGTAGGGTGTAGAGTGTAGGGTATAGAGTGTAGGGTATAGAGTGTAGGGTATAGAGTGTAGGGTATAGAGTGTAGGGAATAGAGTGTAGAGTGTAAGGTATAGAGTGTAGAGTGTAGGGTATAGAGTGTAAGGTATAGAGTGTAGAGTGTAGGGATTAGAGTGTAGGGTATAGAGTGTAGGGTGTAGAATGTAGGGTATAGAGTGTAGAGTGTAGGGTATAGAGTGTATGGTATAGAGTGTAGGGTATAGAGTGTAGGGTGTAGAGTGTAGGGTATAGAGTGTAGGGTATAGAGTGTAGGGTATAGAGTGTAGGGAATAGAGTGTGGAGTGTAAGGTATAGAGTGTAGAGTGTAGGGTATAGAGTGTAGGGTATAGACTGTAGGGTATAGAGTGTAGGGTATAGAGTGTAGGGTATAGATTGTAGCGTGTAGGCTATAGAGTGTAGGGTATAGAGTGTAGAGTGTAGGGTATAGAGTGTAGGGTATAGAGTGTAGGGTATAGAGTGTAGGGTATAGAGTGTAGAGTGTAGGGTATAGAGTGTATGTTATAGTGTAGGGTATAGAGTGTAGGGTATAGAGTGTAGAGTGTAGGGATTAGAGTGTAGGGTATAGAGTGTAGTGTGTAGAGTGTAGGGTATAGAGTGTAGAGTGTAGGGTATAGAGTGTATGGTATAGAGTGTAGGGTATAGAGTGTAGGGTGTAGAGTGTAGGGTATAGAGTGTAGGGTATAGAGTGTAGGGAATAGAGTGTAAAGTGTAAGGTATAGAGTGTAGAGTATAGGGTATAGAGTGTAGGGTATAGAGTGTAGAGTGTAGGGATTAGAGTGTAGGGTATAGAGTGTAGGGTGTAGAGTGTAGGGTATAGAGTGTAGAGTGTAGGGTATAGAGTGTATGGTATAGAGTGTAGGGTATAGAGTGTAGGGTGTAGAGTGTAGGGTATAGAGTGTAGGGTATAGAGTGTAGGGTATAGAGTGTAAGGTATAGAGTGTAGGGAATAGAGTGTAGAGTGTAGGGTATAGAGTGTAGAGTGTAGGGTATAGAGTGTAGGGTATAGATTGTAGGCTATAGAGTGTAGGGTATAGAGTGTAGGGTATAGAGTGTAGGGTATAGAGTGTAGGGTATAGAGTGTAGGGTATAGAGTGTAGAGTGTAGGGTATAGTGTGTAGGGTATAGAGTGCAGGGTGTAGAGTGTAGGGTATAGAGTGTATGGTATAGAATGTAGAGTGTAGGGTATAGAGTGTATGCTATAGAGTGTATGGTGTAGAGTGTATGGTATAGAGTGTAGGGTATAGAGTGTAGAGTGTAGGGTATAGAGTGTAGGGTATAGAGTGTAGGGTATAGAGTGTATGTTATAGAGTGTAGGATATAGAGTGTAGAGTGTAGGGTATAGAGTTTAGAGTGTAGGGTATAGAGTGTAGGGTATAGAGTGTAAGGTATAGAGTGTAGGGTGTAGAGTGTAGGGTATAGATTGTAGGGTATAGAGTGTAGGGTATAGAGTGTACGGTATAGAGTGTAGGGTATGGAGTGTATAGTATAGAGTGTAGGGTATAGAGTGTAGGGTATAGAGTGTAGGGTATAGAGTGTAGAGTGTAGGGTATAGAGTGTAGGGTATAGAGTGTAGGGTATACAGTGTAGGGTATAGAGTGTAGGGTATAGAGTGTAGGGTATAGAGTGTAGGGTATAGAGTGTAGAGTGTAGGGTATAGAGTTTAGAGTGTAGGGTATAGAGTGTAGGGTATAGAGTGTAAGGTATAGAGTGTAGGGTGTAGAGTGTAGGGTATAGAGTGTAGGGTATAGAGTGTAGGGTATAGAGTGTACGGTATAGAGTGTAGGGTATAGAGTGTATGGTATAGAGTGTAGGGTATAGAGTGTAGGGTATAGAGTGTAGGGTATAGAGTGCATGGTATAGATTGTAGGGTATAGAGTGTAGGGTATAGAGTGTAGGGTATAGAGTGTAGAGTGTAGGGTATAGAGTGTAGAGTGTAGGGTATAGAGTGTAGAGTGTAGGGTATAGATTGTATGGTATAGAGTGTAGGGTATAGAATGTAGGGTGTAGAGTGTTGGGTATAGAGTGTAGGGTATAGAGTGTAGGGTATAGAGTGTAGGGTATGGAGTGTAGGGTATAGAGTGTAGGGAATAGAGTGTAGAGTGTAAGGTGTAGAGTGTAGGGTATAGAGTGTAGGGTATAGAGTGTAGAGTGTAGGGATTAGAGTGTAGGGTATAGAGTGTAGGGTATAGAGTGTATGGTATAGAGTGTAGAGTGTAGGGTATAGAGTGTAGAGTGTAGGGTATAGAGTGTAGGGTATAGAGTGTAGGGTATAGAGTGTAGGGTAGAGTGTGTAGAGTGTAGGGTATAGAGTGTAGGGTATAGAGTGTAGGGTATAGAGTGTAGAGTGTAGGGATTAGAGTGTAGGGTATAGAGTGTAGGGTGTAGAGTGTAGGGTATAGAGTGTAGAGTGTAGGGTATAGAGTGTATGGTATAGAGTGTAGGGTATAGAGTGTAGGGTGTAGAGTGTAGGGTATAGAGTGTAGGGTATAGAGTGTAGGGTATAGAGTGTAGGGAATAGAGTGTAGAGTGTAAGGTATAGAGTGTAGAGTGTAGGGTATAGAGTGTAGGGTATAGAGTGTAGAGTGAAGGGATTAGAGTGTAGGGTATAGAGTGTAGGGTGTAGAGTGTAGGCTATAGAGTGTAGAGTGTAGGGTATAGAGTGTATGGTACAGAGTGGAGGGTATAGAGTGTAGGGTATAGTGTGTAGGGTATAGAGTGTAGAGTGTAGGGTATAGAGTGTAGAGTGTAGGGTATAGAGTGTAGGGTATAGAGTGTAGGGTATAGAGTGTAGGGCATAGAGTGTAGGGTATAGAGTGTAGGGTATAGAGTGTAGAGTGTAGGGTATAGAGTGTAGGGTATAGAGTGTAGGGTATAGAGTGTAGAGTGTAGGGTATAGAGTGTAGGGTATAGAGTGTAGGGTATAGAGTGTAGGGCATAGAGTGTAGGGTATAGAGTGTAGGGTATAGAGTGTAGAGTGTAGGGTATAGAGTGTAGGGTATAGAGTGTAGCGTATAGAGTGTAGAGTGTAGGGCATAGAGTGTAGAGTGTAGGGTATAGAGTGTAGGGTATAGAGTGTAGGGTAGAGAGTGTAGGGTAGAGAGTGTAGAGTGTAGGGATTAGAGTGTAGGGTATAGAGTGTAGGGTGTAGAGTGTAGGGCATAGAGTGTAGAGTGTAGGGTATAGAGTGTATGGTATAGAGTGTAGAGTATAGAGTGTAGGGTGTAGAGTGTAGGGTATAGAGTGTAGGGTATAGAGTGTAGGGTTTAGAGTGTAGGGAATAGAGTGTTGAGTGTAAGGTACAGAGTGTAGAGTGTAGGGCATAGAGTGTAGAGTGTAGGGTATAGAGTGTAGGGTATAGAGTGTAGGGTATAGAGTGTAGGGTATACAGTGTAGGGTATAGAGTGTAGAGTGTAGGGTATAGAGTGTAGAGTGTAGGGTATAGAGTGTAGAGTGTAGGGCATAGAGTGTAGATTGTAGGGTATAGAGTGTAGGGTATAGAGTGTAGGGTATAGAGTGTAGGGTATAGAGTGTAGAGTGTAGGGTAGAGAGTGTAGAGTGTAGGGTATAGAGTGTAGGGTATAGAGTGTAGGGTATAGAGTGTAGAGTGTAGGGATTAGAGTGTAGGGTATAGAGTGTAGGGTGTGGAGTGTAGGGTATAGAGTGTAGAGTGTAGGGATTAGAGTGTAGGGTATAGAGTGTAGGGTATAGAGTGTAGGGTACAGAGTGTAGGGAATAGAGTGTAGAGTGTAAGGTATAGAGTGTAGAGTATAGGGTATAGAGTGTAGGGTATAGAGTGTAGGGTATAGAGTGTAGGGTATAGAGTGTAGGGAATAGAGTGTAGAGTGTAAGGTATAGAGTGTAGAGTGTAGGGTATAGAGTGTAAGGTATAGAGTGTAGAGTGTAGGGATTAGAGTGTAGGGTATAGAGTGTAGGGTGTAGAGTGTAGGGCATAGAGTGTAGAGTGTAGGGTATAGAGTGTATGGTATAGAGTGTAGAGTATAGAGTGTAGGGTGTAGAGTGTAGGGTATAGAGTGTAGGGTATAGAGTGTAGGGAATAGAGTGTAGAGTGTAAGGTATAGAGTGTAGAGTGTAGGGTATCGAGTGTAGGGTATAGAGTGTAGAGTGTAGGGATTAGAGTGTAGGGTATAGAGTGTAGGGTATAGTGTGTAGGGTATAGAGTGTAGAGTGTAGGGTATAGAGTGTAGAGTGTAGGGTATAGAGTGTAGGGTATAGAGTGTAGAGTGTAGGGTATAGAGTGTATGCTATAGAGTGTATGGTGTAGAGTGTATGGTATAGAGTGTAGGGTATACAGTGTAGAGTGTATGGTATAGAGTGTAGGGTGTAGAGTGTAGGGTATAGAGTGTATGTTATAGAGTGTAGGGTATAGAGTGTAGGGTAGTGAGTGTAGAGTGTAGGGTATAGAGTGTAGGGTATAGAGTGTAGGGTATAGAGTGTAGAGTGTAGGGATTAGAGTGTAGGGTATAGAGTGTAGTGTGTAGAATGTAGGGTATAGAGTGTAGAGTGTAGGGTATAGAGTGTATGGTATAGAGTGTAGGGTATAGAGTGTAGGGTGTAGAGTGTAGGGTATAGAGTGTAGGGTATAGAGTGTAGGGTATAGAGTGTAGGGAATAGAGTGTAGAGTGTAAGGTATAGAGTGTAGAGTATAGGGTATAGAGTGTAGGGTATAGAGTGTAGAGTGTAGGGATTAGAGTGTAGGGTATAGAGTGTAGGGTGTAGAGTGTAGGGTATAGAGTGTAGAGTGTAGGGTATAGAGTGTATGGTATAGAGTGTAGGGTATAGAGTGTAGGGTGTAGAGTGTAGGGTATAGAGTGTAGGGTATAGAGTGTAGGGTATAGAGTGTAGGGTATAGAGTGTAGGGAATCGAGTGTAGAGTGTAAGGTATAGAGTGTAGAGTGTAGGGTATAGAGTGTAGGGTATAGACTGTAGGGTATAGAGTGTAGGGTATAGATTGTAGGCTATAGAGTGTAGGGCATAGAGTGTAGGGTATAGAGTGTAGGGTATAGAGTGTAGGGTATAGAGTGTAGGGTATAGAGTGTAGAGTGTAGGGTATAGTGTGTAGGGTATAGAGTGCAGGTTGTAGAGTGTAGGGTATAGAGTGTAGGGTATAGAGTGTAGAGTGTAGGGTATAGAGTGTATGCTATAGAGTGTATGGTGTAGAGTGTATGGTATAGAGTGTAGGGTATAGAGTGTAGAGTGTAGGGTATAGAGTGTAGGGTATAGAGTGTAGGGTATAGAGTGTATGTTATAGAGTGTAGGGTATAGAGTGTAGAGTGTAGGGTATAGAGTTTAGAGTGTAGGGTATAGAGTGTAGGGTATAGAGTGTAAGGTATAGAGTGTAGGGTGTAGAGTGTAGGGTATAGATTGTAGGGTATAGAGTGTAGGGTATAGAGTGTACGGTATAGAGTGTAGGGTATGGAGTGTATGGTATAGAGTGTAGGGTATAGAGTGTAGGGTATAGAGTGTAGGGTATAAAGTGTAGAGTGTAGGGTATAGCGTGTAGAGTGTAGGGTATAGATTGTATGGTATAGAGTGTAGGGTATAGAATGTAGGGTGTAGAGTGTTGGGTATAGAGTGTAGGGTATAGAGTGTAGGGTATAGAGTGTAGGGAATAGAGTGTAGAGTGTAAGGTATAGAGTGTAGAGTGTAGGGTATAGAGTGTAGGGTATAGAGTGTAGAGTGTAGGGATTAGAGTGTAGGGTATAGAGTGTAGGGTATAGAGTGTATGGTATAGAGTGTAGAGTGTAGGGTATAGAGTGTAGAGTGTAGGGTATAGAGTGTAGGGTATAGAGTGTAGGGTATAGAGTGTAGGGTAGAGTGTGTAGAGTGTAGGGTATAGAGTGTAGGGTATAGAGTGTAGAGTGTAGGGATTAGAGTGTAGGGTATAGAGTGTAGGGTGTAGAGTGTAGGGTATAGAGTGTAGAGTGTAGGGTATAGAGTGTATGGTATAGAGTGTAGGGTATAGAGTGTAGGGTGTAGAGTGTAGGGTATAGAGTGTAGGGTATAGAGTGTAGGGTATAGAGTGTAGGGAATAGAGTGTAGAGTGTAAGGTATAGAGTGTAGAGTGTAGGGTATAGAGTGTAGAGTGAAGGGATTAGAGTGTAGGGTATAGAGTGTAGGATGTAGAGTGTAGGGTATAGAGTGTAGAGTGTAGGGTATAGAGTGTATGGTACAGAGTGTAGGGTATAGAGTGTAGGGTATAGTGTGTAGGGTATAGAGTGTAGAGTGTAGGGTATAGAGTGTAGAGTGTAGGGTATAGAGTGTAGGGTATAGAGTGTAGGATATAGAGTGTAGGGCATAGAGTGTAGGGTATAGAGTGTAGGGTATAGAGTGTAGAGTGTAGGGTATAGAGTGTAGGGTATAGAGTGTAGGGTATAGAGTGTAGAGTGTAGGGTATAGAGTGTAGGGTATAGAGTGTAGGGTATAGAGTGTAGGGTATAGAGTGTAGGGCATAGAGTGTAGGGTATAGAGTGTAGGGTATAGAGTGTAGAGTGTAGGGTATAGAGTGTAGGGTATAGAGTGTAGCGTATAGAGTGTAGAGAGTAGGGCATAGAGTGTAGAGTGTAGGGTATAGAGTGTAGGGTATAGAGTGTAGGGTAGAGAGTGTAGGGTAGAGAGTGTAGAGTGTAGGGATTAGAGTGTAGGGTATAGAGTGTAGGGTGTAGAGTGTAGGGCATAGAGTGTAGAGTGTAGGGTATAGAGTGTATGGTATAGAGTGTAGAGTATAGAGTGTAGGGTGTAGAGTGTAGGGTATAGAGTGTAGGGTATAGAGTGTAGGGTTTAGAGTGTAGGGAATAGAGTGTTGAGTGTAAGGTACAGAGTGTAGAGTGTAGGGCATAGAGTGTAGAGTGTAGGGTATAGAGTGTAGTGTATAGAGTGTAGGGTATAGAGTGTAGGGTATACAGTGTAGGGTATAGAGTGTAGAGTGTAGGGTATAGAGTGTAGAGTGTAGGGTATAGAGTGTAGAGTGTAGGGTATAGAGTGTAGGGTATAGAGTGTAGGGTATAGAGTGTAGGGTATAGAGTGTAGGGCATAGAGTGTAGGGTATAGAGTGTAGGGTATAGAGTGTAGAGTGTAGGGTATAGAGTGTAGGGTATAGAGTGTAGCGTATAGAGTGTAGAGTGTAGGGCATAGAGTGTAGAGTGTAGGGTATAGAGTGTAGGGTATAGAGTGTAGGGTAGAGAGTGTAGGGTAGAGAGTGTAGAGTGTAGGGATTAGAGTGTAGGGTATAGAGTGTAGGGTGTAGAGTGTAGGGCAAAGAGTGTAGAGTGTAGGGTATAGAGTGTATGGTATAGAGTGTAGAGTATAGAGTGTAGGGTGTAGAGTGTAGGGTATAGAGTGTAGGGTATAGAGTGTAGGGTTTAGAGTGTAGGGAATAGAGTGTTGAGTGTAAGGTACAGAGTGTAGAGTGTAGGGCATAGAGTGTAGAGTGTAGGGTATAGAGTGTAGTGTATAGAGTGTAGGGTATAGAGTGTAGGGTATACAGTGTAGGGTATAGAGTGTAGAGTGTAGGGTATAGAGTGTAGAGTGTAGGGTATAGAGTGTAGAGTGTAGGGCATAGAGTGTAGATTGTAGGGTATAGAGTGTAGGGTATAGAGTGTAGGGTATAGAGTGTAGGGTATAGAGTGTAGAGTGTAGGGTAGAGAGTGTAAAGTGTAGGGTATAGAATGTAGGGTATAGAGTGTAGGGTATAGAGTGTAGAGTGTAGGGATTAGAGTGTAGGGTATAGAGTGTAGGGTGTGGAGTGTAGGGTATAGAGTGTAGAGTGTAGGGATTAGAGTGTAGGGTATAGAGTGTAGGGTATAGAGTGTACGGTACAGAGTGTAGGGAATAGAGTGTAGAGTGTAAGGTATAGAGTGTAGAGTATAGGGTATAGAGTGTAGGGAATAGAGTGTAGGGTATAGAGTGTAGGGTATAGAGTGTAGGGTATAGAGTGTAGGGAATAGAGTGTAGAGTGTAAGGTATAGAGTGTAGAGTGTAGGGTATAGAGTGTAAGGTATAGAGTGTAGAGTGTAGGGATTAGAGTGTAGGGTATAGAGTGTAGGGTGTAGAGTGTAGGGCATAGAGTGTAGAGTGTAGGGTATAGAGTGTATGGTATAGAGTGTAGAGTATAGAGTGTAGGGTGTAGAGTGTAGGGTATAGAGTGTAGGGTATAGAGTGTAGGGTATAGAGTGTAGGGAATAGAGTGTAGAGTGTAAGGTATAGAGTGTAGAGTGTAGGGTATAGAGTGTAGGGTATAGAGTGTAGAGTGTAGGGATTAGAGTGTAGGGTATAGAGTGTAGGGTATAGTGTGTAGGGTATAGAGTGTAGAGTGTAGGGTATAGAGTGTAGAGTGTAGGGTATAGAGTGTAGGGTATAGAGTGTAGAGTGTAGGGTATAGAGTGTATGCTATAGAGTGTATGGTGTAGAGTGTATGGTATAGAGTGTAGGGTATACAGTGTAGAGTGTATGGTATAGAGTGTAGGGTGTAGAGTGTAGGGTATAGAGTGTATGTTATAGAGTGTAGGGTATAGAGTGTAGGGTAGAGAGTGTAGAGTGTAGGGTATAGAGTGTAGGGTATAGAGTGTAGGGTATAGAGTGTAGAGTGTAGGGATTAGAGTGTAGGGTATAGAGTGTAGTGTGTAGAATGTAGGGTATAGAGTGTAGAGTGTAGGGTATAGAGTGTATGGTATAGAGTGTAGGGTGTAGAGTGTAGGGTGTAGAGTGTAGGGTATAGAGTGTAGGGTATAGAGTGTAGGGTATAGAGTGTAGGGAATAGAGTGTAGAGTGTAAGGTATAGAGTGTAGAGTATAGGGTATAGAGTGTAGGGTATAGAGTGTAGAGTGTAGGGATTAGAGTGTAGGGTATAGAGTGTAGGGTGTAGAGTGTAGGGTATAGAGTGTAGAGTGTAGGGTATAGAGTGTATGGTATAGAGTGTAGGGTATAGAGTGTAGGGTGTAGAGTGTAGGGTATAGAGTGTAGGGTATAGAGTGTAGGGTATAGAGTGTAGGGTATAGAGTGTAGGGAATCGAGTGTAGAGTGTAAGGTATAGAGTGTAGAGTGTAGGGTATAGAGTGTAGGGTATAGACTGTAGGGTATAGAGTGTAGGGTATAGATTGTAGGCTATAGAGTGTAGGGCATAGAGTGTAGGGTATAGAGTGTAGGGTATAGAGTGTAGGGTATAGAGTGTAGGGTATAGAGTGTAGAGTGTAGGGTATAGTGTGTAGGGTATAGAGTGCAGGTTGTAGAGTGTAGGGTATAGAGTGTAGGGTATAGAGTGTAGAGTTTAGGGTATAGAGTGTATGCTATAGAGTGTATGGTGTAGAGTGTATGGTATAGAGTGTAGGGTATAGAGTGTAGAGTGTAGGGTATAGAGTGTAGGGTATAGAGTGTAGGGTATAGAGTGTATGTTATAGAGTGTAGGGTATAGAGTGTAGAGTGTAGGGTATAGAGTTTAGAGTGTAGGGTATAGAGTGTAGGGTATAGAGTGTAAGGTATAGAGTGTAGGGTGTAGAGTGTAGGGTATAGATTGTAGGGTATAGAGTGTAGGGTATAGAGTGTACGGTATAGAGTGTAGGGTATGGAGTGTATGGTATAGAGTGTAGGGTATAGAGTGTAGGGTATAGAGTGTAGGGTATAAAGTGTAGAGTGTAGGGTATAGCGTGTAGAGTGTAGGGTATAGAGTGTAGGGTATAGAGTGTAGGGTATAGAGTGTAGGGTATAGAGTGTAGAGTGTAGGGTATAGAGTGTATGGTATAGAGTGTAGGGTATAGAGTGTAGGGTGTAGAGTGTTGGGTATAGAGTGTAGGGTATAGAGTGTAGGGTATAGAGTGTAGGGTATAGAGTGTAGGGAATAGAGTGTAGAGTGTAAGGTATAGAGTGTAGAGTGTAGGGTATAGAGTGTAGGGTATAGAGTGTAGGGTATAGAGTGTAGAGTGTAGGGTATAGAGTGTAGAGTGTAGGGTATAGAGTGTAGGGTATAGAGTGTAGGGTATAGAGTGTAGGGTAGAGTGTGTAGAGTGTAGGGTATAGAGTGTAGGGTATAGAGTGTAGGGTATAGAGTGTAGAGTGTAGGGATTAGAGTGTAGAGTATAGAGTGTAGGGTGTAGAGTGTAGGGTATAGAGTGTAGAGTGTAGTGTATAGAGTGTATGGTATAGAGTGTAGGGTGTAGAGTGTAGGGTATAGAGTGTAGGGTATAGAGTGTAGGGTATAGAGTGTAGGGAATAGAGTGTAGAGTGTAAGGTATAGAGTGTGGAGTGTAGGGTATAGAGTGTAGGGTATAGAATGTAGAGTGAAGGGATTAGAGTGTAGGGTATAGAGTGTAGGGTGTAGAGTGTAGGGTATAGAGTGTAGAGTGTAGGGTATAGAGTGTATGGTATAGAGTGTAGGGTATAGAGTGTAGGGTGTAGAGTGTAGGGTATAGAGTGTAGGGTATAGAGTGTAGGGTATAGAGTGTAGGGTATAGAGTGTAGGGAATAGAGTGTAGAGTGTAAGGTATAGAGTGTAGAGTGTAGGGTATAGAGTGTAGGGTATAGACTGTAGGGTATAGAGTGTAGGGTATAGAGTGTAGGGTATAGATTGTAGAGTGTAGGCTATAGAGTGTAGGGTATAGAGTGCAGAGTGTAGGGTATAGAGTGTAGGGTATAGAGTGTAGGGTATAGAGTGTAGGGTATAGAGTGTAGAGTGTAGGGTATAGTGTGTAGGGTATAGAGTGCAGGGTGTAGAGTGTAGGGTATAGAGTGTAGGGTATAGAGTGTAGAGTGTAGGGTATAGAGTGTACGCAATAGAGTGTATGGTGTAGAGTGTATGGTATAGAGTGTAGGGTATAGATTGTAGAGTGTATGGTATAGAGTGTAGGGTATAGAGTGTAGGGTATAGAGTGTATGTTATAGAGTGTAGGGTATAGAGTGTAGGGTAGAGAGTGTAGAGTGTAGGGTATAGAGTGTAGGGTATAGAGTGTAGGGTATAGATTGTAGAGTGTAGGCTATAGAGTGTAGGGTATAGAGTGTAGAGTGTCGGGATTATAGTGTAGGGTATAGAGTGTAGGATGTAGAGTGTAGGGTATAGAGTGTAGAGTGTAGGATATAGAGTGTAGGGTATAGAGTGTAGAGTGTAGGGTATAGAGTGTAGGGTATAGAGTGTAGGGTATAGAGTGTAGGGTATAGAGTGTAGAGTGTAGGGTATAGTGTGTAGGGTATAGAGTGCAGGGTGTAGAGTGTAGGGTATAGAGTGTAGGGTATAGAGTGTAGAGTGTAGGGTATAGAGTGTATGCTATAGAGTGTATGGTGTAGAGTGTATGGTATAGAGTGTAGGGTATAGAGTGTTGAGTGTATGGTATAGAGTGTAGAGTGTAGAGTGTAGGGTATAGAGTGTATGTTATAGAGTGTAGGGTATAGAGTGTAGGGTAGAGAGTGTAGAGTGTAGGGTATAGAGTGTAGGGTATAGAGTGTAGGGTATAGAGTGTAGAGTGTAGGGATTAGAGTGTAGGGTATAGAGTGTAGTGTGTAGAGTGTATGGTATAGAGTGTAGAGTGTAGGGTATAGAGTGTATGGTATAGAGTGTAGGGTATAGAGTGTAGGGTGTAGAGTGTAGGGTATAGAGTGTAGGGTATAGAGTGTAAGGTATAGAGTGTAGGGAATAGAGTGTAGAGTGTAAGGTATAGAGTGTAGAGTATAGGGTATAGAGTGTAGGGTATAGAGTGTAGAGTGTAGGGATTAGAGTGTAGGGTATAGAGTGTAGGGTGTAGAGTGTAGGGTATAGAGTGTAGAGTGTAGGGTATAGAGTGTATGGTATAGAGTGTAGGGTATAGAGTGTAGGTTGTAGAGTGTAGGGTATAGAGTGTAGGGTATAGAGTGTAGGGTATAGAGTGTAAGGTATAGAGTGTAGGGAATAGAGTGTAGAGTGTAAGGTATAGAGTGTAGAGTGTAGGGTATAGAGTGTAGGGTATAGACTGTAGGGTATAGAGTGTGGGGTATAGATTGTAGGCTATAGAGTGTAGGGTATAGAGTGTAGGGTATAGATTGTAGGGTATAGAGTGTAGGGTATAGAGTGTAGGGTATAGAGTGTAGAGTGTAGGGTATAGTGTGTAGGGTATAGAGTGCAGGGTGTAGAGTGTAGGGTATAGAGTGTAGGGTATAGAATGTAGAGTGTAGGGTATAGAGTGTATGCTATAGAGTGTATGGTGTAGAGTGTATGGTATAGAGTGTAGGGTATAGAGTGTAGAGTGTAGGGTATAGAGTGTAGGGTATAGAGTGTAGGGTATAGAGTGTATGTTATAGAGTGTAGGGTATAGAGTGTAGAGTGTAGGGTATAGAGTTTAGAGTGTAGGGTATAGAGTGTAGGGTATAGAGTGTAAGGTATAGAGTGTAGGGTGTAGAGTGTAGGGTATAGATTGTAGGGTATAGAGTGTAGGGTATAGAGTGTACGGTATAGAGTGTAGGGTATGGAGTGTATGGTATAGAGTGTAGGGTATAGAGTGTAGGGTATAGAGTGTAGGGTATAGAGTGTAGAGTGTAGGGTATAGAGTGTAGGGTATAGAGTGTAGGGTATACAGTGTAGGGTATACAGTGTAGGGTATAGAGTGTAGGGTATAGAGTGTAGGGTATAGAGTGTAGAGTGTAGGGTATAGAGTTTAGAGTGTAGGGTATAGAGTGTAGGGTATAGAGTGTAAGGTATAGAGTGTAGCGTGTAGAGTGTAGGGTATAGAGTGTAGGGTATAGAGTGTAGGGTATAGAGTGTAAGGTATAGAGTGTAGGGTATAGAGTGTATGGTATAGAGTGTAGGGTATAGAGTGTAGGGTATAGAGTGTAGGGTATAGAGTGTATGGTATAGATTGTAGGGTATAGAGTGTAGGGTATAGAGTGTAGGGTATAGAGTGTAGAGTGTAGGGTATAGAGTGTAGAGTGTAGGGTATAGAGTGTAGAGTGTAGGGTATAGATTGTATGGTATAGAGTGTAGGGTATAGAATGTAGGGTGTAGAGTGTTGGGTATAGAGTGTAGGGTATAGAGTGTAGGGTATAGAGTGTAGGGTATAGAGTGTAGGGTATAGAGTGTAGGGAATAGAGTGTAGAGTGTAAGGTATAGAGTGTAGAGTGTAGGGTATAGAGTGTAGGGTATAGAGTGTAGAGTGTAGGGATTAGAGTGTAGGGTATAGAGTGTAGGGTATAGAGTGTAGGGTATAGAGTGTAGAGTGTAGGGTATAGAGTGTAGAGTGTAGGGTATAGAGTGTAGGGTATAGAGTGTAGGGTATAGAGTGTAGGGTAGAGTGTGTAGAGTGTAGGGTATAGAGTGTAGGGTATAGAGTGTAGGGTATAGAGTGTAGAGTGTAGGGATTAGAGTGTAGGGTATAGAGTGTAGGGTGTAGAGTGTAGGGTATAGAGTGTAGAGTGTAGGGTATAGAGTGTATGGTATAGAGTGTAGGGTATAGAGTGTAGGGTGTAGAGTGTAGGGTATAGAGTGTAGGGTATAGAGTGTAGGGTATAGAGTGTAGGGAATAGAGTGTAGAGTGTAAGGTATAGAGTGTAGAGTGTAGGGTATAGAGTGTAGGGTATAGAGTGTAGAGTGAAGGGATTAGAGTGTAGGGTATAGAGTGTAGGGTGTAGAGTGTAGGGTATAGAGTGTAGAGTGTAGGGTATAGAGTGTATGGTACAGAGTGTAGGGTATAGAGTGTAGGGTGTAGAGTGTAGGGCATAGAGTGTAGGGTATAGAGTGTAGGGTATAGAGTGTAGGGTATAGAGTGTAGGGAATAGAATGTAGAGTGTAAGGTATAGAGTGTAGAGTGTAGGGTATAGAGTGTAGGGTATAGACTGTAGGGTATAGAGTGTAGGGTATAGAGTGTAGGGTATAGATTGTAGAGTGTAGGCTATAGAGTGTAGGGTATAGAGTGTAGAGTGTAGGGTATAGAGTGTAGGGTATAGAGTGTAGGGTATAGAGTGTAGGGTATAGAGTGTAGAGTGTAGGGTATAGTGTGTAGGGTATAGAGTGCAGGGTGTAGAGTGTAGGGTGTAGAGTGTAGGGTATAGAGTGTAGATTGTAGGGTATAGAATGTATGCTATAGAGTGTATGGTGTAGAGTGTATGGTATAGAGTGTAGGGTATAGATTGTAGAGTGCATGGTATAGAGTGTAGGGTATAGAGTGTAGGGTATAGAGTGTATGTTATAGAGTGTAGGGTATAGAGTGTAGGGTAGAGATTGTAGAGTGTAGGGTATAGAGTGTAGGGTATAGAGTGTAGAGTGTCGGGATTAGAGTGTAGGGTATAGAGTGTAGGATGTAGAGTGTAGGGTATAGAGTGTAGAGTGTAGGGTATAGAGTGTATGGTATAGAGTGTAGGGTATAGAGTGTAGGGTGTAGAGTGTAGGGTATAGAGTGTTGGGTATAGAGTGTAGGGTATAGAGTGTAGGGTATAGAGTGTAGGGTGTAGAGTGTAGGGTATAGAGTGTATGGTATAGAGTGTAGGGTATAGAATGTATGGTATAGAGTGTAGAGTGTAGGATATAGAGTGTAGGGTATAGAGTGTAGAGTGTAGGGTATAGAGTGTATGGTATAGAGTGTAGGGTATAGAGTGTAGAGTGTAGGGATTAGAGTGTAGGGTATAGAGTGTAGGGTATAGAGTGTAGAGTGTAGGGTAGAGAGTGTAGGATATAGAGTGTAGAGTGTAGGGTATAGAGTGTAGGGTATAGAGTGTAGGGTATAGAGTGTAGGGTATAGAGTGTAGAGTGTAGGGTATAGAGTGTAGGGTATAGAGTGTAGGGTATAGAGTGTAGGGTATAGAGTGTAGGGTGTAGAGTGTAGGGTATAGAGTGTAGGGTATAGAGTGTAGGGTATAGAGTGTAGGGTGTAGAGTGTAGGGTATAGAGTGTATGGTATAGAGTGCAGGGTATAGAATGTATGGTATAGAGTGTAGAGTGTAGGATATAGAGTGTAGGGTATAGAGTGTAGAGTGTAGGGATTAGAGTGTAGGGTATAGAGTGTAGGGTATAGAGTGTAGAGTGTAGGGTAGAGAGTGTAGGATATAGAGTGTAGAGTGTAGGGTATAGAGTGTAGGGTATAGAGTGTAGGGTATAGAGTGTAGGGTTTAGAGTGTAGAGTGTAGGGTATAGAGTGTAGGGTATAGAGTGTATGGTATAGAGTGTAGGGTATAGAGTGTAGGGTGTAGAGTGTAGGGTATAGAGTGTAGGGTATAGAGTGTAGGGTATAGAGTGTAGGGTATAGAGTGTAGGGTGTAGAGTGTAGGGTATAGAGTGTATGGTATAGAGTGTAGGGTATAGAATGTATGTATAGAGTGTAGAGTGTAGGATATAGAGTGTAGGGTATAGAGTGTAGAGTGTAGGGTATAGAGTGTAGGGTATAGAGTGTAGGGTATAGAGTGTAGAGTGTAGGGATTAGAGTGTAGGGTATAGAGTGTAGGGTATAGAGTGTAGAGTGTAGGGTAGAGAGTGTAGGATATAGAGTGTAGAGTGTAGGGTATAGAGTGTAGGGTATAGAGTGTAGGGTATAGAGTGTAGGGTATAGAGTGTAGAGTGTAGGGCATAGAGTGTAGGGTATAGAGTGTAGGGTATAGAGTGTAGAGTGTAGGGTATAGAGTGTAGGGTATAGAGTGTAGGGTATAGATTGTAGGGCATAGAGTGTAGGGTAAAGAGTGTAGGGTGTAGAGTGTAGGGTATAGAGTGTAGGGTATAGAGTGTAGAGTGTAGGGTATAGAGTGTAGGGTATAAAGTGTAGGGTATAGAGTGTAGGGTATAGAGAGTAGGGTATAGAGTGTAGAGTGTAGGGTATAGCGTGTAGAGTGTCGGGTATAGAGTGTAGGGTATAGAGTGTAGGGTATAGAGTGTAGGGTATAGAGTGTAGAGTGTAGGGTATAGAGTGTAGAGTGTAGGGTATAGAGTGTATGGTATAGAGTGTAGGGTATAGAGTGTAGGGTGTAGAGTGTTGGGTATAGAGTGTAGGGTATAGAGTGTAGGGTATAGAGTGTAGGGTATAGAGTGTAGGGAATAGAGTGTAGAGTGTAAGGTATAGAGTGTAGAGTGTAGGGTATAGAGTGTAGGGTATAGAGTGTAGAGTGTAGGGATTAGAGTGTAGGGTATAGAGTGTAGGGTATAGAGTGTAGTGAATAGAGTGTAGGGAATAGAGTGTGGAGTGTAAGGTATAGAGTGTAGAGTGTAGGGTATAGAGTGTAGGGTATAGACTGTAGGGTATAGAGTGTAGGGTATAGAGTGTAGGGTATAGATTGTAGAGTATAGGCTATAGAGTGTAGGGTATAGAGTGTAGAGTGTAGGGTATAGAGTGTAGGGTATAGAGTGTAGGGTATAGAGTGTAGAGTGTAGGGTATAGTGTGTAGGGTATAGAGTGCAGGGTGTAGAGTGTAGGGTATAGAGTGTAGGGTATAGAGTGTAGAGTGTAGGGTATAGAGTGTATGCTATAGAGTGTATGGTGTAGAGTGTATGGTATAGAGTGTAGGGTATACAGTGTAGAGTGTATGGTATAGAGTGTAGGGTGTAGAGTGTAGGGTATAGAGTGTATGTTATAGAGTGTAGGGTATAGAGTGTAGGGTAGAGAGTGTAGAGTGTAGGGTATAGAGTGTAGGGTATAGAGTGTAGGGTATAGAGTGTAGAGTGTAGGGATTAGAGTGTAGGGTATAGAGTGTAGTGTGTAGAGTGTAGGGTATAGAGTGTAGAGTGTAGGGTATAGAGTGTATGGTATAGAGTGTAGGGTATAGAGTGTAGGGTGTAGAGTGTAGGGTATAGAGTGTAGGGTATAGAGTGTAGGGTATAGAGTGTAGGGAATAGAGTGTAGAGTGTAAGGTATAGAGTGTAGAGTTTAGGGTATAGAGTGTAGGGTATAGAGTGTAGAGTGTAGGGTATAGAGTGTATGGTATAGAGTGTAGGGTATAGAGTGTAGGGTGTAGAGTGTAGGGTATAGAGTGTAGGGTATAGAGTGTAGGGTATAGAGTGTAGGGAATAGAGTGTAGAGTGTAAGGTATAGAGTGTAGAGTGTAGGGTATAGAGTGTAGGGTATAGACTGTAGGGTATAAAGTGTAGGGTATAGATTGTAGGCTATAGAGTGTAGGGTATAGAGTGTAGGGTATAGAGTGTAGGGTATAGAGTGTAGGGTATAGAGTGTAGAGTGTAGGGTATAGTGTGTAGGATATAGAGTGCAGGGTGTAGAGTGTAGGGTATAGAGTGTAGGGTATAGAGTGTAGAGTGTAGGGTATAGAGTGTATGCTATAGAGTGTATGGTGTAGAGTGTATGGTATAGAGTGTAGGGTATAGAGTGTAGAGTGTAGGGTATAGAGTGTAGGGTATAGAGTGTATGTTATAGAATGTAGGGTATAGAGTGTAGGGTGTAGAGTGTAGGGTATAGAGTGTAGGGTATAGAGTGTAGGGTATAGAGTGTAGGGTATAGAGTGTAGGGAATAGAGTGTAGAGTGTAAGGTATAGAGTGTAGAGTGTAGGGTATAGAGTGTAGGGTATAGACTGTAGGGTATAAAGTGTAGGGTATAGATTGTAGGCTATAGAGTGTAGGGTATAGAGTGTAGGGTATAGAGTGTAGGGTATAGAGTGTAGGGTATAGAGTGTAGAGTGTAGGGTATAGTGTGTAGGGTATAGAGTGCAGGGTGTAGAGTGTAGGGTATAGAGTGTAGGGTATAGAGTGTAGAGTGTAGGGTATAGAGTGTATGCTATAGAGTGTATGGTGTAGAGTGTATGGTATAGAGTGTAGGGTATAGAGTGTAGAGTGTAGGGTATAGAGTGTAGGGTATAGAGTGTATGTTATAGAGTGTAGGGTATAGAGTGTAGAGTGTAGGGTATAGAGTTTAGAGTGTAGGGTATAGAGTGTAGGGTATAGAGTGTAAGGTATAGAGTGTAGAGTGTAGGGTATAGAGTGTATGCTATAGAGTGTATGGTGTAGAGTGTATGGTATAGAGTGTAGGGTATACAGTGTAGAGTGTATGGTATAGAGTGTAGGGTGTAGAGTGTAGGGTATAGAGTGTATGTTATAGAGTGTAGGGTATAGAGTGTAGGGTAGAGAGTGTAGAGTGTAGGGTATAGAGTGTAGGGTATAGAGTGTAGGGTATAGAGTGTAGAGTGTAGGGATTAGAGTGTAGGGTATAGAGTGTAGTGTGTAGAGTGTAGGGTATAGAGTGTAGAGTGTAGGGTATAGAGTGTAGGGTATAGAGTGTAGGGTATAGAGTGTAGGGTGTAGAGTGTAGGGTATAGAGTGTAGGGTATAGAGTGTAGGGTATAGAGTGTAGGGAATAGAGTGTAGAGTGTAAGGTATAGAGTGTAGAGTTTAGGGTATAGAGTGTAGGGTATAGAGTGTAGAGTGTAGGGATTAGAGTGTAGGGTATAGAGTGTAGGGTGTAGAGTGTAGGGTAAAGAGTGTAGAGTGTAGGGTATAGAGTGTATGGTATAGAGTGTAGGGTATAGAGTGTATGGTGTAGAGTGTAGGGTATAGAGTGTAGGGTATAGAGTGTAGGGTATAGAGTGTAGGGAATAGAGTGTAGAGTGTAAGGTATAGAGTGTAGAGTGTAGGGTATAGAGTGTAGGGTATAGACTGTAGGGTATAAAGTGTAGGGTATAGATTGTAGGCTATAGAGTGTAGGGTATAGAGTGTAGGGTATAGAGTGTAGGGTATAGAGTGTAGGGTATAGAGTGTAGAGTGTGGGGTATAGTGTGTAGGGTATAGAGTGCAGGGTGTAGAGTGTAGGGTATAGAGTGTAGGGTATAGAGTGTAGGGTGTAGAGTGTAGGGTATAGAGTGTAGGGTATAGAGTGTAGGGTATAGAGTGTAGGGAATAGAGTGTAGGGAATAGAGTGTAGAGTGTAAGGTATAGAGTGTAGAGTTTAGGGTATAGAGTGTAGGGTATAGAGTGTAGAGTGTAGGGATTAGAGTGTAGGGTATAGAGTGTAGGGTGTAGAGTGTAGGGTATAGAGTGTAGAGTGTAGGGTATAGAGTGTATGGTATAGAGTGTAGGGTATAGAGTGTAGGGTGTAGAGTGTAGGGTATAGAGTGTAGGGCATAGAGTGTAGGGTATAGAGTGTAGGGTATAGAGTGTAGGGAATAGAGTGTAGAGTGTAAGGTATAGAGTGTAGAGTGTAGGGTATAGAGTGTAGGGTATAGACTGTAGGGTATAAAGTGTAGGGTATAGATTGTAGGCTATAGAGTGTAGGGTATAGAGTGTAGGGTATAGAGTGTAGGGTATAGAGTGTAGAGTGTAGGGTATAGTGTGTAGGGTATAGAGTGCAGGGTGTAGAGTGTAGGGTATAGAGTGTAGGGTATAGAGTGTAGAGTGTAGGGTATAGAGTGTATGCTATAGAGTGTATGGTGTAGAGTGTATGGTATAGAGTGTAGGGTATAGAGTGTAGAGTGTAGGGTATAGAGTGTAGGGTACAGAGTGTATGTTATAGAGTGTAGGGTATAGAGTGTAGAGTGTAGGGTATAGAGTTTAGAGTGTAGGGTATAGAGTGTAGGGTATAGAGTGTAAGGTATAGAGTGTAGGGTGTAGAGTGTAGGGTATAGATTGTAGGGTATAGAGTGTAGGGTATAGAGTGTACGGTATAGAGTGTAGGGTATGGAGTGTATGGTATAGAGTGTAGGGTATAGAGTGTAGGGTATAGAGTGTAGGGTATAAAGTGTAGAGTGTAGGGTATAGAGTGTAGAGTGTAGGGTATTTGAGTGTATGGTATAGAGTGTAGGGTATAGAGTGTAGGGTGTAGAGTGTTGGGTATAGAGTGTAGGGTATAGAGTGTAGGGTATAGAGTGTAGGGTATAGAGTGTAGGGAATAGAGTGTAGAGTGTAAGGTATAGAGTGTAGAGTGTAGGGTATAGAGTGTAGGGTATAGAGTGTAGAGTGTAGGGATTAGAGTGTAGGGTATAGAGTGTAGGGTATAGAGTGTAGGGTATAGAGTGTAGGGTATAGAGTGTAGAGTGTAGGGTATAGAGTGTAGAGTGTAGGGTATAGAGTGTAGGGTATAGAGTGTAGGGTATAGAGTGTAGGGTAGAGTCTGTAGAGTGTAGGGTATAGAGTGTAGGGTATAGAGTGTGGAGTATAGAGTGTAGAGTGTAGGGATTAGAGTGTAGTTTATAGAGTGTAGAGTGTAGGGCATAGAGTGCAGAGTGTAGGGTATAGAGTGTAGGGTATAGAGTGTAGGGTAGAGAGTGTAGGGTAGAGAGTGTAGAGTGTAGGGATTAGAGTGTAGGGTATAGAGTGTAGGGTGTAGAGTGTAGGGCATAGAGTGTAGAGTGTAGGGTATAGAGAGTATGGTATAGAGTGTAGAGTATAGAGTGTAGGGTGTAGAGTGTAGGGTATAGAGTGTAGGGTATAGAGTGTAGGGTAGAGAGTGTAGGGAATAGAGTGTTGAGTGTAAGGTACAGAGTGTAGAGTGTAGGGCATAGAGTGTAGAGTGTAGGGTATAGAGTGTAGGGTATAGAGTGTAGGGTATAGAGTGTAGGGTATACAGTGTAGGGTATAGAGTGTAGAGTGTAGGGTATAGAGTGTAGAATGTAGGGTATAGAGTGTAGAGTGTAGGGCATAGAGTGTAGATTGTAGGGTATAGAGTGTAGGGTATAGAGTGTAGGGTATAGAGTGTAGGGTATAGAGTGTAGAGTGTAGGGTATAGAGTGTAGAGTGTAGGGTATAGAGTGTAGGGTACAGAGTGTAGGGTATAGAGTGTAGGGTAGAGAGTGTAGATTGTAGGGTATAGAGTGTAGGGTATAGAGTGTAGGGTATAGAGTGTAGAGTGTAGGGATTAGAGTGTAGGGTATAGAGTGTAGGGTGTGGAGTGTAGGGTATAGAGTGTAGAGTGTAGGGTATAGAGTGTATGGTATAGAGTGTAGGGTATAGAGTGTAGGGTGTAGAGTGTAGGGTATAGAGTGTAGGGTATAGAGTGTAGGGTATAGAGTGTAGGGTATAGAGTGTAGGGTATAGAGTGTAGGGAATAGAGTGTAGAGTGTAAGGTATAGAGTGTAGGGTATAGAGTGTAGAGTGTAGGGTATAGAGTGTAGGGTATAGAGTGTAGGGTATAGAGTGTAGAGTGTAGGGTATAGTGTGTAGGGTATAGAGTGCAGGGTGTAGAGTGTAGGGTATAGAGTGTAGGGTATAGAGTGTAGGGTATAGACTGTAGGGTATAGAGTGTAGGGTATAGAGTGTAGGGTATAGATTGTAGAGTATAGGCTATAGAGTGTAGGGTATAGAGTGTAGAGTGTAGGGTATAGAGTGTAGGGTATAGAGTGTAGGGTATAGAGTGTAGAGTGTAGGGTATAGTGTGTAGGGTATAGAGTGCAGGGTGTAGAGTGTAGGGTATAGAGTGTAGGGTATAGAGTGTAGAGTGTAGGGTATAGAGTGTATGCTATAGAGTGTATGGTGTAGAGTGTATGGTATAGAGTGTAGGGTATACAGTGTAGAGTGTATGGTATAGAGTGTAGGGTGTAGAGTGTAGGGTATAGAGTGTATGTTATAGAGTGTAGGGTATAGAGTGTAGGGTAGAGAGTGTAGAGTGTAGGGTATAGAGTGTAGGGTATAGAGTGTAGGGTATAGAGTGTAGAGTGTAGGGATTAGAGTGTAGGGTATAGAGTGTAGTGTGTAGAGTGTAGGGTATAGAGTGTAGAGTGTAGGGTATAGAGTGTATGGTATAGAGTGTAGGGTATAGAGTGTAGGGTGTAGAGTGTAGGGTATAGAGTGTAGGGTATAGAGTGTAGGGTATAGAGTGTAGGGAATAGAGTGTAGAGTGTAAGGTATAGAGTGTAGAGTTTAGGGTATAGAGTGTAGGGTATAGAGTGTAGAGTGTAGGGTATAGAGTGTATGGTATAGAGTGTAGGGTATAGAGTGTAGGGTGTAGAGTGTAGGGTATAGAGTGTAGGGTATAGAGTGTAGGGTATAGAGTGTAGGGAATAGAGTGTAGAGTGTAAGGTATAGAGTGTAGAGTGTAGGGTATAGAGTGTAGGGTATAGACTGTAGGGTATAAAGTGTAGGGTATAGATTGTAGGCTATAGAGTGTAGGGTATAGAGTGTAGGGTATAGAGTGTAGGGTATAGAGTGTAGGGTATAGAGTGTAGAGTGTAGGGTATAGTGTGTAGGATATAGAGTGCAGGGTGTAGAGTGTAGGGTATAGAGTGTAGGGTATAGAGTGTAGAGTGTAGGGTATAGAGTGTATGCTATAGAGTGTATGGTGTAGAGTGTATGGTATAGAGTGTAGGGTATAGAGTGTAGAGTGTAGGGTATAGAGTGTAGGGTATAGAGTGTATGTTATAGAATGTAGGGTATAGAGTGTAGGGTGTAGAGTGTAGGGTATAGAGTGTAGGGTATAGAGTGTAGGGTATAGAGTGTAGGGTATAGAGTGTAGGGAATAGAGTGTAGAGTGTAAGGTATAGAGTGTAGAGTGTAGGGTATAGAGTGTAGGGTATAGACTGTAGGGTATAAAGTGTAGGGTATAGATTGTAGGCTATAGAGTGTAGGGTATAGAGTGTAGGGTATAGAGTGTAGGGTATAGAGTGTAGGGTATAGAGTGTAGAGTGTAGGGTATAGTGTGTAGGGTATAGAGTGCAGGGTGTAGAGTGTAGGGTATAGAGTGTAGGGTATAGAGTGTAGAGTGTAGGGTATAGAGTGTATGCTATAGAGTGTATGGTGTAGAGTGTATGGTATAGAGTGTAGGGTATAGAGTGTAGAGTGTAGGGTATAGAGTGTAGGGTATAGAGTGTATGTTATAGAGTGTAGGGTATAGAGTGTAGAGTGTAGGGTATAGAGTTTAGAGTGTAGGGTATAGAGTGTAGGGTATAGAGTGTAAGGTATAGAGTGTAGAGTGTAGGGTATAGAGTGTATGCTATAGAGTGTATGGTGTAGAGTGTATGGTATAGAGTGTAGGGTATACAGTGTAGAGTGTATGGTATAGAGTGTAGGGTGTAGAGTGTAGGGTATAGAGTGTATGTTATAGAGTGTAGGGTATAGAGTGTAGGGTAGAGAGTGTAGAGTGTAGGGTATAGAGTGTAGGGTATAGAGTGTAGGGTATAGAGTGTAGAGTGTAGGGATTAGAGTGTAGGGTATAGAGTGTAGTGTGTAGAGTGTAGGGTATAGAGTGTAGAGTGTAGGGTATAGAGTGTAGGGTATAGAGTGTAGGGTATAGAGTGTAGGGTGTAGAGTGTAGGGTATAGAGTGTAGGGTATAGAGTGTAGGGTATAGAGTGTAGGGAATAGAGTGTAGAGTGTAAGGTATAGAGTGTAGAGTTTAGGGTATAGAGTGTAGGGTATAGAGTGTAGAGTGTAGGGATTAGAGTGTAGGGTATAGAGTGTAGGGTGTAGAGTGTAGGGTAAAGAGTGTAGAGTGTAGGGTATAGAGTGTATGGTATAGAGTGTAGGGTATAGAGTGTATGGTGTAGAGTGTAGGGTATAGAGTGTAGGGTATAGAGTGTAGGGTATAGAGTGTAGGGAATAGAGTGTAGAGTGTAAGGTATAGAGTGTAGAGTGTAGGGTATAGAGTGTAGGGTATAGACTGTAGGGTATAAAGTGTAGGGTATAGATTGTAGGCTATAGAGTGTAGGGTATAGAGTGTAGGGTATAGAGTGTAGGGTATAGAGTGTAGGGTATAGAGTGTAGAGTGTGGGGTATAGTGTGTAGGGTATAGAGTGCAGGGTGTAGAGTGTAGGGTATAGAGTGTAGGGTATAGAGTGTAGGGTGTAGAGTGTAGGGTATAGAGTGTAGGGTATAGAGTGTAGGGTATAGAGTGTAGGGAATAGAGTGTAGGGAATAGAGTGTAGAGTGTAAGGTATAGAGTGTAGAGTTTAGGGTATAGAGTGTAGGGTATAGAGTGTAGAGTGTAGGGATTAGAGTGTAGGGTATAGAGTGTAGGGTGTAGAGTGTAGGGTATAGAGTGTAGAGTGTAGGGTATAGAGTGTATGGTATAGAGTGTAGGGTATAGAGTGTAGGGTGTAGAGTGTAGGGTATAGAGTGTAGGGCATAGAGTGTAGGGTATAGAGTGTAGGGTATAGAGTGTAGGGAATAGAGTGTAGAGTGTAAGGTATAGAGTGTAGAGTGTAGGGTATAGAGTGTAGGGTATAGACTGTAGGGTATAAAGTGTAGGGTATAGATTGTAGGCTATAGAGTGTAGGGTATAGAGTGTAGGGTATAGAGTGTAGGGTATAGAGTGTAGAGTGTAGGGTATAGTGTGTAGGGTATAGAGTGCAGGGTGTAGAGTGTAGGGTATAGAGTGTAGGGTATAGAGTGTAGAGTGTAGGGTATAGAGTGTATGCTATAGAGTGTATGGTGTAGAGTGTATGGTATAGAGTGTAGGGTATAGAGTGTAGAGTGTAGGGTATAGAGTGTAGGGTACAGAGTGTATGTTATAGAGTGTAGGGTATAGAGTGTAGAGTGTAGGGTATAGAGTTTAGAGTGTAGGGTATAGAGTGTAGGGTATAGAGTGTAAGGTATAGAGTGTAGGGTGTAGAGTGTAGGGTATAGATTGTAGGGTATAGAGTGTAGGGTATAGAGTGTACGGTATAGAGTGTAGGGTATGGAGTGTATGGTATAGAGTGTAGGGTATAGAGTGTAGGGTATAGAGTGTAGGGTATAAAGTGTAGAGTGTAGGGTATAGAGTGTAGAGTGTAGGGTATTTGAGTGTATGGTATAGAGTGTAGGGTATAGAGTGTAGGGTGTAGAGTGTTGGGTATAGAGTGTAGGGTATAGAGTGTAGGGTATAGAGTGTAGGGTATAGAGTGTAGGGAATAGAGTGTAGAGTGTAAGGTATAGAGTGTAGAGTGTAGGGTATAGAGTGTAGGGTATAGAGTGTAGAGTGTAGGGATTAGAGTGTAGGGTATAGAGTGTAGGGTATAGAGTGTAGGGTATAGAGTGTAGGGTATAGAGTGTAGAGTGTAGGGTATAGAGTGTAGAGTGTAGGGTATAGAGTGTAGGGTATAGAGTGTAGGGTATAGAGTGTAGGGTAGAGTCTGTAGAGTGTAGGGTATAGAGTGTAGGGTATAGAGTGTGGAGTATAGAGTGTAGAGTGTAGGGATTAGAGTGTAGTTTATAGAGTGTAGAGTGTAGGGCATAGAGTGCAGAGTGTAGGGTATAGAGTGTAGGGTATAGAGTGTAGGGTAGAGAGTGTAGGGTAGAGAGTGTAGAGTGTAGGGATTAGAGTGTAGGGTATAGAGTGTAGGGTGTAGAGTGTAGGGCATAGAGTGTAGAGTGTAGGGTATAGAGAGTATGGTATAGAGTGTAGAGTATAGAGTGTAGGGTGTAGAGTGTAGGGTATAGAGTGTAGGGTATAGAGTGTAGGGTAGAGAGTGTAGGGAATAGAGTGTTGAGTGTAAGGTACAGAGTGTAGAGTGTAGGGCATAGAGTGTAGAGTGTAGGGTATAGAGTGTAGGGTATAGAGTGTAGGGTATAGAGTGTAGGGTATACAGTGTAGGGTATAGAGTGTAGAGTGTAGGGTATAGAGTGTAGAATGTAGGGTATAGAGTGTAGAGTGTAGGGCATAGAGTGTAGATTGTAGGGTATAGAGTGTAGGGTATAGAGTGTAGGGTATAGAGTGTAGGGTATAGAGTGTAGAGTGTAGGGTATAGAGTGTAGAGTGTAGGGTATAGAGTGTAGGGTACAGAGTGTAGGGTATAGAGTGTAGGGTAGAGAGTGTAGATTGTAGGGTATAGAGTGTAGGGTATAGAGTGTAGGGTATAGAGTGTAGAGTGTAGGGATTAGAGTGTAGGGTATAGAGTGTAGGGTGTGGAGTGTAGGGTATAGAGTGTAGAGTGTAGGGTATAGAGTGTATGGTATAGAGTGTAGGGTATAGAGTGTAGGGTGTAGAGTGTAGGGTATAGAGTGTAGGGTATAGAGTGTAGGGTATAGAGTGTAGGGTATAGAGTGTAGGGTATAGAGTGTAGGGAATAGAGTGTAGAGTGTAAGGTATAGAGTGTAGAGTGTAGGGTATAGAGTGTAAGGTATAGAGTGTAGAGTGTAGGGATTAGAGTGTAGGGTATAGAGTGTAGGGTGTAGAGTGTAGGGCATAGAGTGTAGAGTGTAGGGTATAGAGTGTATGGTATAGAGTGTAGAGTATAGAGTGTAGGGTGTAGAGTGTAGGGTATAGAGTGTAGGGTATAGAGTGTAGGGTATAGAGTGTAGGGAATAGAGTGTAGAGTGTAAGGTATAGAGTGTAGAGTGTAGGGTATAGAGTGTAGGGTATAGAGTGTAGAGTGTAGGGATTAGAGTGTAGGGTATAGAGTGTAGGGTATAGTGTGTAGGGTATAGAGTGTAGAGTGTAGGGTATAGAGTGTAGAGTGTAGGGTATAGAGTGTAGGGCATAGAGTGTAGAGTGTAGGGTATAGAGTGTATGCTATAGAGTGTATGGTGTAGAGTGTATGGTATAGAGTGTAGGGTATACAGTGTAGAGTGTATGGTATAGAGTGTAGGGTGTAGAGTGTAGGGTATAGAGTGTATGTTATAGAGTGTAGGGTATAGAGTGTAGGGTAGAGAGTGTAGAGTGTAGGGTATAGAGTGTAGGGTATAGAGTGTAGGGTATAGAGTGTAGAGTGTAGGGATTAGAGTGTAGGGTATAGAGTGTAGTGTGTAGAGTGTAGGGTATAGAGTGTAGAGTGTAGGGTATAGAGTGTATGGTATAGAGTGTAGGGTATAGAGTGTAGGGTGTAGAGTGTAGGGTATAGAGTGTAGGGTATAGAGTGTAGGGTATAGAGTGTAGGGAATAGAGTGTGAGGTATAGAGTGTAGAGTATAGGGTATAGAGTGTAGGGTATAGAGTGTAGAGTGTAGGGATTAGAGTGTAGGGTATATAGTGTAGGGTGTAGAGTGTAGGGTATAGAGTGTAGAGTGTAGGGTATAGAGTGTATGGTATAGAGTGTAGGGTATAGAGTGTAGGGTGTAGAGTGTAGGGTATAGAGTGTAGGGTATAGAGTGTAGGGTATAGAGTGTAGGGTATAGAGTTTAGGGAATCGAGTGTAGAGTGTAAGGTATAGAGTGTAGAGTGTAGGGTATAGAGTGTAGGGTATAGACTGTAGGGTATAGAGTGTAGGGTATAGATTGTAGGCTATAGAGTGTAGGGTATAGAGTGTAGGGTATAGAGTGTAGGGTATAGAGTGTAGGGTATAGAGTGTAGGGTATAGAGTGTAGAGTGTAGGGTATAGTGTGTAGGGTATAGAGTGCAGGGTGTAGAGTGTAGGGTATAGAGTGTAGAGTGTAGGGTATAGAGTGTATGCTATAGAGTGTATGGTGTAGAGTGTATGGTATAGAGTGTAGGGTATAGATTGTAGAGTGTATGGTATAGAGTGTATGGTACAGAGTGTAGGGTATAGAGTGTAGAGTGTAGGGTATAGAGTGTAGGGTATAGAGTGTAGGGTATAGAGTGTAGGGTATAGAGTGTAGAGTGTAGGGTATATAGTGTATGGTACAGAGTGTAGGGTATAGAGTGTAGAGTGTAGGGTATAGAGTGTAGGGTATAGAGTGTAGGGTATAGAGTGTAGGGCATAGAGTGTAGGGTATAGAGTGTAGGGTGTAGAGTGTAGGGTATAGAGTGTAGGGTATAGAGTGTAGAGTGTAGGGTATAGAGTGTAGGGTATAGAGTGTAGGGCATAGAGTGTAGGGTATAGAGTGTAGGGTATAGAGTGTAGAGTGTAGGGTATAGCGTGTAGAGTGCCGGGTATAGAGTGTAGGGTATAGAGTGTAGGGTATAGAGTGTAGGGTATAGAGTGTAGAGTGTAGGGTATAGAGTGTAGAGTGTAGGGTATAGAGTGTATGGTATAGAGTGTAGGGTATTGAGTGTAGGGTGTAGAGTGTTGGGTATAGAGTGTAGGGTATAGAGTGTAGGGTATAGAGTGTATGGTATAGAGTGTAGGGAATAGAGTGTAGAGTGTAAGGTATAGAGTGTAGAGTGTAGGGTATAGAGTGTAGGGTATAGAGTGTAGAGTGTAGGGATTAGAGTGTAGGGTATAGAGTGTAGGGTATAGTGTGTAGGGTATAGAGTGTAGAGTGTAGGGTATAGAGTGTAGGGTATAGAGTGTAGGGTATAGAGTGTAGGGTATAGAGTGTAGGGCATAGAGTGTAGGGTATAGAGTGTAGGGTATAGAGTGTAGAGTGTAGGGTATAGAGTGTAGGGTATAGAGTGTAGGGTATAGAGTGTAGAGTGTAGGGTATAGAGTGTAGGGTATAGAGTGTAGGGTATAGAGTGTAGGGTATAGAGTGTAGGGCATGAGTGTAGGGTATAGAGTGTAGGGTATAAGTGTAGAGTGTAGGGTATAGAGTGTAGGGTATAGAGTGTAGAGTGTAGGGCATAGAGTGTAGAGTGTAGGGTATAGAGTGTAGGGTATAGAGTGTAGGGTAGAGAGTGTAGGGTAGAGAGTGTAGAGTGTAGGGATTAGAGTGTAGGGTATAGAGTGTAGGGTGTAGAGTGTAGGGCATAGAGTGTAGAGTGTAGGGTATAGAGTGTATGGTATAGAGTGTAGAGTATAGAGTGTAGGGTGTAGAGTGTAGGGTATAGAGTGTAGGGTATAGAGTGTAGGGTATAGAGAGTAGGGAATAGAGTGTTGAGTGTAAGGTACAGAGTGTAGAGTGTAGGGCATAGAGTGTAGAGTGTAGGGTATAGAGTGTAGGGTATAGAGTGTAGGGTATAGAGTGTAGGGTATACAGTGTAGGGTATAGAGTGTAGAGTGTAGGGTATAGAGTGTAGAGTGTAGGGTATAGAGTGTAGAGTGTAGGGCATAGAGTGTAGATTGTAGGGTATAGAGTGTAGGGTATAGAGTGTAGGGTATAGAGTGTAGGGTATAGAGTGTAGAGTGTAGGGTAGAGAGTGTAGAGTGTAGGGTATAGAGTGTAGGGTATAGAGTGTAGGGTATAGAGTGTAGAGTGTAGGGATTAGAGTGTAGGGTATAGAGTGTAGGGTGTGGAGTGTAGGGTATAGAGTGTAGAGTGTAGGGTATAGAGTGTAGGGTATAGAGTGTAGGGTATAGAGTGTAGGGTATAGAGTGTAGGGAATAGAGTGTAGAGTGTAAGGTATAGAGTGTAGAGTATAGGGTATAGAGTGTAGGGTATAGAGTGTAGGGTATAGAGTGTAGGGTATAGAGTGTAGGGAATAGAGTGTAGAGTGTAAGGTATAGAGTGTAGAGTTTAGGGTATAGAGTGTAAGGTATAGAGTGTAGAGTGTAGGGATTAGAGTGTAGGGTATAGAGTGTAGGGTGTAGAGTGTAGGGCATAGAGTGTAGAGTGTAGGGTATAGAGTGTATGGTATAGAGTGTAGAGTATAGAGTGTAGGGTGTAGAGTGTAGGGTATAGAGTGTAGGGTATAGAGTGTAGGGTATAGAGTGTAGGGAATAGAGTGTAGAGTGTAAGGTATAGAGTGTAGAGTGTAGGGTATAGAGTGTAGGGTATAGAGTGTAGAGTGTAGGGATTAGAGTGTAGGGTATAGAGTGTAGGGTATAGTGTGTAGGGTATAGAGTGTAGAGTGTAGGGTATAGAGTGTAGAGTGTAGGGTATAGAGTGTAGGGTATAGAGTGTAGAGTGTAGGGTATAGAGTGTATGCTATAGAGTGTATGGTGTAGAGTGTATGGTATAGAGTGTAGGGTATACAGTGTAGAGTGTATGGTATAGAGCGTAGGGTGTAGAGTGTAGGGTATAGAGTGTATGTTATAGAGTGTAGGGTATAGAGTGTAGGGTAGAGAGTGTAGAGTGTAGGGTATAGAGTGTAGGGTATAGAGTGTAGGGTATAGAGTGTAGAGTGTAGGGATTAGAGTGTAGGGTATAGAGTGTAGTGTGTAGAATGTAGGGTATAGAGTGTAGAGTGTAGGGTATAGAGTGTATGGTATAGAGTGTAGGGTATAGAGTGTAGGGTGTAGAGTGTAGGGTATAGAGTGTAGGGTATAGAGTGTAGGGTATAGAGTGTAGGGAATAGAGTGTAGAGTGTAAGGTATAGAGTGTAGAGTATAGGGTATAGAGTGTAGGGTATAGAGTGTAGAATGTAGGGATTAGAGTGTAGGGTATAGAGTGTAGGGTGTAGAGTGTAGGGTATAGAGTGTAGAGTGTAGGGTATAGAGTGTATGGTATAGAGTGTAGGGTATAGAGTGTAGGGTGTAGAGTGTAGGGTATAGAGTGTAGGGTATAGAGTGTAGGGTATAGAGTGTAGGGTATAGAGTGTAGGGAATCGAGTGTAGAGTGTAAGGTATAGAGTGTAGAGTGTAGGGTATAGAGTGTAGGGTATAGACTGTAGGGTATAGAGTGTAGGGTATAGATTGTAGGCTATAAAGTGTAGGGTATAGAGTGTAGGGTATAGAGTGTAGGGTATAGAGTGTAGGGTATAGAGTGTAGAGTGTAGGGTATAGTGTGTAGGGTATAGAGTGCAGGGTGTAGAGTGTAGGGTATAGAGTGTAGGGTATAGAGTGTAGAGTGTAGGGTATAGAGTGTATGCTATAGAGTGTATGGTGTAGAGTGTATGGTATAGAGTGTAGGGTATAGAGTGTAGAGTGTAGGGTATAGAGTGTAGGGTATAGAGTGTAGGGTATAGAGTGTATGTTATAGAGTGTAGGGTATAGAGTGTAGAGTGTAGGGTATAGAGTTTAGAGTGTAGGGTATAGAGTGTAGGGTATAGAGTGTAAGGTATAGAGTGTAGGGTGTAGAGTGTAGGGTATAGATTGTAGGGTATAGAGTGTAGGGTATAGAGTGTACGGTATAGAGTGTAGGGTATGGAGTGTATGGTATAGAGTGTAGGGTATAGAGTGTAGGGTATAGAGTGTAGGGTATAAAGTGTAGAGTGTAGGGTATAGCGTGTAGAGTGTAGGGTATAGAGTGTAGGGTATATAGTGTATGGTACAGAGTGTAGGGTATAGAGTGTAGAGTGTAGGGTATAGAGTGTAGGGTATAGAGTGTAGGGTATAGAGTGTAGGGCATAGAGTGTAGGGTATAGAGTGTAGGGTGTAGAGTGTAGGGTATAGAGTGTAGGGTATAGAGTGTAGAGTGTAGGGTATAGAGTGTAGGGTATAGAGTGTAGGGTATAGAGTGTAGGGTATAGAGTGTAGGGTATAGAGTGTAGAGTGTAGGGTATAGCGTGTAGAGTGTCGGGTATAGAGTGTAGGGTATAGAGTGTAGGGTATAGAGTGTAGGGTATAGAGTGTAGAGTGTAGGGTATAGAGTGTAGAGTGTAGGGTATAGAGTGTATGGTATAGAGTGTAGGGTATTGAGTGTAGGGTGTAGAGTGTTGGGTATAGAGTGTAGGGTATAGAGTGTAGGGTATAGAGTGTAGGGTATATAGTTTGTATATAGTTTGTAAGCTTGCGAGCAGGGCCCTCACTCCTCCTGGTATCTGTTTTGAACTGTATTTCTGTTATGCTGTAATGTTTATTGTCTGTACAAGTCCCCTCTATAATTTGTAAAGCGCTGCGGAATATGTTGGCGCTATATAAATAAAATTATTATTATTATTATTATTATTATTATTATAGAGTGTAGGGAATAGAGTGTAGAGTGTAAGGTATAGAGTGTAGAGTGTAGGGTATAGAGTGTAGGGTATAGAGTGTAGAGTGTAGGGATTAGAGTGTAGGGTATAGAGTGTAGGGTATAGTGTGTAGGGTATAGAGTGTAGAGTGTAGGGTATAGAGTGTAGAGTGTAGGGTATAGAGTGTAGGGTATAGAGTGTAGGGTATAGAGTGTAGGGCATAGAGTGTAGGGTATAGAGTGTAGGGTATAGAGTGTAGAGTGTAGGGTATAGAGTGTAGGGTATAGAGTGTAGGGTATAGAGTGTAGAGTGTAGGGTATAGAGTGTAGGGTATAGAGTGTAGGGTATAGAGTGTAGGGCATAGAGTGTAGGGTATAGAGTGTAGGGTATAGAGTGTAGAGTGTAGGGTATAGAGTGTAGGGTATAGAGTGTAGGGTATAGAGTGTAGAGTGTAGGGCATAGAGTGTAGAGTGTAGGGTATAGAGTGTAGGGTATAGAGTGTAGGGTAGAGAGTGTAGGGTAGAGAGTGTAGAGTGTAGGGATTAGAGTGTAGGGTATAGAGTGTAGGGTGTAGAGTGTAGGGCATAGAGTGTAGAGTGTAGGGTATAGAGTGTATGGTATAGAGTGTAGAGTATAGAGTGTAGGGTGTAGAGTGTAGGGTATAGAGTGTAGGGTATAGAGTGTAGGGTATAGAGTGTAGGGAATAGAGTGTTGAGTGTAAGGTACAGAGTGTAGAGTGTAGGGCATAGAGTGTAGAGTGTAGGGTATAGAGTGTAGGGTATAGAATGTAGGGTATAGAGTGTAGGGTATACAGTGTAGGGTATAGAGTGTAGAGTGTAGGGTATAGAGTGTAGAGTGTAGGGTATAGAGTGTAGAGTGTAGGGCATAGAGTGTAGATTGTAGGGTATAGAGTGTAGGGTATAGAGTGTAGGGTATAGAGTGTAGGGTATAGAGTGTAGAGTGTAGGGTAGAGAGTGTAGAGTGTAGGGTATAGAGTGTAGGGTATAGACTGTAGGGTATAGAGTGTAGAGTGTAGGGATTAGAGTGTAGGGTATAGAGTGTAGGGTGTGGAGTGTAGGGTATAGAGAGTAGAGTGTAGGGTATAGAGTGTAGGGTATAGAGTGTAGGGTATAGAGTGTAGGGAATAGAGTGTAGAGTGTAAGGTATAGAGTGTAGAGTATAGGGTATAGAGTGTAGGGTATAGAGTGTAGGGTATAGAGTGTAGGGTATAGAGTGTAGGGTATAGAGTGTAGGGAATAGAGTGTAGAGTGTAAGGTATAGAGTGTAGAGTTTAGGGTATAGAGTGTAAGGTATAGAGTGTAGAGTGTAGGGATTAGAGTGTAGGGTATAGAGTGTAGGGTGTAGAGTGTAGGGCATAGAGTGTAGAGTGTAGGGTATAGAGTGTATGGTATAGAGTGTAGAGTATAGAGTGTAGGGTGTAGAGTGTAGGGTATAGAGTGTAGGGTATAGAGTGTAGGGTATAGAGTGTAGGGAATAGAGTGTAGAGTGTAAGGTATAGAGTGTAGAGTGTAGGGTATAGAGTGTAGGGTATAGAGTGTAGAGTGTAGGGATTAGAGTGTAGGGTATAGAGTGTAGGGTATAGTGTGTAGGGTATAGAGTGTAGAGTGTAGGGTATAGAGTGTAGAGTGTAGGGTATAGAGTGTAGGGTATAGAGTGTAGAGTGTAGGGTATAGAGTGTATGCTATAGAGTGTATGGTGTAGAGTGTATGGTATAGAGTGTAGGGTATACAGTGTAGAGTGTATGGTATAGAGCGTAGGGTGTAGAGTGTAGGGTATAGAGTGTATGTTATAGAGTGTAGGGTATAGAGTGTAGGGTAGAGAGTGTAGAGTGTAGGGTATAGAGTGTAGGGTATAGAGTGTAGGGTATAGAGTGTAGAGTGTAGGGATTAGAGTGTAGGGTATAGAGTGTAGTGTGTAGAATGTAGGGTATAGAGTGTAGAGTGTAGGGTATAGAGTGTATGGTATAGAGTGTAGGGTATAGAGTGTAGGGTGTAGAGTGTAGGGTATAGAGTGTAGGGTATAGAGTGTAGGGTATAGAGTGCAGGGAATAGAGTGTAGAGTGTAAGGTATAGAGTGTAGAGTATAGGGTATAGAGTGTAGGGTATAGAGTGTAGAGTGTAGGGATTAGAGTGTAGGGTATAGAGTGTAGGGTGTAGAGTGTAGGGTATAGAGTGTAGAGTGTAGGGTATAGAGTGTATGGTATAGAGTGTAGGGTATAGAGTGTAGGGTGTAGAGTGTAGGGTATGGAGTGTAGGGTATAGAGTGTAGGGTATAGAGTGTAGGGTATAGAGTGTAGGGAATCGAGTGTAGAGTGTAAGGTATAGAGTGTAGAGTGTAGGGTATAGAGTGTAGGGTATAGACTGTAGGGTATAGAGTGTAGGGTATAGAGTGTAGGGTATAGAGTGTAGGGTATAGAGTGTAGAGTGTAGGGTATAGTGTGTAGGGTATAGAGTGCATGGTGTAGAGTGTAGGGTATAGAGTGTAGGGTATAGAGTGTAGAGTGTAGGGTATAGAGTGTATGCTATAGAGTGTATGGTGTAGAGTGTATGGTATAGAGTGTAGGGTATAGAGTGTAGAGTGTAGGGTATAGAGTGTAGGGTATAGAGTGTAGGGTATAGAGTGTATGTTATAGAGTGTAGGGTATAGAGTGTAGAGTGTAGGGTATAGAGTTTAGAGTGTAGGGTATAGAGTGTAGGGTATAGAGTGTAAGGTATAGAGTGTAGGGTGTAGAGTGTAGGGTATAGATTGTAGGGTATAGAGTGTAGGGTATAGAGTGTACGGTATAGAGTGTAGGGTATGGAGTGTATGGTATAGAGTGTAGGGTATAGAGTGTAGGTTATAGAGTGTAGGGTATAAAGTGTAGAGTGTAGGGTATAGCGTGTAGAGTGTAGGGTATAGAGTGTAGGGTATAGAGTGTAGGGTATAGAGTGTAGGGTATAGAGTGTAGAGTGTAGGGTATAGAGTGTATGGTATAGAGTGTAGGGTATAGAGTGTAGGGTGTAGAGTGTTTGGTATAGAGTGTAGGGTATAGAGTGTAGGGTATAGAGTGTAGGGTATAGAGTGTAGGGAATAGAGTGTAGAGTGTAAGGTATAGAGTGTAGAGTGTAGGGTATAGAGTGTAGGGTATAGAGTGTAGGGTATAGAGTGTAGAGTGTAGGGTATAGAGTGTAGAGTGTAGGGTATAGAGTGTAGGGTATAGAGTGTAGGGTATAGAGTGTAGGGTAGAGTGTGTAGAGTGTAGGGTATAGAGTGTAGGGTATAGAGTGTAGGGTATAGAGTGTAGAGTGTAGGGATTAGAGTGTAGGGTATAGAGTGTAGGGTGTAGAGTGTAGGGAATAGAGTGTAGGGTATTGAGTGTAGGGTATAGAGTGTAGGGTGTAGAGTGTAGGGTATAGAGTGTATGGTATAGAGTGTAGGGTATAGAATGTATGGTATAGAGTGTAGAGTGTAGGATATAGAGTGTAGGGTATAGAGTGTAGAGTGTAGGGTATAGAGTGTAGGGTATAGAGTGTAGGGTATAGAGTGTAGAGTGTAGGGATTAGAGTGTAGGGTATAGAGTGTAGGGTATAGAGTGTAGAGTGTAGGGTAGAGAGTGTAGGATATAGAGTGTAGAGTGTAGGGTATAGAGTGTAGGGTATAGAGTGTAGGGTATAGAGTGTAGGGTATAGAGTGTAGAGTGTAGGGTATAGAGTGTAGGGTATAGAGTGTAGGGTATAGAGTGTAGAGTGTAGGGTATAGAGTGTAGGGTATAGAGTGTAGGGTATAGAGTGTAGGGCATAGAGTGTAGGGTATAGAGTGTAGGGTGTAGAGTGTAGGGTATAGAGTGTAGGGTATAGAGTGTAGAGTGTAGGGTATAGAGTGTAGGGTATAGAGTGTAGGGTATAGAGTGTAGGGTATAGAGTGTAGGGTATAGAGTGTAGAGTGTAGGGTATAGCGTGTAGAGTGTCGGGTATAGAGTGTAGGGTATAGAGTGTAGGGTATAGAGTGTAGGGTATAGAGTGTACAGTGTAGGGTATAGAGTGTAGAGTGTAGGGTATAGAGTGTATGGTATAGAGTGTAGGGTATAGAGTGTAGGGTGTAGAGCGTTGGGTATAGAGTGTAGGGTATAGAGTGTAGGGTATAGAGTGTAGGGTATAGAGTGTAGGGAATAGAGTGTAGAGTGTAAGGTATAGAGTGTAGAGTGTAGGGTATAGAGTGTAAGGTATAGAGTGTAGAGTGTAGGGATTAGAGTGTAGGGTATAGAGTGTATGGTGTAGAGTGTAGGGCATAGAGTGTAGAGTGTAGGGTATAGAGTGTATGGTATAGAGTGTAGAGTATAGAGTGTAGGGTGTAGAGTGTAGGGTATAGAGTGTAGGGTATAGAGTGTAGGGTATAGAGTGTAGGGAATAGAGTGTAGAGTGTAAGGTATAGAGTGTAGAGTGTAGGGTATAGAGTGTAGGGTATAGAGTGTAGAGTGTAGGGATTAGAGTGTAGGGTATAGAGTGTAGGGTATAGTGTGTAGGGTATAGAGTGTAGAGTGTAGGGTATAGAGTGTAGAGTGTAGGGTATAGAGTGTAGGGCATAGAGTGTAGAGTGTAGGGTATAGAGTGTATGCTATAGAGTGTATGGTGTAGAGTGTATGGTATAGAGTGTAGGGTATACAGTGTAGAGTGTATGGTATAGAGTGTAGGGTGTAGAGTGTAGGGTATAGAGTGTATGTTATAGAGTGTAGGGTATAGAATGTAGGGTAGAGAGTGTAGAGTGTAGGGTATAGAGTGTAGGGTATAGAGTGTAGGGTATAGAGTGTAGAGTGTAGGGATTAGAGTGTAGGGTATAGAGTGTAGTGTGTAGAGTGTAGGGTATAGAGTGTAGAGTGTAGAGTATAGAGTGTATGGTATAGAGTGTAGGGTATAGAGTGTAGGGTGTAGAGTGTAGGGTATAGAGTGTAGGGTATAGAGTGTAGGGAATAGAGTGTAGAGTGTGAGGTATAGAGTGTAGAGTATAGGGTATAGAGTGTAGGGTATAGAGTGTAGAGTGTAGGGATTAGAGTGTAGGGTATAGAGTATAGGGTGTAGAGTGTAGGGTATAGAGTGTAGAGTGTAGGGTATAGAGTGTATGGTATAGAGTGTAGGGTATAGAGTGTAGGGTGTAGAGTGTAGGGTATAGACTGTAGGGTATAGAGTGTAGGGTATAGATTGTAGGCTATAGAGTGTAGGGTATAGAGTGTAGGGTATAGAGTGTAGGGTATAGAGTGTAGGGTATAGAGTGTAGGGTATAGAGTGTAGAGTGTAGGGTATAGTGTGTAGGGTATAGAGTGCATGGTGTAGAGTGTAGGGTATAGAGTGTAGGGTATAGAGTGTAGAGTGTAGGGTATAGAGTGTATGCTATAGAGTGTATGGTGTAGAGTGTATGGTATAGAGTGTAGGGTATAGAGTGTAGAGTGTAGGGTATAGAGTGTAGGGTATAGAGTGTAGGGTATAGAGTGTATGTTATAGAGTGTAGGGTATAGAGTGTAGAGTGTAGGGTATAGAGTTTAGAGTGTAGGGTATAGAGTGTAGGGTATAGAGTGTAAGGTATAGAGTGTAGGGTGTAGAGTGTAGGGTATAGATTGTAGGGTATAGAGTGTAGGGTATAGAGTGTACGGTATAGAGTGTAGGGTATGGAGTGTATGGTATAGAGTGTAGGGTATAGAGTGTAGGGTATAGAGTGTAGGGTATAAAGTGTAGAGTGTAGGGTATAGCGTGTAGAGTGTAGGGTATAGAGTGTAGGGTATAGAGTGTAGGGTATAGAGTGTAGGGTATAGAGTGTAGAGTGTAGGGTATAGAGTGTATGGTATAGAGTGTAGGGTATAGAGTGTAGGGTGTAGAGTGTTTGGTATAGAGTGTAGGGTATAGAGTGTAGGGTATAGAGTGTAGGGTATAGAGTGTAGGGAATAGAGTGTAGAGTGTAAGGTATAGAGTGTAGAGTGTAGGGTATAGAGTGTAGGGTATAGAGTGTAGGGTATAGAGTGTAGAGTGTAGGGTATAGAGTGTAGAGTGTAGGGTATAGAGTGTAGGGTATAGAGTGTAGGGTATAGAGTGTAGGGTAGAGTGTGTAGAGTGTAGGGTATAGAGTGTAGGGTATAGAGTGTAGGGTATAGAGTGTAGAGTGTAGGGATTAGAGTGTAGGGTATAGAGTGTAGGGTGTAGAGTGTAGGGAATAGAGTGTAGGGTATAGAGTGTAGGGTATAGAGTGTAGGGTGTAGAGTGTAGGGTATAGAGTGTATGGTATAGAGTGTAGGGTATAGAATGTATGGTATAGAGTGTACAGTGTAGGATATAGAGTGTAGGGTATAGAGTGTAGAGTGTAGGGTATAGAGTGTAGGGTATAGAGTGTAGGGTATAGAGTGTAGAGTGTAGGGATTAGAGTGTAGGGTATAGAGTGTAGGGTATAGAGTGTAGAGTGTAGGGTAGAGAGTGTAGGATATAGAGTGTAGAGTGTAGGGTATAGAGTGTAGGGTATAGAGTGTAGGGTATAGAGTGTAGGGTATAGAGTGTAGAGTGTAGGGTATAGAGTGTAGGGTATAGAGTGTAGGGTATAGAGTGTAGAGTGTAGGGTATAGAGTGTAGGGTATAGAGTGTAGGGTATAGAGTGTAGGGCATAGAGTGTAGGGTATAGAGTGTAGGGTGTAGAGTGTAGGGTATAGAGTGTAGGGTATAGAGTGTAGAGTGTAGGGTATAGCGTGTAGGGTATAGAGTGTAGGGTATAGAGTGTAGGGTATAGAGTGTAGGGTATAGAGTGTAGAGTGTAGGGTATAGCGTGTAGAGTGTCGGGTATAGAGTGTAGGGTATAGAGTGTAGGGTATAGAGTGTAGGGTATAGAGTGTACAGTGTAGGGTATAGAGTGTAGAGTGTAGGGTATAGAGTGTATGGTATAGAGTGTAGGGTATAGAGTGTAGGGTGTAGAGCGTTGGGTATAGAGTGTAGGGTATAGAGTGTAGGGTATAGAGTGTAGGGTATAGAGTGTAGGGAATAGAGTGTAGAGTGTAAGGTATAGAGTGTAGAGTGTAGGGTATAGAGTGTAAGGTATAGAGTGTAGAGTGTAGGGATTAGAGTGTAGGGTATAGAGTGTATGGTGTAGAGTGTAGGGCATAGAGTGTAGAGTGTAGGGTATAGAGTGTATGGTATAGAGTGTAGAGTATAGAGTGTAGGGTGTAGAGTGTAGGGTATAGAGTGTAGGGTATAGAGTGTAGGGTATAGAGTGTAGGGAATAGAGTGTAGAGTGTAAGGTATAGAGTGTAGAGTGTAGGGTATAGAGTGTAGGGTATAGAGTGTAGAGTGTAGGGATTAGAGTGTAGGGTATAGAGTGTAGGGTATAGTGTGTAGGGTATAGAGTGTAGAGTGTAGGGTATAGAGTGTAGAGTGTAGGGTATAGAGTGTAGGGCATAGAGTGTAGAGTGTAGGGTATAGAGTGTATGCTATAGAGTGTATGGTGTAGAGTGTATGGTATAGAGTGTAGGGTATACAGTGTAGAGTGTATGGTATAGAGTGTAGGGTGTAGAGTGTAGGGTATAGAGTGTATGTTATAGAGTGTAGGGTATAGAATGTAGGGTAGAGAGTGTAGAGTGTAGGGTATAGAGTGTAGGGTATAGAGTGTAGGGTATAGAGTGTAGAGTGTAGGGATTAGAGTGTAGGGTATAGAGTGTAGTGTGTAGAGTGTAGGGTATAGAGTGTAGAGTGTAGAGTATAGAGTGTATGGTATAGAGTGTAGGGTATAGAGTGTAGGGTGTAGAGTGTAGGGTATAGAGTGTAGGGTATAGAGTGTAGGGTATAGAGTGTAGGGAATAGAGTGTAGAGTGTGAGGTATAGAGTGTAGAGTATAGGGTATAGAGTGTAGGGTATAGAGTGTAGAGTGTAGGGATTAGAGTGTAGGGTATAGAGTATAGGGTGTAGAGTGTAGGGTATAGAGTGTAGAGTGTAGGGTATAGAGTGTATGGTATAGAGTGTAGGGTATAGAGTGTAGGGTGTAGAGTGTAGGGTATAGAGTGTAGGGTATAGAGTGTAGGGTATAGAGTGTAGGGTATAGAGTGTAGGGAATCGAGTGTAGAGTGTAAGGTATAGAGTGTAGAGTGTAGGGTATAGAGTGTAGGGTATAGACTGTAGGGTATAGAGTGTAGGGTATAGATTGTAGGCTATAGAGTGTAGGGTATAGAGTGTAGGGTATAGAGTGTAGAGTGTAGGGTATAGAGTGTAGGGTATAGAGTGTAGGGTATAGAGTGTAGGGTATAGAGTCTAGAGTGTAGGGTATAGTGTGTAGGGTATAGAGTGCAGGGTGTAGAGTGTAGGGTATAGAGTGTAGGGTATAGAGTGTAGAGTGTAGGGTATAGAGTGTATGCTATAGAGTGTATGGTGTAGAGTGTATGGTATAGAGTGTAGGGTATAGATTGTAGAGTGTATGGTATAGAGTGTATGGTACAGAGTGTAGGGTATAGAGTGTAGAGTGTAGGGTATAGAGTGTAGGGTATAGAGTGTAGGGTATAGAGTGTAGGGTATAGAGTGTAGAGTGTAGGGTATATAGTGTATGGTACAGAGTGTAGGGTATAGAGTGTAGAGTGTAGGGTATAGAGTGTAGGGCATAGAGTGTAGGGTATAGAGTGTAGGGTGTAGAGTGTAGGGTATAGAGTGTAGGGTATAGAGTGTAGAGTGTAGGGTATAGAGTGTAGGGTATAGAGTGTAGGGTATAGAGTGTAGGGTATAGAGTGCAGGGTGTAGAGTGTAGGGTATAGAGTGTAGGGTATAGAGTGTAGAGTGTAGGGTATAGAGTGTATGCTATAGAGTGTATGGTGTAGAGTGTATGGTATAGAGTGTAGGGTATAGATTGTAGAGTGTATGGTATAGAGTGTATGGTACAGAGTGTAGGGTATAGAGTGTAGAGTGTAGGGTATAGAGTGTAGGGTATAGAGTGTAGGGTATAGAGTGTAGGGTATAGAGTGTAGAGTGTAGGGTATATAGTGTATGGTACAGAGTGTAGGGTATAGAGTGTAGAGTGTAGGGTATAGAGTGTAGGGTATAGAGTGTAGGGTGTAGAGTGTAGGGTATAGAGTGTAGGGTATAGAGTGTAGAGTGTAGGGTATAGAGTGTAGGGTATAGAGTGTAGGGTATAGAGTGTAGGGTATAGAGTGTAGGGTATAGAGTGTAGAGTGTAGGGTATAGCGTGTAGAGTGTCGGGTATAGAGTGTAGGGTATAGAGTGTAGGGTATAGAGTGTAGGGTATAGAGTGTAGAGTGTAGGGTATAGAGTGTAGAGTGTAGGGTATAGAGTGTATGGTATAGAGTGTAGGGTATAGAGTGTAGGGTGTAGAGCGTTGGGTATAGAGTGTAGGGTATAGAGTGTAGGGTATAGAGTGTAGGGTATAGAGTGTAGGGAATAGAGTGTAGAGTGTAAGGTATAGAGTGTAGAGTGTAGGGTATAGAGTGTAAGGTATAGAGTGTAGAGTGTAGGGATTAGAGTGTAGGGTATAGAGTGTAGGGTGTAGAGTGTAGGGCATAGAGTGTAGAGTGTAGGGTATAGAGTGTATGGTATAGAGTGTAGAGTATAGAGTGTAGGGTGTAGAGTGTAGGGTATAGAGTGTAGGGTATAGAGTGTAGGGTATAGAGTGTAGGGAATAGAGTGTAGAGTGTAGGGATTAGAGTGTAGGGTATAGAGTGTAGGGTATAGTGTGTAGGGTATAGAGTGTAGAGTGTAGGGTATAGAGTGTAGAGTGTAGGGTATAGAGTGTAGGGCATAGAGTGTAGAGTTTAGGGTATAGAGTGTATGCTATAGAGTGTATGGTGTAGAGTGTATGGTATAGAGTGTAGGGTATACAGTGTAGAGTGTATGGTATAGAGTGTAGGGTGTAGAGTGTAGGGTATAGAGTGTATGTTATAGAGTGTAGGGTATAGAATGTAGGGTAGAGAGTGTAGAGTGTAGGGTATAGAGTGTAGGGTATAGAGTATAGGGTATAGAGTGTAGAGTGTAGGGATTAGAGTGTAGGGTATAGAGTGTAGTGTGTAGAGTGTAGGGTATAGAGTGTAGAGTGTAGAGTATAGAGTGTATGGAATAGAGTGTAGGGTATAGAGTGTAGGGTGTAGAGTGTAGGGTATAGAGTGTAGGGTATAGAGTGTAGGGTATAGAGTGTAGGGAATAGAGTGTAGAGTGTGAGGTATAGAGTGTAGAGTATAGGGTATAGAGTGTAGGGTATAGAGTGTAGAGTGTAGGGATTAGAGTGTAGGGTATAGAGTGTAGGGTGTAGAGTGTAGGGTATAGAGTGTAGAGTGTAGGGTATAGAGTGTATGGTATAGAGTGTAGGGTATAGAGTGTAGGGTGTAGAGTGTAGGGTATAGAGTGTAGGGTATAGAGTGTAGGGTATAGAGTGTAGGGTATAGAGTGTAGGGAATCGAGTGTAGAGTGTAAGGTATAGAGTGTAGAGTGTAGGGTATAGAGTGTAGGGTATAGACTGTAGGGTATAGAGTGTAGGGTATAGATTGTAGGCTATAGAGTGTAGGGTATAGAGTGTAGGGTATAGAGTGTAGAGTGTAGGGTATAGAGTGTAGGGTATAGAGTGTAGGGTATAGAGTGTAGGGTATAGAGTGTAGAGTGTAGGGTATAGTGTGTAGGGTATAGAGTGCAGGGTGTAGAGTGTAGGGTATAGAGTGTAGGGTATAGAGTGTAGAGTGTAGGGTATAGAGTGTATGCTATAGAGTGTATGGTGTAGAGTGTATGGTATAGAGTGTAGGGTATAGATTGTAGAGTGTATGGTATAGAGTGTATGGTACAGAGTGTAGGGTATAGAGTGTAGAGTGTAGGGTATAGAGTGTAGGGTATAGAGTGTAGGGTATAGAGTGTAGGGTATAGAGTGTAGAGTGTAGGGTATATAGTGTATGGTACAGAGTGTAGGGTATAGAGTGTAGAGTGTAGGGTATAGAGTGTAGGGCATAGAGTGTAGGGTATAGAGTGTAGGGTGTAGAGTGTAGGGTATAGAGTGTAGGGTATAGAGTGTAGAGTGTAGGGTATAGAGTGTAGGGTATAGAGTGTAGGGTATAGAGTGTAGGGTATAGAGTGCAGGGTGTAGAGTGTAGGGTATAGAGTGTAGGGTATAGAGTGTAGAGTGTAGGGTATAGAGTGTATGCTATAGAGTGTATGGTGTAGAGTGTATGGTATAGAGTGTAGGGTATAGATTGTAGAGTGTATGGTATAGAGTGTATGGTACAGAGTGTAGGGTATAGAGTGTAGAGTGTAGGGTATAGAGTGTAGGGTATAGAGTGTAGGGTATAGAGTGTAGGGTATAGAGTGTAGAGTGTAGGGTATATAGTGTATGGTACAGAGTGTAGGGTATAGAGTGTAGAGTGTAGGGTATAGAGTGTAGGGCATAGAGTGTAGGGTATAGAGTGTAGGGTGTAGAGTGTAGGGTATAGAGTGTAGGGTATAGAGTGTAGAGTGTAGGGTATAGAGTGTAGGGTATAGAGTGTAGGGTATAGAGTGTAGGGTTTAGAGAGTAGGGTATAGAGTGTAGAGTGTAGGGTATAGCGTGTAGAGTGTCGGGTATAGAATGTAGGGTATAGAGTGTAGGGTATAGAGTGTAGGGTATAGAGTGTAGAGTGTAGGGTATAGAGTGTAGAGTGTAGGGTATAGAGTGTATGGTATAGAGTGTAGGGTATTGAGTGTAGGGTGTAGAGTGTTGGGTATAGAGTGTAGGGTATAGAGTGTAGGGTATAGAGTGTAGGGTATAGAGTGTAGGGAATAGAGTGTAGAGTGTAAGGTATAGAGTGTAGAGTGTAGGGTATAGAGTGTAGAGTGTAGGGATTAGAGTGTAGGGTATAGAGTGTAGGGTATAGTGTGTCGGGTATAGAGTGTAGAGTGTAGGGTATAGAGTGTAGAGTGTAGGGTATAGAGTGTAGGGTATAGAGTGTAGGGTATAGAGTGTAGGGCATAGAGTGTAGGGTATAGAGTGTAGGGTATAGAGTGTAGAGTGTAGGGTATAGAGTGTAGGGTATAGAGTGTAGGGTATAGAGTGTAGAGTGTAGGGTATAGAGTGTAGGGTATAGAGTGTAGGGTATAGAGTGTAGGGTATAGAGTGTAGGAGATAGAGTGTAGGGTATAGAGTGTAGGGTATAGAGTGTAGAGTGTAGGGTATAGAGTGTAGGGTATAGAGTGTAGGGTATAGAGTGTAGAGTGTAGGGCATAGAGTGTAGAGTGTAGGGTATAGAGTGTAGGGTATAGAGTGTAGGGTAGAGAGTGTAGGGTAGAGAGTGTAGAGTGTAGGGATTAGAGTGTAGGGTATAGAGTGTAGGGTGTAGAGTGTAGGGCATAGAGTGTAGAGTGTAGGGTATAGAGTGTATGGTATAGAGTGTAGAGTATAGAGTGTAGGGTGTAGAGTGTAGGGTATAGAGTGTAGGGTATAGAGTGTAGGGTATAGAGTGTAGGGAATAGAGTGTTGAGTGTAAGGTACAGAGTGTAGAGTGTAGGGCATAGAGTGTAGGGTATAGAGTGTAGGGCATAGAGTGTAGGGTATAGAGTGTAGGGTATAGAGTGTAGGGTATAGAGTGTAGGGTATAGAGTGTAGAGTGTAGGGTATAGAGTGTAGGGTATAGAGTGTAGGGTATAGAGTGTAGGGTTTAGAGTGTAGTGTATAGAGTGTAGAGTGTAGGGTATAGCATGTAGAGTGTCGGGTATAGAGTGTAGGGTATAGAGTGTAGGGTATAGAGTGTAGAGTGTAGGGTATAGTGTGTAGGGTATAGAGTGCAGGGTATAGAGTGTAGAGTGTAGGGTATAGAGTGTATGCTATAGAGTGTATGGTGTAGAGTGTATGGTATAGAGTGTAGGGTATAGATTGTAGAGTGTATGGTATAGAGTGTATGGTACAGAATGTAGGGTATAGAGTGTAGAGTGTAGGGTATAGAGTGTAGGGTATAGAGTGTAGGGTATAGAGTGTAGAGTGTAGGGTATATAGTGTATGGTACAGAGTGTAGGGTATAGAGTGTAGAGTGTAGGGTATAGAGTGTAGGGTATAGAGTGTAGGGTATAGAGTGTAGGGCATAGAGTGTAGGGTATAGAGTGTAGGGTGTAGAGTGTAGGGTATAGAGTGTAGGGTATAGAGTGTAGAGTGTAGGGTATAGAGTGTAGGGTATAGAGTGTAGGGTATAGAGTGTAGGGTTTAGAGTGTAGGGTATAGAGTGTAGAGTGTAGGGTATAGCGTGTAGAGTGTCGGGTATAGAGTGTAGGGTATAGAGTGTAGGGTATAGAGTGTAGGGTATAGAGTGTAGAGTGTAGGGTATAGAGTGTAGAGTGTAGGGTATAGAGTGTATGGTATAGAGTGTAGGGTATTGAGTGTAGGGTGTAGAGTGTTGGGTATAGAGTGTAGGGTATAGAATGTAGGGTATAGAGTGTAGGGTATAGAGTGTAGGGAATAGAGTGTAGAGTGTAAGGTATAGAGTGTAGAGTGTAGGGTATAGAGTGTAGGGTATAGAGTGTAGAGTGTAGGGATTAGAGTGTAGGGTATAGAGTGTAGGGTATAGTGTGTAGGGTATAGAGTGTAGAGTGTAGGGTATAGAGTGTAGAGTGTAGGGTATAGAGTGTAGGGTATAGAGTGTAGGGCATAGAGTGTAGGGTATAGAGTGTAGGGTATAGAGTGTAGAGTGTAGGGTATAGAGTGTAGGGTATAGAGTGAAGGGTATAGAGTGTAGAGTGTAGGGTATAGAGTGTAGGGTATAGAGTGTAGGGTATAGAGTGTAGGGTATAGAGTGTAGGGCATAGAGTGTAGGGTATAGAGTGTAGGGTATAGAGTGTAGAGTGTAGGGTATAGAGTGTAGGGTATAGAGTGTAGGGTATAGAGTGTAGAGTGTAGGGCATAGAGTGTAGAGTGTAGGGTATAGAGTGTAGGGTATAGAGTGTAGGGTAGAGAGTGTAGGGTAGAGAGTGTAGAGTGTAGGGATTAGAGTGTAGGGTATAGAGTGTAGGGTGTAGAGTGTAGGGCATAGAGTGTAGAGTGTAGGGTATAGAGTGTATGGTATAGAGTGTAGAGTATAGAGTGTAGGGTGTAGAGTGTAGGGTATAGAGTGTAGGGTATAGAGTGTAGGGTATAGAGTGTAGGGAATAGAGTGTTGAGTGTAAGGTACAGAGTGTAGAGTGTAGGGCATAGAGTGTAGAGTGTAGGGTATAGAGTGTAGGGTATAGAGTGTAGGGTATAGAGTGTAGGGTATACAGTGTAGGGTATAGAGTGTAGAGTGTAGGGTATAGAGTGTAGAGTGTAGGGTATAGAGTGTAGAGTGTAGGGCATAGAGTGTAGATTGTAGGGTATAGAGTGTAGGGTATAGAGTGTAGGGTATAGAGTGTAGGGTATAGAGTGTAGAGTGTAGGGTAGAGAGTGTAGAGTGTAGGGTATAGAGTGTAGGGTATAGAGTGTAGGGTATAGAGTGTAGAGTGTAGGGATTAGAGTGTAGGGTATAGAGTGTAGGGTGTGGAGTGTAGGGTATAGAGTGTAGAGTGTAGGGTATAGAGTGTAGGGTATAGAGTGTAGGGTATAGAGTGTAGGGTATAGAGTGTAGGGAATAGAGTGTAGAGTGTAAGGTATAGAGTGTAGAGTATAGGGTATAGAGTGTAGGGTATAGAGTGTAGGGTATAGAGTGTAGGGTATAGAGTGTAGGGTATAGAGTGTAGGGAATAGAGTGTAGAGTGTAAGGTATAGAGTGTAGAGTGTAGGGTATAGAGTGTAAGGTATAGAGTGTAGAGTGTAGGGATTAGAGTGTAGGGTATAGAGTGTAGGGTGTAGAGTGTAGGGCATAGAGTGTAGAGTGTAGGGTATAGAGTGTATGGTATAGAGTGTAGAGTATAGAGTGTAGGGTGTAGAGTGTAGGGTATAGAGTGTAGGGTATAGAGTGTAGGGTATAGAGTGTAGGGAATAGAGTGTAGAGTGTAAGGTATAGAGTGTAGAGTGTAGGGTATAGAGTGTAGGGTATAGAGTGTAGGGTATAGAGTGTAGAGTGTAGGGATTAGAGTGTAGGGTATAGAGTGTAGGGTATAGTGTGTAGGGTATAGAGTGTAGAGTGTAGGGTATAGAGTGTAGAGTGTAGGGTATAGAGTGTAGGGTATAGAGTGTAGAGTGTAGGGTATAGAGTGTATGCTATAGAGTGTATGGTGTAGAGTGTATGGTATAGAGTGTAGGGTATACAGTGTAGAGTGTATGGTATAGAGCGTAGGGTGTAGAGTGTAGGGTATAGAGTGTATGTTATAGAGTGTAGGGTATAGAGTGTAGGGTAGAGAGTGTAGAGTGTAGGGTATAGAGTGTAGGGTATAGAGTGTAGGGTATAGAGTGTAGAGTGTAGGGATTAGAGTGTAGGGTATAGAGTGTAGTGTGTAGAATGTAGGGTATAGAGTGTAGAGTGTAGGGTATAGAGTGTATGGTATAGAGTGTAGGGTATAGAGTGTAGGGTGTAGAGTGTAGGGTATAGAGTGTAGGGTATAGAGTGTAGGGTATAGAGTGTAGGGAATAGAGTGTGGAGTGTAAGGTATAGAGTGTAGAGTATAGGGTATAGAGTGTAGGGTATAGAGTGTAGAGTGTAGGGATTAGAGTGTAGGGTATAGAGTGTAGGGTGTAGAGTGTAGGGTATAGAGTGTAGAGTGTAGGGTATAGAGTGTATGGTATAGAGTGTAGGGTATAGAGTGTAGGGTGTAGAGTGTAGGGTATAGAGTGTAGGGTATAGAGTGTAGGGTATAGAGTGTAGGGTATAGAGTGTAGGGAATCGAGTGTAGAGTGTAAGGTATAGAGTGTAGAGTGTAGGGTATAGAGTGTAGGGTATAGACTGTAGGGTATAGAGTGTAGGGTATAGATTGTAGGCTATAGAGTGTAGGGTATAGAGTGTAGGGTATAGAGTGTAGGGTATAGAGTGTAGGGTATAGAGTGTAGGGTATAGAGTGTAGAGTGTAGGGTATAGTGTGTAGGGTATAGAGTGCAGGGTGTAGAGTGTAGGGTATAGAGTGTAGGGTATAGAGTGTAGAGTGTAGGGTATAGAGTGTATGCTATAGAGTGTATGGTGTAGAGTGTATGGTATAGAGTGTAGGGTATAGAGTGTAGAGTGTAGGGTATAGAGTGTAGGGTATAGAGTGTAGGGTATAGAGTGAAGGGTATAGAGTGTAGGGTATAGATATAGAGTGTGGGGTATAGAGTGTAGAGTGTAGGGTATAGAGTGTAGGGTATAGAGTGTAGGGTATAGAGTGTAGAGTGTAGGGATTAGAGTGTAGGGTATAGAGTGTAGGGTATAGAGTGTAGAGTGTAGGGTAGAGAGTGTAGGATATAGAGTGTAGAGTGTAGGGTATAGAGTGTAGGGTATAGAGTGTAGGGTATAGAGTGTAGGGTATAGAGTGTAGAGTGTAGGGTATAGAGTGTAGGGTATAGAGTGTAGAGTGTAGGGTATAGAGTGTAGGGTATAGAGTGTAGGGTGTAGAGTGTAGGGTATAGAGTGTAGGGTGTAGAGTGTAGGGTATAGAGTGTAGGGTATAGAGTGTAGGGTATAGAGTGTAGGGAATAGAGTGTTGAGTGTAAGGTACAGAGTGTAGAGTGTAGGGCATAGAGTGTAGAGTGTAGGGTATAGAGTGTAGGGTATAGAGTGTAGGGTATACAGTGTAGGGTATAGAGTGTAGAGTGTAGGGTATAGAGTGTAGAGTGTAGGGTATAGAGTGTAGAGTGTAGGGCATAGAGTGTAGATTGTAGGGTATAGAGTGTAGGGTATAGAGTGTAGGGTATAGAGTGTAGGGTATAGAGTGTAGAGTGTAGGGTATAGAGTGTAGAGTGTAGGGTATAGAGTGTAGGGTACATAGTGTAGGGTATAGAGTGTAGGGTAGAGAGTGTAGAGTGTAGGGTATAGAGTGTAGGGTATAGAGTGTAGGGTATAGAGTGTAGAGTGTAGGGATTAGAGTGTAGGGTATAGAGTGTAGGGTGTGGAGTGTAGGGTATAGAGTGTAGAGTGTAGGGTATAGAGTGTATGGTATAGAGTGTAGGGTATAGAGTGTAGGGTGTAGAGTGTAGGGTATAGAGTGTAGGGTATAGAGTGTAGGGTATAGAGTGTAGGGTATAGAGTGTAGGGAATAGAGTGTAGAGTGTAAGGTATAGAGTGTAGAGTGTAGGGTATAGAGTTTAAGGTATAGAGTGTAGAGTGTAGGGATTAGAGTGTAGGGTATAGAGTGTAGGGTGTAGAGTGTAGGGCATAGAGTGTAGAGTGTAGGTTATAGAGTGTATGGTATAGAGTGTAGAGTATAGAGTGAAGGGTGTAGAGTGTAGGGTATAGAGTGTAGTGTATAGAGTGTAGGGTATAGAGTGTAGGGAATAGAGTGTAGAGTGTAAGGTATAGAGTGTAGAGTGTAGGGTATAGAGTGTAGTGTATAGAGTGTAGAGTGTAGGGATTAGAGTGTAGGGTATAGAGTGTAGGGTATAGTGTGTAGGGTATAGAGTGTAGAGTGTAGGGTATAGAGTGTAGAGTGTAGGGTATAGAGTGTAGGGTATAGAGTGTAGGGTATAGAGTGTATGTTATAGAGTGTAGGGTATAGAGTGTAGGGTAGAGAGTGTAGAGTGTAGGGTATAGAGTGTAGAGTGTAGGGTATAGAGTGTAGGGTATAGAGTGTAGGGTATAGAGTGTAGAGTGTAGGGTATAGAGTGTAGGGTATAGAGTGTAGGGTATAGAGTGTAGGGCATAGAGTGTAGGGTATAGAGTGTAGGGTATAGAGTGTAGGGTGTAGAGTGTAGGGTATTGATTTTAGGGTATAGAGTGTAGGGTATAGAGTGTAGAGTGTAGGGCATAGAGTGTAGAGTGTAGGGTATAGAGTGTAGAATATAGAGTGTAGGGTAGAGAGTGTAGGGTAGAGAGTGTAGAGTGTAGGGATTAGAGTGTAGGGTATAGAGTGTAGGGTGTAGAGTGTAGGGCATAGAGTGTAGAGTGTAGGGTATAGAGTGTATGGTATAGAGTGTAGAGTATAGAGTGTAGGGTGTAGAGTGTAGGGTATAGAGTGTAGGGTATAGAGTGTAGGGTATAGAGTGTAGGGAATAGAGTGTAGAGTGTAAGGTATAGAGTGTAGAGTGTAGGGTATAGAGTGTAGTGTATAGAGTGTAGAGTGTAGGGATTAGAGTGTAGGGTATAGAGTGTAGGGTATAGTGTGTAGGGTATAGAGTGTAGAGTGTAGGGTATAGAGTGTAGAGTGTAGGGTATAGAGTGTAGGGTATAGAGTGTAGGGTATAGAGTGTAGGGCATAGAGTGAAGGGTATAGAGTGTAGGGTATAGAGTGTAGAGTGTAGGGTATAGAGTGTAGGGTATAGAGTGTAGGGTATAGAGTGTAGAGTGTAGGGTATAGAGTGTAGGGTATAGAGTGTAGGGTATAGAGTGTAGGGCATAGAGTGTAGGGTATAGAGTGTAGGGTATAGAGTGTAGGGTGTACAGTGTAGGGTATAGATTTTAGGGTATAGAGTGTAGGGTATAGAGTGTAGAGTGTAGGGCATAGAGTGTAGAGTGTAGGGTATAGAGTGTAGAATATAGAGTGTAGGGTAGAGAGTGTAGGGTAGAGAGTGTAGAGTGTAGGGATTAGAGTGTAGGGTATAGAGTGTAGGGTGTAGAGTGTAGGGCATAGAGTGTAGAGTGTAGGGTATAGAGTGTATGGTATAGAGTGTAGAGTATAGAGTGTAGGGTGTAGAGTGTAGGGTATAGAGTGTAGGGTATAGAGTGTAGGGTATAGAGTGTAGGGAATAGAGTGTTGAGTGTAAGGTACAGAGTGTAGAGTGTAGGGCATAGAGTGTAGAGTGTAGGGTATAGAGTGTAGGGTATAGAGTGCAGGGTATAGAGTGTAGGGTATACAGTGTAGGGTATAGAGTGTAGAGTGTAGGGTATAGAGTGTAGAGTGTAGGGTATAGAGTGTAGAGTGTAGGGCATAGAGTGTAGATTGTAGGGTATAGAGTGTAGGGTATAGAGTGTAGGGTATAGAGTGTAGGGTATAGAGTGTAGAGTGTAGGGTATAGAGTGTAGAGTGTAGGGTATAGAGTGTAGGGTACAGAGTGTAAGGTATAGAGTGTAGGGTAGAGAGTGTAGAGTGTAGGGTATAGAGTGTAGGGTATAGAGTGTAGGGTATAGAGTGTAGAGTGTAGGGATTAGAGTGTAGGGTATGGAGTGTAGGGTATAGAGTGTAGAGTGTAGGGTATAGAGTGTATGGTATAGAGTGTAGGGTATAGAGTGTAGGGTGTAGAGTGTAGGGTATAGAGTGTAGGGTATAGAGTGTAGGGTATAGAGTGTAGGGTATAGAGTGTAGGGAATAGAGTGTAGAGTGTAAGGTATAGAGTGTAGAGTGTAGGGTATAGAGTGTAAGGTATAGAGTGTAGAGTGTAGGGATTAGAGTGTAGGGTATAGAGTGTAGGGTGTAGAGTGTAGGGTATAGAGTGTAGAGTGTAGGGTATAGAGTGTATGGTATAGAGTGTAGGGTATAGAGTGTAGGGTGTAGAGTGTAGGGTATAGAGTGTAGGGTATAGAGTGTAGGGTATAGAGTGTAGGGTATAGAGTGTAGGGAATAGAGTGTGGAGTGTAAGGTATAGAGTGTAGAGTGTAGGGTATAGAGTGTAGGGCATAGACTGTAGGGTATAGAGTGTAGGGTATAGAGTGTAGGGTATAGATTGTAGCGTGTAGGCTATAAAGTGTAGGGTATACAGTGTAGAGTGTAGGGTATAGAGTGTAGGGTATAGAGTGTAGGGTATAGAGTGTAGGGTATAGAGTGTAGAGTGTAGGGTATAGTGTGTAGGGTATAGAGTGCAGGGTGTAGAGTGTAGGGTATAGAGTGTAGGGTATAGAGTGTAGAGTGTAGGGTATAGAGTGTTTGCTATAGAGTGTATGGTGTAGAGTGTATGGTATAGAGTGTAGGGTATAGAGTGTTGAGTGTATGGTATAGAGTGTAGAGTGTAGAGTGTAGGGTATAGAGTGTAGAGTGTAGGGTATAGAGTGTATGGTATAGAGTGTAGGGTATAGAGTGTAGGGTGTAGAGTGTAGGGTATAGAGTGTAGGGTATAGAGTGTAGGGTATAGAGTGTAGGGTATAGAGTGTAGGGAATAGAGTGTGGAGTGTAAGGTATAGAGTGTAGAGTGTAGGGTATAGAGTGTAGGGCATAGACTGTAGGGTATAGAGTGTAGGGTATAGAGTGTAGGGTATAGATTGTAGCGTGTAGGCTATAAATTGTAGGGTATACAGTGTAGAGTGTAGGGTATAGAGTGTAGGGTATAGAGTGTAGGGTATAGAGTGTAGGGTATAGAGTGTAGAGTGTAGGGTATAGTGTGTAGGGTATAGAGTGCAGGGTGTAGAGTGTAGGGTATAGAGTGTAGGGTATAGAGTGTAGAGTGTAGGGTATAGAGTGTTTGCTATAGAGTGTATGGTGTAGAGTGTATGGTATAGAGTGTAGGGTATAGAGTGTTGAGTGTATGGTATAGAGTGTAGAGTGTAGAGTGTAGGGTATAGAGTGTATGTTATAGAGTGTAGGGTATAGAGTGTAGGGTAGAGAGTGTAGAGTGTAGGGTATAGAGTGTAGGGTATAGAGTGTAGGGTATAGAGTGTAGAGTGTAGGGATTAGAGTGTAGGGTATAGAGTGTAGTGTGTAGAGTGTAGGGTATAGAGTGTAGAGTGTAGGGTATAGAGTGTATGGTATAGAGTGTAGGGTATAGAGTGTAGGGTGTAGAGTGTAGGGTATAGAGTGTAGGGTATAGAGTGTAGGGTATAGAGTGTAGGGAATAGAGTGTAGAGTGTAAGGTATAGAGTGTAGAGTATAGGGTATAAAGTGTAGGGTATAGAGTGTAGAGTGCAGGGATTAGAGTGTAGGGTATAGAGTGTAGGGTGTAGAGTGTAGGGTATAGAGTGTAGAGTGTAGGGTATAGAGTGTATGGTATAGAGTGTAGGGTATAGAGTGTAGGGTGTAGAGTGTAGGGTATAGAGTGTAGGGTATAGAGTGTAGGGTATAGAGTGTAAGGTATAGAGTGTAGGGAATAGAGTGTAGAGTGTAAAGTATAGAGTGTAGAGTGTAGGGTATAGAGTGTAGGGTATAGACTGTAGGGTATAGAGTGTAGGGTATAGATTGTAGGCTATAGAGTGTAGGGTATAGAGTGTAGGGTATAGAGTGTAGGGTATAGAGTGTAGGGTATAGAGTGTAGAGTGTAGGGTATAGTGTGTAGGGTATAGAGTGCAGGGTGTAGAGTGTAGGGTATAGAGTGTAGGGTATAGAATGTAGAGTGTAGGGTATAGAGTGTATGCTATAGAGTGTATGGTGTAGAGTGTATGGTATAGAGTGTAGGGTATAGAGTGTAGAGTGTAGGGTATAGAGTGTAGGGTATAGAGTGTAGGGTATAGAGTGTATGTTATAGAGTGTAGGGTATAGAGTGTAGAGTGTAGGGTATAGAATGTAGAGTGTAGGGTATAGAGTGTAGGGTATAGAGTGTAGGGTATAGAGTGTAGGGTGTAGAGTGTAGGGTATAGAGTGTAGGGTATAGAGTGCAGAGTGCAGGGTATAGAGTTTAGAGTGTAGGGTATAGAGTGTAGGGTATAGAGTGTAAGGTATAGAGTGTAGGGTGTAGAGTGTAGGGTATAGAGTGTAGGGTATAGAGTGTAGGGTATAGAGTGTACGGTATAGAGTGTAGGGTACAGAGTGTATAGTATAGAGTGTAGGGTATAGAGTGTAGGGTATAGAGTGTATGGTATAGAGTGTAGGGTATAGAGTGTATGTTATAGAGTGTAGGGTATAGAGTGTAGAGTGTAGGGTATAGAGTGTAGAGTGTAGAGTGTAGGGTATAGAGTGTAGAGTGTAGGGTATAGAGTGTAGAGTGTAGGGTATAGAGTATAGAGTGTAGGGTATAGAGTGTAGGGTATAGAGTGTAAGGTGTAGAGTGTAGGGTATAGAGTGTAGATTATAGAGTGTAGGGTATAGAGTGTAGGGTATAGAGTGTAGGGTATAGAGTGTAGAGTGTAGGGTATAGAGTTTAGAGTGTAGGGTATAGAGTGTAGGGTATAGAGTGTAAGGTATAGAGTGTAGGGTGTAGAGTGTAGGGTATAGAGTGTAGGGTATAGAGTGTAGGGTATAGAGTGTACGGTATAGAGTGTAGGGTATAGAGTGTATGGTATAGAGTGTAGGGTATAGAGTGTAGGGTATAGAGTGTATGGTATAGATTGTAGGGTATAGAGTGTAGGGTGTAGCGTGTATGTGATAGAGTGTAGGGTATAGAGTGTAGGGTATAGAGTTTAGAGTGTAGGGTATAGAGAGTAGGGTATAGAGTGTAAGGTATAGAGTGTAGGGTGTAGAGTGTAGGGTATAGAGTGTAGGGCATAGGGTGTAGGGTATAGAGTGTAGGGTATAGAGTGTAGAGTGTAGGGTATAGAGTGTAGGGTATAGAGTGTAGGGTATAGAGTGTAGAGTGTAGGGTATAGAGTGTAGGGTATTGAGTGTAGGGTATAGAGTGTAGGGTATAGAGTGTAGGGTATAGAGTGTAGAGTGTAGGGTATAGAGTGTAGAGTGTAGGGTATAGAGTGTAGGGTATATAGTGTAGAGTGTAGGGTATAGAGTGTAGGGTATAGAGTGTAGGGTATAGAGTGTAGGGTATAGAGTGCAGGGTATAGAGTGTAGAGTGTAGGGTATAGAGTGTAGAGTGTAGGGTATAGAGTGTAGGGTATAGAGTGTAGGGTATAGAGTGTAGGGTATAGAGTGTAGAGTGTAGGGTATAGAGTGTAGGGTATAGAGTGTAGGGAGTAGAGTGTAGGGTATAGAGTGTAGGGTTCAGAGTGTAGGGTATAGAGTGTAGGGTATAGAGTGTAGGGCATAGAGTGTAGGGTATAGAGTGTAGGGCATAGAGTGTAGGGTATAGAGTGTAGGGTATAGAGTGTAGGGTGTAGAGTGTAGGGTATAGATTTTAGGGTATACAGTGTAGGGTATAGAGTGTAGAGTGTAGGGCATAGAGTGTAGAGTGTAGGGTATAGAGTGTAGAATATAGAGTGTAGGGTAGAGAGTGTAGGGTAGAGAGTGTAGAGTGTAGGGATTAGAGTGTAGGGTATAGAGTGTAGGGTGTAGAGTGTAGGGTATAGAGTGCAAGGTATAGAGTGTAGGGTGTAGAGTGTAGGGTATAGAGTGTAGGGTATAGAGTGTAGGGTATAGAGTGTACGGTATAGAGTGTAGGGTATAGAGTGTATGGTATAGAGTTTAGGGTATAGAGTGTAGGGTATAGAGTGTATGGTATAGATTGTAGGGTATAGAGTGTAGGGTGTAGCGTGTATGTTATAGAGTGTAGGGTATAGAGTGTAGGGTATAGAGTTTAGAGTGTAGGGTATAGAGAGTAGGGTATAGAGTGTAAGGTATAGAGTGTAGGGTGTAGAGTGTAGGGTATAGAGTGTAGGGCATAGGGTGTAGGGTATAGAGTGTAGGGTATAGAGTGTAGAGTGTAGGGTATAGAGTGTAGGGTATAGAGTGTAGGGTATAGAGTGTAGAGTGTAGGGTATAGAGTGTAGGGTATTGAGTGTAGGGTATAGAGTGTAGGGTATAGAGTGTAGAGTGTAGGGTATGGAGTGTAGAGTGTAGGGTATAGAGTGTAGGGTATATAGTGTAGAGTGTAGGGTATAGAGTGTAGGGTATAGAGTGTAGGGTATAGAGTGTATGGTATAGAGTGTAGAGTATAGAGTGTAGGGTGTAGAGTGTAGGGTATAGAGTGTAGGGTATAGAGTGTAGGGTATAGAGTGTAGGGAATAGAGTGTTGAGTGTAAGGTACAGAGTGTAGAGTGTAGGGCATAGAGTGTAGAGTGTAGGGTATAGAGTGTAGGGTATAGAGTGCAGGGTATAGAGTGTAGGGTATACAGTGTAGGGTATAGAGTGTAGAGTGTAGGGTATAGAGTGTAGAGTGTAGGGTATAGAGTGTAGAGTGTAGGGCATAGAGTGTAGATTGTAGGGTATAGAGTGTAGGGTATAGAGTGTAGGGTATAGAGTGTAGGGTATAGAGTGTAGAGTGTCGGGTATAGAGTGTAGAGTGTAGGGTATAGAGTGTAGGGTACAGAGTGTAAGGTATAGAGTGTAGGGTAGAGAGAGTAGAGTGTAGGGTATAGAGTGTAGGGTATAGAGTGTAGGGTATAGAGTGTAGAGTGTAGGGATTAGAGTGTAGGGTATAGAGTGTAGGGTGTGGAGTGTAGGGTATAGAGTGTAGAGTGTAGGGTATAGAGTGTATGGTATAGAGTGTAGGGTATAGAGTGTAGGGTGTAGAGTGTAGGGTATAGAGTGTAGGGTATAGAGTGTAGGGTATAGAGTGTAGGGAATAGAGTGTAGAGTGTAAGGTATAGAGTGTAGAGTGTAGGGTATAGAGTGTAAGGTATAGAGTGTAGAGTGTAGGGATTAGAGTGTAGGGTATAGAGTGTAGGGTGTAGAGTGTAGGGTATAGAGTGTAGAGTGTAGGGTATAGAGTGTAGAGTGCAGGGTATAGAGTGTAGAGTGTAGGGTATAGAGTGTATGGTATAGAGTGTAGGGTATTGAGTGTAGGGTGTAGAGTGTTGGGTATAGAGTGTAGGGTATAGAGTGTAGGGTATAGAGTGTAGGGTATAGAGTGTAGGGAATAGAGTGTAGAGTGTAAGGTATAGAGTGTAGAGTGTAGGGTATAGAGTGTAGGGTATAGAGTGTAGAGTGTAGGGATTAGAGTGTAGGGTATAGAGTGTAGGGTATAGTGTGTAGGGTATAGAGTGTAGAGTGTAGGGTATAGAGTGTAGAGTGTAGGGTATAGAGTGTAGGGTATAGAGTGTAGGGTATAGAGTGTAGGGCATAGAGTGTAGGGTATAGAGTGTAGGGTATAGAGTGTAGAGTGTAGGGTATAGAGTGTAGGGTATAGAGTGTAGGGTATAGAGTGTAGAGTGTAGGGTATAGAGTGTAGGGTATAGAGTGTAGGGTATAGAGTGTAGGGTATAGAGTGTAGGGCATAGAGTGTAGGGTATAGAGTGTAGGGTATAGAGTGTAGAGTGTAGGGTATAGAGTGTAGGGTATAGAGTGTAGGGTATAGAGTGTAGAGTGTAGGGCATAGAGTGTAGAGTGTAGGGTATAGAGTGTAGGGTATAGAGTGTAGGGTAGAGAGTGTAGGGTAGAGAGTGTAGAGTGTAGGGATTAGAGTGTAGGGTATAGAGTGTAACATAGTAACATAGTAACATAGTTAGTAAGGCCGAAAAAAGACATTTGTCCATCCAGTTCAGCCTATATTCCATCATAATAAATACCCAGATCTACGTCCTTCTACAGAACCTAATAATTGTATGATACAATATTGTTCTGCTCCAGGAAGACATCCAGGCCTCTCTTGAACCCCTCGACTGAGTTCGCCATCACCACCTCCTCAGGCAAGCAATTCCAGATTCTCACTGCCCTAACAGTAAAGAATCCTCTTCTATGTTGGTGGAAAATCCTTCTGTCCTCCAGACGCAAAGAATGCCCCCTTGTGCCCGTCACCTTCCTTGGTATAAACAGATCCTCAGCGAGATATTTGTATTGTCCCCTTATATACTTATAGGGTAGGGTGTAGAGTGTAGGGTGTAGAGTGTAGGGCATAGAGTGTAGAGTGTAGGGTATAGAGTGTATGGTATAGAGTGTAGAGTATAGAGTGTAGGGTGTAGAGTGTAGGGTATAGAGTGCAAGGTATAGAGTGTAGGGTGTAGAGTGTAGGGTATAGAGTGTAGGGTATAGAGTGTAGGGTATAGAGTGTACGGTATAGAGTGTAGGGTATAGAGTGTATGGTATAGAGTGTAGGGTATAGAGTGTAGGGTATAGAGTGTATGGTATAGATTGTATGGTATAGAGTGTAGGGTGTAGCGTGTATGTTATAGAGTGTAGGGTATAGAGTGTAGGGTATAGAGTTTAGAGTGTAGGGTATAGAGAGTAGGGTATAGAGTGTAAGGTATAGAGTGTAGGGTGTAGAGTGTAGGGTATAGAGTGTAGGGCATAGGGTGTAGGGTATAGAGTGTAGGGTATAGAGTGTAGAGTGTAGGGTATAGAGTGTAGGGTATAGAGTGTAGGGTATAGAGTGTAGAGTGTAGGGTATAGAGTGTAGGGTATTGAGTGTAGGGTATAGAGTGTAGGGTATAGAGTGTAGAGTGTAGGGTATAGAGTGTAGAGTGTAGGGTATAGAGTGTAGGGTATATAGTGTAGAGTGTAGGGTATAGAGTGTAGGGTATAGAGTGTAGGGTATAGAGTGTATGGTATAGAGTGTAGAGTATAGAGTGTAGGGTGTAGAGTGTAGGGTATAGAGTGTAGGGTATAGAGTGTAGGGTATAGAGTGTAGGGAATAGAGTGTTGAGTGTAAGGTACAGAGTGTAGAGTGTAGGGCATAGAGTGTAGAGTGTAGGGTATAGAGTGTAGGGTATAGAGTGCAGGGTATAGAGTGTAGGGTATACAGTGTAGGGTATAGAGTGTAGAGTGTAGGGTATAGAGTGTAGAGTGTAGGGTATAGAGTGTAGAGTGTAGGGCATAGAGTGTAGATTGTAGGGTATAGAGTGTAGGGTATAGAGTGTAGGGTATAGAGTGTAGGGTATAGAGTGTAGAGTGTCGGGTATAGAGTGTAGAGTGTAGGGTATAGAGTGTAGGGTACAGAGTGTAAGGTATAGAGTGTAGGGTAGAGAGAGTAGAGTGTAGGGTATAGAGTGTAGGGTATAGAGTGTAGGGTATAGAGTGTAGAGTGTAGGGATTAGAGTGTAGGGTATAGAGTGTAGGGTGTGGAGTGTAGGGTATAGAGTGTAGAGTGTAGGGTATAGAGTGTATGGTATAGAGTGTAGGGTATAGAGTGTAGGGTGTAGAGTGTAGGGTATAGAGTGTAGGGTATAGAGTGTATGGTATAGAGTGTAGGGAATAGAGTGTAGAGTGTAAGGTATAGAGTGTAGAGTGTAGGGTATAGAGTGTAGAGTGTAGGGTATAGAGTGTATGGTATAGAGTGTAGGGTATTGAGTGTAGGGTGTAGAGTGTTGGGTATAGAGTGTAGGGTATAGAGTGTAGGGTATAGAGTGTAGGGTATAGAGTGTAGGGAATAGAGTGTAGAGTGTAAGGTATAGAGTGTAGAGTGTAGGGTATAGAGTGTAGGGTATAGAGTGTAGAGTGTAGGGATTAGAGTGTAGGGTATAGAGTGTAGGGTATAGTGTGTAGGGTATAGAGTGTAGAGTGTAGGGTATAGAGTGTAGAGTGTAGGGTATAGAGTGTAGGGTATAGAGTGTAGGGTATAGAGTGTAGGGCATAGAGTGTAGGGTATAGAGTGTAGGGTATAGAGTGTAGAGTGTAGGGTATAGAGTGTAGGGTATAGAGTGTAGGGTATAGAGTGTAGAGTGTAGGGTATAGAGTGTAGGGTATAGAGTGTAGGGTATAGAGTGTAGGGTATAGAGTGTAGGGCATAGAGTGTAGGGTATAGAGTGTAGGGTATAGAGTGTAGAGTGTAGGGTATAGAGTGTAGGGTATAGAGTGTAGGGTATAGAGTGTAGAGTGTAGGGCATAGAGTGTAGAGTGTAGGGTATAGAGTGTAGGGTATAGAGTGTAGGGTAGAGAGTGTAGGGTAGAGAGTGTAGAGTGTAGGGATTAGAGTGTAGGGTATAGAGTGTAACATAGTAACATAGTAACATAGTTAGTAAGGCCGAAAAAAGACATTTGTCCATCCAGTTCAGCCTATATTCCATCATAATAAATACCCAGATCTACGTCCTTCTACAGAACCTAATAATTGTATGATACAATATTGTTCTGCTCCAGGAAGACATCCAGGCCTCTCTTGAACCCCTCGACTGAGTTCGCCATCACCACCTCCTCAGGCAAGCAATTCCAGATTCTCACTGCCCTAACAGTAAAGAATCCTCTTCTATGTTGGTGGAAAATCCTTCTGTCCTCCAGACGCAAAGAATGCCCCCTTGTGCCCGTCACCTTCCTTGGTATAAACAGATCCTCAGCGAGATATTTGTATTGTCCCCTTATATACTTATAGGGTAGGGTGTAGAGTGTAGGGTGTAGAGTGTAGGGCATAGAGTGTAGAGTGTAGGGTATAGAGTGTATGGTATAGAGTGTAGAGTATAGAGTGTAGGGTGTAGAGTGTAGGGTATAGAGTGTAGGGTATAGAGTGTAGGGTATAGAGTGTAGGGAATAGAGTGTTGAGTGTAAGGTACAGAGTGTAGAGTGTAGGGCATAGAGTGTAGAGTGTAGGGTATAGAGTGTAGGGTATAGAGTGTAGGGTATAGAGTGTAGGGTATACAGTGTAGGGTATAGAGTGTAGAGTGTAGGATATAGAGTGTAGAGTGTAGGGTATAGAGTGTAGAGTGTAGGGCATAGAGTGTAGATTGTAGGGTATAGAGTGTAGGGTATAGAGTGTAGGGTATAGAGTGTAGGGTATAGAGTGTAGAGTGTAGGGTAGAGAGTGTAGAGTGTAGGGTATAGAGTGTAGGGTATAGAGTGTAGGGTATAGAGTGTAGAGTGTAGGGATTAGAGTGTAGGGTATAGAGTGTAGGGTGTGGAGTGTAGGGTATAGAGTGTAGAGTGTAGGGTATAGAGTGTAGGGTATAGAGTGTAGGGTATAGAGTGTAGGGAATAGAGTGTAGAGTGTAAGGTATAGAGTGTAGAGTATAGGGTATAGAGTGTAGGGTATAGAGTGTAGGGTATAGAGTGTAGGGTATAGAGTGTAGGGTATAGAGTGTAGGGAATAGAGTGTAGAGTGTAAGGTATAGAGTGTAGAGTGTAGGGTATAGAGTGTAAGGTATAGAGTGTAGAGTGTAGGGATTAGAGTGTAGGGTATAGAGTGTAGGGTGTAGAGTGTAGGGCATAGAGTGTAGAGTGTAGGGTATAGAGTGTATGGTATAGAGTGTAGAGTATAGAGTGTAGGGTGTAGAGTGTAGGGTATAGAGTGTAGGGTATAGAGTGTAGGGAATAGAGTGTAGAGTGTAAGGTATAGAGTGTAGAGTGTAGGGTATAGAGTGTAGGGTATAGAGTGTAGAGTGTAGGGATTAGAGTGTAGGGTATAGAGTGTAGGGTATAGTGTGTAGGGTATAGAGTGTAGAGTGTAGGGTATAGAGTTTAGAGTGTAGGGTATAGAGTGTAGGGTATAGAGTGTAGAGTGTAGGGTATAGAGTGTATGCTATAGAGTGTATGGTGTAGAGTGTATGGTATAGAGTGTAGGGTATACAGTGTAGAGTGTATGGTATAGAGCGTAGGGTGTAGAGTGTAGGGTATAGAGTGTATGTTATAGAGTGTAGGGTATAGAGTGTAGGGTAGAGAGTGTAGAGTGTAGGGTATAGAGTGTAGGGTATAGAGTGTAGGGTATAGAGTGTAGAGTGTAGGGATTAGAGTGTAGGGTATAGAGTGTAGTGTGTAGAATGTAGGGTATAGAGTGTAGAGTGTAGGGTATAGAGTGTATGGCATAGAGTGTAGGGTATAGAGTGTAGGGTGTAGAGTGTAGGGTATAGAGTGTAGGGTATAGAGTGTAGGGTATAGAGTGTAGGGAATAGAGTGTAGAGTGTAAGGTATAGAGTGTAGAGTATAGGGTATAGAGTGTAGGGTATAGAGTGTAGAGTGTAGGGATTAGAGTGTAGGGTATAGAGTGTAGGGTGCAGAGTGTAGGGTATAGAGTGTAGAGTGTAGGGTATAGAGTGTATGGTATAGAGTGTAGGGTATAGAGTGTATGGTGTAGAGTGTAGGGTATAGAGTGTAGGGTATAGAGTGTAGGGTATAGAGTGTAGGGAATCGAGTGTAGAGTGTAAGGTATAGAGTGTAGAGTGTAGGGTATAGAGTGTAGGGTATAGACTGTAGGGTATAGAGTGTAGGGTATAGATTGTAGGCTATAGAGTGTAGGGTATAGAGTGTAGGGTATAGAGTGTAGGGTATAGAGTGTAGGGTATAGAGTGTAGAGTGTAGGGTATAGTGTGTAGGGTATAGAGTGCAGGGTGTAGAGTGTAGGGTATAGAGTGTAGGGTATAGAGTGTAGAGTGTAGGGTATAGAGTGTATGCTATAGAGTGTATGGTGTAGAGTGTATGGTATAGAGTGTAGGGTATAGAGTGTAGAGTGTAGGGTATAGAGTGTAGGGTATAGAGTGTAGGGTATAGAGTGTATGTTATAGAGTGTAGGGTATAGAGTGTAGAGTGTAGGGTATAGAGTTTAGAGTGTAGGGTATAGAGTGTAGGGTATAGAGTGTAAGGTATAGAGTGTAGGGTGTAGAGTGTAGGGTATAGATTGTAGGGTATAGAGTGTAGGGTATAGAGTGTACGGTATAGAGTGTAAGGTATGGAGTGTATGGTATAGAGTGTAGGGTATAGAGTGTAGGGTATAGAGTGTAGGGTATAAAGTGTAGAGTGTATGGTATAGCGTGTAGAGTGTAGGGTATAGAGTGTAGGGTATAGAGTGTAGGGTATAGAGTGTAGGGTATAGAGTGTAGAGTGTAGGGTATAGAGTGTATGGTATAGAGTGTAGGGTATAGAGTTTAGGGTGTAGAGTGTTGGGTATAGAGTGTAGGGTATAGAGTGTAGGGTATAGAGTGTAGGGTATAGAGTGTAGGGAATAGAGTGTAGAGTGTAAGGTATAGAGTGTAGAGTGTAGGGTATAGAGTGTAGGGTATAGAGTGTAGGGTATAGAGTGTAGAGTGTAGGGTATAGAGTGTAGAGTGTAGGGTATAGAGTGTAGGGTATAGAGTGTAGGGTATAGAGTGTAGGGTAGAGTGTGTAGAGTGTAGGGTATAGAGTGTAGGGTATAGAGTGTAGGGTATAGAGTGTAGAGTGTAGGGATTAGAGTGTAGGGTATAGAGTGTAGGGTGTAGAGTGTAGGGTATAGAGTGTAGAGTGTAGTGTATAGAGTGTATGGTATAGAGTGTAGGGTGTAGAGTGTAGGGTATAGAGTGTAGGGTATCGAGTGTAGGGTATAGAGTGTAGGGAATAGAGTGTAGAGTGTAAGGTATAGAGTGTAGAGTGTAGGGTATAGAGTGTAGGGTATAGAGTGTAGAGTGAAGGGATTAGAGTGTAGGGTATAGAGTGTAGGGTGTAGAGTGTAGGGTATAGAGTGTAGAGTGTAGGGTATAGAGTGTATGGTATAGAGTGTAGGGTATAGAGTGTAGGGTGTAGAGTGTAGGGTATAGAGTGTAGGGTATAGAGTGTAGGGTATAGAGTGTAGGGTATAGAGTGTAGGGAATAGAGTGTAGAGTGTAAGGTATAGAGTGTAGAGTGTAGGGTATAGAGTGTAGGGTATAGACTGTAGGGTATAGAGTGTAGGGTATAGAGTGTAGGGTATAGATTGTAGAGTGTAGGCTATAGAGTGTAGGGTATAGAGTGTAGAGTGTAGGGTATAGAGTGTAGGGTATAGAGTGTAGGGTATAGAGTGTAGGGTATAGAGTGTAGAGTGTAGGGTATAGTGTGTAGGGTATAGAGTGCAGGGTGTAGAGTGTAGGGTATAGAGTGTAGGGTATAGAGTGTAGAGTGTAGGGTATAGAGTGTACGCAATAGAGTGTATGGTGTAGAGTGTATGGTATAGAGTGTAGGGTATAGATTGTAGAGTGTATGGTATAGAGTGTAGGGTATAGAGTGTAGGGTATAGAGTGTATGTTATAGAATGTAGGGTATAGAGTGTAGGGTAGAGAGTGTAGAGTGTAGGGTATAGAGTGTAGGGTATAGAGTGTAGGGTATAGATTGTAGAGTGTAGGCTATAGAGTGTAGGGTATAGAGTGTAGAGTGTCGGGATTAGAGTGTAGGGTATAGAGTGTGGGATGTAGAGTGTAGGGTATAGAGTGTAGAGTGTAGGATATAGAGTGTATGGTATAGAGTGTAGGGTATAGAGTGTAGGGTGTAGAGTGTAGGGTATAGAGTGTAGGGAATAGAGTGTAGGGTATAGAGTGTAGGGTATAGAGTGTAGGGTGTAGAGTGTAGGGTATAGAGTGTATGGTATAGAGTGTAGGGTATAGAATGTATGGTATAGAGTGTAGAGTGTAGGATATAGCGTGTAGGGTATAGAGTGTAGAGTGTAGGGTATAGAGTGTAGGGTATAGAGTGTAGGGTATAGAGTGTAGAGTGTAGGGATTAGAGTGTAGGGTATAGAGTGTAGGGTATAGAGTGTAGAGTGTAGGGTAGAGAGTGTAGGATATAGAGTGTAGAGTGTAGGGTATAGAGTGTAGGGTATAGAGTGTAGGGTATAGAGTGTAGGGTATAGAGTGTAGAGTGTAGGGTATAGAGTGTAGGGTATAGAGTGTAGGGTATAGAGTGTAGAGTGTAGGGTATAGAGTGTAGGGTATAGAGTGTAGGGTATAGAGTGTAGGGCATAGAGTGTAGGGTATAGAGTGTAGGGTGTAGAGTGTAGGGTATAGAGTGTATGGTATAGAGTGTAGGGTATAGAGTGTAGGGTGTAGAGTGTAGGGTATAGAGTGTAGGGTATAGAGTGTAGGGTATAGAGTGTAGGGAATAGAGTGTAGAGTGTAAGGTATAGAGTGTAGAGTGTAGGGTATAGAGTGTAGGGTATAGACTGTAGGGTATAGAGTGTAGGGTATAGAGTGTAGGGTATAGATTGTAGAGTGTAGGCTATAGAGTGTAGGGTATAGAGTGTAGAGTGTAGGGTATAGAGTGTAGGGTATAGAGTGTAGGGTATAGAGTGTAGGGTATAGAGTGTAGAGTGTAGGGTATAGTGTGTAGGGTATAGAGTGCAGGGTGTAGAGTGTAGGGTATAGAGTGTAGGGTATAGAGTGTAGAGTGTAGGGTATAGAGTGTACGCAATAGAGTGTATGGTGTAGAGTGTATGGTATAGAGTGTAGGGTATAGATTGTAGAGTGTATGGTATAGAGTGTAGGGTATAGAGTGTAGGGTATAGAGTGTATGTTATAGAGTGTAGGGTATAGAGTGTAGGGTAGAGAGTGTAGAGTGTAGGGTATAGAGTGTAGGGTATAGAGTGTAGGGTATAGATTGTAGAGTGTAGGCTATAGAGTGTAGGGTATAGAGTGTAGAGTGTCGGGATTAGAGTGTAGGGTATAGAGTGTGGGATGTAGAGTGTAGGGTATAGAGTGTAGAGTGTAGGATATAGAGTGTATGGTATAGAGTGTAGGGTATAGAGTGTAGGGTGTAGAGTGTAGGGTATAGAGTGTAGGGAATAGAGTGTAGGGTATAGAGTGTAGGGTATAGAGTGTAGGGTGTAGAGTGTAGGGTATAGAGTGTATGGTATAGAGTGTAGGGTATAGAATGTATGGTATAGAGTGTAGAGTGTAGGATATAGAGTGTAGGGTATAGAGTGTAGAGTGTAGGGTATAGAGTGTAGGGTATAGAGTGTAGGGTATAGAGTGTAGAGTGTAGGGATTAGAGTGTAGGGTATAGAGTGTAGGGTATAGAGTGTAGAGTGTAGGGTAGAGAGTGTAGGATATAGAGTGTAGAGTGTAGGGTATAGAGTGTAGGGTATAGAGTGTAGGGTATAGAGTGTAGGGTATAGAGTGTAGAGTGTAGGGTATAGAGTGTAGGGTATAGAGTGTAGGGTATAGAGTGTAGAGTGTAGGGTATAGAGTGTAGGGTATAGAGTGTAGGGTATAGAGTGTAGGGCATAGAGTGTAGGGTATAAAGTGTAGGGTGTAGATTGTAGGGTATAGAGTGTAGGGTATAGAGTGTAGAGTGTAGGGTATAGAGTGTAGGGTATAGAGTGTAGGGTATAGAGTGTAGGGTATAGAGTGTAGGGTATAGAGTGTAGAGTGTAGGGTATAGCGTGTAGAGTGTCGGGTATAGAGTGTAGGGTATAGAGTGTAGGGTATAGAGTGTAGGGTATAGAGTGTAGAGTGTAGGGTATAGAGTGTAGAGTGTAGGGTATAGAGTGTATGGTATAGAGTGTAGGGTATAGAGTGTAGGGTGTAGAGCGTTGGGTATAGAGTGTAGGGTATAGAGAGTAGGGTATAGAGTGTAGGGTATAGAGTGTAGGGAATAGAGTGTAGAGTGTAAGGTATAGAGTGTAGAGTGTAGGGTATAGAGTGTAGGGTATAGAGTGTAGAGTATAGGGATTAGAGTGTAGGGTATAGAGTGTAGGGTATAGTGTGTAGGGTATAGAGTGTAGAGTGTAGGGTATAGAGTGTAGAGTGTAGGGTATAGAGTGTAGGGTATAGAGTGTAGAGTGTAGGGTATAGAGTGTAGGGTATAGAGTGTAGGGTATAGAGTGTAGAGTGTAGGGTATAGAGTGTAGGGTATAGAGTGTAGGGTATAGAGTGTAGGGTATAGAGTGTAGGGCATAGAGTGTAGGGTATAGAGTGTAGGGTATAGAGTGTAGAGTGTAGGGTATAGAGTGTAGGGTATAGAGTGTAGGGTATAGAGTGTAGAGTGTAGGGCATAGAGTGTAGAGTGTAGGGTATAGAGTGTAGGGTATAGAGTGTAGGGTGTAGAGTGTAGGGCATAGAGTGTAGAGTGTAGGGTATAGAGTGTATGGTATAGAGTGTAGAGTATAGAGTGTAGGGTGTAGAGTGTAGGGTATAGAGTGTAGGGTATAGAGTGTAGGGTATAGAGTGTAGGGAATAGAGTGTTGAGTGTAAGGTACAGAGTGTAGAGTGTAGGGCATAGAGTGTAGAGTGTAGGGTATAGAGTGTAGGGTATAGAGTGTAGGGTATAGAGTGTAGGGTATACAGTGTAGGGTATAGAGTGTAGAGTGTAGGGTATAGAGTGTAGAGTGTAGGGTATAGAGTGTAGAGTGTAGGGCATAGAGTGTAGATTGTAGGGTATAGAGTGTAGGGTATAGAGTGTAGGGTATAGAGTGTAGGGTATAGAGTGTAGAGTCTAGGGTATAGAGTGTAGAGTGTAGGGTATAGAGTGTAGGGTATAGAGTGTAGGGTACAGAGTGTAGGGTATAGAGTGTAGGGTAGAGAGTGTAGAGTGTAGGGTATAGAGTGTAGGGTATAAAGTGTAGGATATAGAGTGTAGAGTGTAGGGATTAGAGAGTAGGGTATAGAGTGTAGGGTGTGGAGTGTAGGGTATAGAGTGTAGAGTGTAGGGTATAGAGTGTATGGTATAGAGTGTAGGGTATAGAGTGTAGGGTGTAGAGTGTAGGGTATAGAGTGTAGGGTATAGAGTGTAGGGTATAGAGTGTAGGGTATAGAGTGTAGGGAATAGAGTGTAGAGTGTAAGGTATAGAGTGTAGAGTGTAGGGTATAGAGTGTAAGGTATAGAGTGTAGAGTGTAGGGATTAGAGTGTAGGGTATAGAGTGTAGGGTGTAGAGTGTAGGGCATAGAGTGTAGAGTGTAGGTTATAGAGTGTATGGTATAGAGTGTAGAGTATAGAGTGTAGGGTGTAGAGTGTAGGGTATAGAGTGTAGGGTATAGAGTGTAGGGTATAGAGTGTAGGGAATAGAGTGTAGAGTGTAAGGTATAGAGTGTAGAGTGTAGGGTATAGAGTGTAGTGTATAGAGTGTGGAGTGTAGGGATTAGAGTGTAGGGTATAGAGTGTAGGGTATAGTGTGTAGGATATAGAGTGTAGAGTGTAGGGTATAAAGTGTAGAGTGTAGGGTATAGAGTGTAGGGTATAGACTGTAGGGTATAGAGTGTAGGGCATAGAGTGTAGGGTATAGAGTGTAGGGTATAGAGTGTAGAGTGTAGGGTATAGAGTGTAGGGTATAGAGTGTAGGGTATAGAGTGTAGAGTGTAGGGTATAGAGTGTAGGGTATAGAGTGTAGGGCATAGAGTGTAGGGTATAGAGTGTAGGGTATAGAGTGTAGAGTGTAGGGCATAGAGTGTAGAGTGTAGGGTATAGAGTGTAGAATATAGAGTGTAGGGTAGAGAGTGTAGGGTAGAGAGTGTAGAGTGTAGGGATTAGAGTGTAGGGTATAGAGTGTAGGGTGTAGAGTGTAGGGCATAGATTGTAGAGTGTAGGGTATAGAGTGTATGGTATAGAGTGTAGAGTATAGAGTGTAGGGTGTAGAGTGTAGGGTATAGAGTGTAGGGTATAGAGTGTAGGGTATAGAGTGTAGGGAATAGAGTGTTGAGTGTAAGGTACAGAGTGTAGAGTGTAGGGCATAGAGTGTAGAGTGTAGGGTATAGAGTGTAGGGTATAGAGTGCAGGGTATAGAGTGTAGGGTATACAGTGTAGGGTATAGAGTGTAGAGTGTAGGGTATAGAGTGTAGAGTGTAGGGCATAGAGTGTAGATTGTATGGTATACAGTGTAGGGTATAGAGTGTAGGGTATAGAGTGTAGGGTATAGAGTGTAGAGTGTAGGGTATAGAGTGTAGAGTGTAGGGTATAGAGTGTAGGGTACAGAGTGTAAGGTATAGAGTGTAGGGTAGAGAGTGTAGAGTGTAGGGTATAGAGTGTAGGGTATAGAGTGTAGGGTATAGAGTGTAGAGTGTAGGGATTAGAGTGTAGGGTATGGAGTGTAGGGTGTGGAGTGTAGGGTATGGAGTGTAGAGTGTAGGGTATAGAGTGTATGGTATAGAGTGTAGGGTATAGAGTGTAGGGTGTAGAGTGTAGGGTATAGAGTGTAGGGTATAGAGTGTAGGGTATAGAGTGTAGGGTATAGAGTGTAGGGAATAGAGTGTAGAGTGTAAGGTATAGAGTGTAGAGTGTAGGGTATAGAGTGTAAGGTATAGAGTGTAGAGTGTAGGGATTAGAGTGTAGGGTATAGAGTGTAGGGTGTAGAGTGTAGGGTATAGAGTGTAGAGTGTAGGGTATAGAGTGTATGGTATAGAGTGTAGGGTATAGAGTGTAGGGTGTAGAGTGTAGGGTATAGAGTGTAGGGTATAGAGTGTAGGGTATAGAGTGTAGGGTATAGAGTGTAGGGAATAGAGTGTGGAGTGTAAGGTATAGAGTGTAGAGTGTAGGGTATAGAGTGTAGGGTATAGACTGTAGGGTATAGAGTGTAGGGTATAGATTGTAGCGTGTAGGCTATAGAGTGTAGGGTATACAGTGTAGAGTGTAGGGTATAGAGTGTAGGGTATAGAGTGTAGGGTATAGAGTGTAGGGTATAGAGTGTAGAGTGTAGGGTATAGTGTGTAGGGTATAGAGTGCAGGGTGTAGAGTGTAGGGTATAGAGTGTAGGGTATAGAGTGTAGAGTGTAGGGTATAGAGTGTATGCTATAGAGTGTATGGTGTAGAGTGTATGGTATAGAGTGTAGGGTTTAGAGTGTTGAGTGTATGGTATAGAGTGTAGAGTGTAGAGTGTAGGGTATAGAGTGTATGTTATAGAGTGTAGGGTATAGAGTGTAGGGTAGAGAGTGTAGAGTGTAGGGTATAGAGTGTAGGGTATAGAGTGTAGGGTATAGAGTGTAGAGTGTAGGGATTAGAGTGTAGGGTATAGAGTGTAGTGTGTAGAGTGTAGGGTATAGAGTGTAGAGTGTAGGGTATAGAGTGTATGGTATGGAGTGTAGGGTATAGAGTGTAGGGTGTAGAGTGTAGGGTATAGAGTGTAGGGTATAGAGTGTAGGGTATAGAGTGTAGGGAATAGAGTGTAGAGTGTAAGGTATAGAGTGTAGAGTATAGGGTATAAAGTGTAGGGTATAGAGTTTAGAGTGCAGGGATTAGAGTGTAGGGTATAGAGTGTAGGGTGTAGAGTGTAGGGTATAGAGTGTAGAGTGTAGGGTATAGAGTGTATGGTATAGAGTGTAGGGTATAGAGTGTAGGGTGTAGAGTGTAGGGTATAGAGTGTAGGGTATAGAGTGTAGGGTATAGAGTGTAAGGTATAGAGTGTAGGGAATAGAGTGTAGAGTGTAAAGTATAGAGTGTAGAGTGTAGGGTATAGAGTGTAGGGTATAGACTGTAGGGTATAGAGTGTAGGGTATAGATTGTAGGCTATAGAGTGTAGGGTATAGAGTGTAGGGTATAGAGTGTAGGGTATAGAGTGTAGGGTATAGAGTGTAGGGTATAGAGTGTAGAGTGTAGGGTATAGTGTGTAGGGTATAGAGTGCAGGGTGTAGAGTGTAGGGTATAGAGTGTAGGGTATAGAATGTAGAGTGTAGGGTATAGAGTGTATGCTATAGAGTGTATGGTGTAGAGTGTATGGTATAGAGTGTAGGGTATAGAGTGTAGAGTGTAGGGTATAGAGTGTAGGGTATAGAGTGTAGGGTATAGAGTGTATGTTATAGAGTGTAGGGTATAGAGTGTAGAGTGTAGGGTATAGAATGTAGAGTGTAGGGTATAGAGTGTAGGGTATAGAGTGTAGGGTATAGAGTGTAGAGTGCAGGGTATAGAGTTTAGAGTGTAGGGTATAGAGTGTAGGGTATAGAGTGTAAGGTATAGAGTGTAGGGTGTAGAGTGTAGGGTATAGAGTGTAGGGTATAGAGTGTAGGGTATAGAGTGTACGGTATAGAGTGTAGGGTACAGAGTGTATAGTATAGAGTGTAGGGTATAGAGTGTAGGGTATAGAGTGTATGGTATAGAGTGTAGGGTATAGAGTGTATGTTATAGAGTGTAGGGTATAGAGTGTAGAGTGTAGGGTATAGAGTGTAGAGTGTAGAGTGTAGGGTATAGAGTGTAGAGTGTAGGGTATAGAGTGTAGAGTGTAGGGTGTAGAGTATAGAGTGTAGGGTATAGAGTGTAGGGTATAGAGTGTAAGGTGTAGAGTGTAGGGTATAGAGTGTAGGGTATAGAGTGTAGGGTATAGCGTGTAGGGTATAGAGTGTAGGGTATAGAGTGTAGAGTGTAGGGTATAGAGTTTAGAGTGTAGGGTATAGAGTGTAGGGTATAGAGTGTAAGGTATAGAGTGTAGGGTGTAGAGTGTAGGGTATAGAGTGTAGGGTATAGAGTGTAGGGTATAGAGTGTACGGTATAGAGTGTAGGGTATAGAGTGTATGGTATAGAGTGTAGGGTATAGAGTGTAGGGTATAGAGTGTATGGTATAGATTGTAGGGTATAGAGTGTAGGGTGTAGCGTGTATGTGATAGAGTGTAGGGTATAGAGTGTAGGGTATAGAGTTTAGAGTGTAGGGTATAGAGAGTAGGGTATAGAGTGTAAGGTATAGAGTGTAGGGTGTAGAGTGTAGGGTATAGAGTGTAGGGCATAGGGTGTAGGGTATAGAGTGTAGGGTATAGAGTGTAGGGTGTAGCGTGTATGTGATAGAGTGTAGGGTATAGAGTGTAGGGTATAGAGTTTAGAGTGTAGGGTATAGAGAGTAGGGTATAGAGTGTAAGGTATAGAGTGTAGGGTGTAGAGTGTAGGGTATAGAGTGTAGGGCATAGGGTGTAGGGTATAGAGTGTAGGGTATAGAGTGTAGAGTGTAGGGTATAGAGTGTATGGTATAGAGTGTAGGGTATAGAGTGTAGAGTGTAGGGTATAGAGTGTAGGGTATTGAGTGTAGGGTATAGAGTGTAGGGTATAGAGTGTAGGGTATAGAGTGTAGAGTGTAGGGTATAGAGTGTAGAGTGTAGGGTATAGAGTGTAGGGTATATAGTGTAGAGTGTAGGGTATAGAGTGTAGGGTATAGAGTGTAGGGTATAGAGTGTAGGGTATAGAGTGCAGAGTATAGAGTGTAGAGTGTAGGGTATAGAGTGTAGAGTGTAGGGTATAGAGTGTAGGGTATAGAGTGTAGGGTATAGAGTGTAGAGTGTAGGGTATAGAGTGTAGGGTATAGAGTGTAGGGAGCAGAGTGTAGGGTATAGAGTGTAGGGTTCAGAGTGTAGGGTATAGAGTGTAGGGTATAGAGTGTAGGGCATAGAGTGTAGGGTATAGAGTGTAGGGCATAGAGTGTAGGGTATAGAGTGTAGGGTATAGAGTGTGGGGTGTAGAGTGTAGGGTATAGATTTTAGGGTATAGAGTGTAGGGTATAGAGTGTAGAGTGTAGGGCATAGAGTGTAGAGTGTAGGGTAAAGAGTGTAGAATATAAAGTGTAGGGTAGAGAGTGTAGGGTAGAGAGTGTAGAGTGTAGGGATTAGAGTGTAGGGTATAGAGTGTAGGGTGTAGAGTGTAGGGCATAGAGTGTAGAGTGTAGGGTATAGAGTGTATGGTATAGAGTGTAGAGTATAGAGTGTAGGGTGTAGAGTGTAGGGTATAGAGTGTAGGGTATAGAGTGTAGGGTATAGAGTGTAGGGAATAGAGTGTTGAGTGTAAGGTACAGAGTGTAGAGTGTAGGGCATAGAGTGTAGAGTGTAGGGTATAGAGTGTAGGGTATAGAGTGCAGGGTATAGAGTGTAGGGTATACAGTGTAGGGTATAGAGTGTAGAGTGTAGGGTATAGAGTGTAGAGTGTAGGGTATAGAGTGTAGGGTATAGAGTGCAGGGTATAGAGTGTAGGGTATACAGTGTAGGGTATAGAGTGTAGAGTGTAGGGTATAGAGTGTAGAGTGTAGGGTATAGAGTTTAGAGTGTAGGGCATAGAGTGTAGATTGTAGGGTATAGAGTGTAGGGTATAGAGTGTAGGGTATAGAGTGTAGGGTATAGAGTGTAGAGTGTAGGGTATAGAGTGTAGAGTGTAGGGTATAGAGTGTAGGGTACAGAGTGTAAGGTATAGAGTGTAGGGTAGAGAGTGTAGAGTGTAGGGTATAGAGTGTAGGGTATAGAGTGTAGGGTATAGAGTGTAGAGTGTAGGGATTAGAGTGTAGGGTATAGAGTGTAGGGTGTGGAGTGTAGGGTATAGAGTGTAGAGTGTAGGGTATAGAGTGTATGGTATAGAGTGTAGGGTATAGAGTGTAGGGTGTAGAGTGTAGGGTATAGAGTGTAGGGTATAGAGTGTAGGGTATAGAGTGTAGGGAATAGAGTGTAGAGTGTAAGGTATAGAGTGTAGAGTGTAGGGTATAGAGTGTAAGGTATAGAGTGTAGAGTGTAGGGATTAGAGTGTAGGGTATAGAGTGTAGGGTGTAGAGTGTAGGGTATAGAGTGTAGAGTGTAGGGTATAGAGTGTATGGTATAGAGTGTAGGGTATAGAGTGTAGGGTGTAGAGTGTAGGGTATAGAGTGTAGGGTATAGAGTGTAGGGTATAGAGTGTAGGGTATAGAGTGTAGGGAATAGAGTGTGGAGTGTAAGGTATAGAGTGTAGAGTGTAGGGTATAGAGTGTAGGGTATAGACTGTAGGGTATAGAGTGTAGGGTATAGAGTGTAGGGTATAGATTGTAGCGTGTAGGCTATAGAGTGTAGGGTATACAGTGTAGAGTGTAGGGTATAGAGTGTAGGGTATAGAGTGTAGGGTATAGAGTGTAGAGTGTAGGGTATAGTGTGTAGGGTATAGAGTGCAGGGTGTAGAGTGTAGGGTATAGAGTGTAGGGTATAGAATGTAGAGTGTAGGGTATAGAGTGTATGCTATAGAGTGTATGGTGTAGAGTGTATGGTATAGAGTGTAGGGTATAGAGTGTAGAGTGTAGGGTATAGAGTGTAGGGTATAGAGTGTAGGGTATAGAGTGTATGTTATAGAGTGTAGGGTATAGAGTGTAGAGTGTAGGGTATAGAATGTAGAGTGTAGGGTATAGAGTGTAGGGTATAGAGTGTAGGGTATAGAGTGTAGGGTGTAGAGTGTAGGGTATAGAGTGTAGGGTATAGAGTGTAGGGTATAGAGTGTAGGGTATAGAGTGTAGGGTATAGAGTGTAAGGTATAGAGTGTAGGGTGTAGAGTGTAGGGTATAGAGTGTAGGGTATAGAGTGTAGGGTATAGAGTGTACGGTATAGAGTGTAGGGTACAGAGTGTATAGTATAGAGTGTAGGGTATAGAGTGTAGGGTATAGAGTGTATGGTATAGAGTGTAGGGTATAGAGTGTATGTTATAGAGTGTAGGGTATAGAGTGTAGAGTGTAGGGTATAGAGTGTAGAGTGTAGAGTGTAGGGTATAGAGTGTAGAGTGTAGGGTATAGAGTGTAGAGTGTAGGGTATAGAGTTTAGAGTGTAGGGTATAGAGTGTAGGGTATAGAGTGTAAGGTGTAGAGTGTAGGGTATAGAGTGTAGGGTATAGAGTGTAGGGTATAGAGTGTAGGGTATAGAGTGTAGGGTATAGAGTGTAGAGTGTAGGGTATAGAGTTTAGAGTGTAGGGTATAGAGTGTAGGGTATAGAGTGTAAGGTATAGAGTGTAGGGTGTAGAGTGTAGGGTATAGAGTGTAGGGTATAGAGTGTAGGGTATAGAGTGTACGCTATAGAGTGTAGGGTATAGAGTGTATGGTATAGAGTGTAGGGTATAGAGTGTAGGGTATAGAGTGTATGGTATAGATTGTAGGGTATAGAGTGTAGGGTGTAGCGTGTATGTTATAGAGTGTAGGGTATAGAGTGTAGGGTATAGAGTTTAGAGTGTAGGGTATAGAGAGTAGGGTATAGAGTGTAAGGTATAGAGTGTAGGGTGTAGAGTGTAGGGTATAGAGTGTAGGGCATAGGGTGTAGGGTATAGAGTGTAGGGTATAGAGTGTAGAGTGTAGGGTATAGAGTGTAGGGTATAGAGTGTAGGGTATAGAGTGTAGAGTGTAGGGTATAGAGTGTAGGGTATTGAGTGTAGGGTATAGAGTGTAGGGTATAGAGTGTAGAGTGTAGGGTATAGAGTGTAGAGTGTAGGGTATAGAGTGTAGGGTATATAGTGTAGAGTGTAGGGTATAGAGTGTAGGGTATAGAGTGTAGGGTATAGAGTGTAGGGTATAGCGTGTAGAGTGTAGGGTATAGAGTGTAGAGTGTAGGGTATAGAGTGTAGGGTATAGAGTGTAGGGTATAGAGTGTAGGGTATAGAGTGTAGAGTGTAGGGTATAGAGTGTAGCGTATAGAGTGTAGGGAGTAGAGTGTAGGGTATAGAGTGTAGGGTTCAGAGTGTAGGGTATAGAGTGTAGGGTATAGAGTGTATGGTATAGAGTGTAGGGTATAGAGTGTAGGGTATAGAGTGTAGGGTATAGAGTGTAGGGTATAGAGTGTAGAGTGTAGGGTATAGAGTGTAGGGTATAGAGTGTAGGGTAGAGAGTGTAGAGTGTAGGGTATAGAGTGTAGGGTATAGAGTGTAGGGTATAGAGTGTAGGGTGTAGAGTGTAGGGTATAGAGTGTAGGGTATAGAGTGTAGGGTATAGAGTGTAGGGAATAGAGTGTAGAGTGTAAGGTATAGAGTGTAGGGTATAGAGTGTACGGTATAGAGTGTAGGGTATAGAGTGTATGGTATAGAGTGTAGGGTATAGAGTGTAGAGTGTAGGGAATAGAGTGTAGGGATTAGAGTGTAGGGTATAGAGTGTAGGGTGTAGAGTGTAGGGTATAGAGTGTAGAGTGTAGGGTATAGAGTGTATGGTATAGAGTGTAGGGTATAGAGTGTAGGGTGTAGAGTGTAGGGTATAGAGTGTAGGGTATAGAGTGTAGGGTATAGAGTGTAGGGTATAGAGTGTAGGGAATAGAGTGTAGAGTGTAAGGTATAGAGTGTAGAGTGTAGGGTATAGAGTGTAGGGTATAGAGTGTAGAGTGTTGGGATTAGAGTGTAGGGTATAGAGTGTAGGGTGTAGAGTGTAGGGTATAGAGTGTAGAGTGTAGGGTATAGAGTATATGGTATAGAGTGTAGGGTATAGAGTGTAGGGTGTAGAGTATAGGGTATAGAGTGTAGGGTATAGAGTGTAGGGTATAGAGTGTAGGGAATAGAGTGTAGAGTGTAAGGTTTAGAGTGTAGAGTGTAGGGTATAGAGTGTAGGGTATAGACTGTAGGGTATAGAGTGTAGGGTATAGAGTGTAGGGTATAGATTGTAGAGTGTAGGCTATAGAGTGTAGGGTATAGAGTGTAGAGTGTAGGGTATAGAGTGTAGGGTATAGTGTGTAGGGTATAGAGTGTAGAGTGTAGGGTATAGTGTGTAGGATAGAGTGTAGGGTATAGAGTGTAGGGTATAGAGTGTATGGTATAGAGTGTAGGGTATAGAGTGTAGGGTATAGAGTGTAGGGTATAGAGTGTAGGGTATAGAGTGTAGAGTGTAGGGTATAGAGTGTTGAGTGTAGGGTATAGAGTGTAGGGTATAGAGTGTAGGGTAGAGAGTGTAGAGTGTAGGGTATAGAGTGTAGGGGATAGAGTGTAGGGTATAGAGTGTAGAGTGTAGGGATTAGAGTGTAGGGTATAGAGTGTAGGGTGTAGAGTGTAGGGTATAGAGTGTAGAGTGTAGGGTATAGAGTGTATGGTATAGAGTGTAGGGTATAGAGTGTAGGGTGTAGAGTGTAGGGTATAGAGTGTAGGGTATAGAGTGTAGGGTATAGAGTGTAGGGTATAGAGTGTAGGGAATAGAGTGTAGAGTGTAAGGTATAGAGTGTAGACTGTAGGGTACAGAGTGTAGGGTATAGAGTGTAGAGTGTTGGGATTAGAGTGTAGGGTATAGAGTGTAGGGTGTAGAGTGTAGGGTATAGAGTGTAGAGTGTAGGGTATAGAGTATATGGTATAGAGTGTAGGGTATAGAGTGTAGGGTGTAGAGTGTAGGGTATAGAGTGTAGGGTATAGAATGTAGTGCATAAAGTGTAGAGTGTAGGGTATAGAGTGTAGGGTATAGAGTGTAGGGTATAGAGTGTAGAGTGTAGGGTATAGAGTGTAGGGTATAGAGTGTAGGGTATACAGTGTAGGGTATAGAGTGTAGGGTATAGAGTGTAGGGTATAGAGTGTAGGGTATAGAGTGTAGGGTATAGAGTGTAGAGTGTAGGGTATAGAGTTTAGAGTGTAGGGTATAGAGTGTAGGGTATAGAGTGTAAGGTATAGAGTGTAGGGTGTAGAGTGTAGGGTATAGAGTGTAGGGTATAGAGTGTAGGGTATAGAGTGTACGGTATAGAGTGTAGGGTATAGAGTGTATGGTATAGAGTGTAGGGTATAGAGTGTAGGGTATAGAGTGTGAGGTATAGAGTGTATGGTATAGATTGTAGGGTATAGAGTGTAGGGTATAGAGTGTAGGGTATAGAGTGTAGAGTGTAGGGTATAGAGTGTAGAGTGTAGGGTATAGATTGTATGGTATAGAGTGTAGGGTATAGAATGTAAGGTGTAGAGTGTTGGGTATAGAGTGTAGGGTATAGAGTGTAGGGTATAGAGTGTAGGGTATAGAGTGTAGGGTATAGAGTGTAGGGAATAGAGTGTAGAGTGTAAGGTATAGAGTGTAGAGTGTAGGGTATAGACTGTAGGGTATAGAGTGTAGAGTGTAGGGATTAGAGTGTAGGGTATAGAGTGTAGGGTATAGAGTGTAGGGTATAGAGTGTAAAGTGTAGGGTATAGAGTGTAGAGTGTAGGGTATAGATTGTAGGGTATAGAGTGTAGGGTATAGAGTGTAGGGTAGAGTGTGTAGAGTGTAGGGTATAGAGTGTAGGGTATAGAGTGTAGGGTATAGAGTGTAGAGTGTAGGGATTAGAGTGTAGGGTATAGAGTGTAGGGTGTAGAGTGTAGGGTATAGAGTGTAGAGTGTAGGGTATAGAGTGTATGGTATAGAGTGTAGGGTATAGAGTGTATGGTGTAGAGTGTAGGGTATAGAGTGTAGGGTATAGAGTGTAGGGTATAGAGTGTAGGGAATAGAGTGTAGAGTGTAAGGTATAGAGTGTAGGGTATAGAGTGTAGGGTATAGAGTGTAGAGTGAAGGGATTAGAGTGTAGGGTATAGAGTGTAGGGTGTAGAGTGTAGGGTTTAGAGTGTAGAGTGTAGGGTATAGAGTGTATGGTACAGAGTGTAGGGTATAGAGTGTAGGGTGTATAGTGTAGGGTATAGAGTGTAGGGTATAGAGTGTAGGGTATAGAGTGTAGGGTATAGAGTGTAGGGAATAGAGTGTAGAGTGTAAGGTATAGAGTGTAGAGTGTAGGGTATAGAGTGTAGGGTATAGACTGTAGGGTATAGAGTGTAGGGTATAGAGTGTAGGGTATAGATTGTAGAGTGTAGGCTATAGAGTGTAGGGTGTAGAGTGTAGAGTGTAGGGTATAGAGTGTAGGGTATAGAGTGTAGGGTAGAGAGTGTAAGGTATAGAGTGTAGAGTGTAGGGTATAGTGTGTAGGGTATAGAGTGCAGGGTGTAGAGTGTAGGGTATAGAGTGTAGGGTATAGAGTGTAGAGTGTAGGGTATAGAGTGTATGCTATAGAGTGTATGGTGTAGAGTGTATGGTATAGAGTGTAGGGTATAGATTGTAGAGTGCATGGTATAGAGTGTAGGGTATAGAGTGTAGGGTATAGAGTGTATGTTATAGAGTGTAGGGTATAGAGTGTAGGGTAGAGATTGTAGAGTGTAGGGTATAGAGTGTAGGGTATAGAGTGTAGAGTGTCGGGATTAGAGTGTAGGGTATAGAGTGTAGGATGTAGAGTGTAGGGTATAGAGTGTAGAGTGTAGGGTATAGAGTGTATGGTATAGAGTGTAGGGTATAGAGTGTAGGGTGTAGAGTGTAGGGTATAGAGTGTAGGGTATAGAGTGTAGGGTATAGAGTGTAGGGTATAGAGTGTAGGGTGTAGAGTGTAGGGTATAGAGTGTATGGTATAGAGTGTAGGGTATAGAATGTATGGTATAGAGTGTAGAGTGTAGGATATAGAGTGTAGGGTATAGAGTGTAGAGTGTAGGGTATAGAGTGTAGGGTATAGAGTGTAGGGTATAGAGTGTAGAGTGTAGGGATTAGAGTGTAGGGTATAGAGTGTAGGGTATAGAGTGTAGAGTGTAGGGTAGAGAGTGTAGGATATAGAGTGTAGAGTGTAGGGTATAGAGTGTAGGGTATAGAGTGTAGGGTATAGAGTGTAGGGTATAGAGTGTAGAGTGTAGGGTATAGAGTGTAGGGTATAGAGTGTAGGGTATAGAGTGTAGGGTGTAGAGTGTAGGGTATAGAGTGTAGGGTATAGAGTGTAGGGTATAGAGTGTAGGGTGTAGAGTGTATGGTATAGAGTGCAGGGTATAGAATGTATGGTATAGAGTGTAGAGTGTAGGATATAGAGTGTAGGGTATAGAGTGTAGAGTGTAGGGATTAGAGTGTAGGGTATAGAGTGTAGGGTATAAAGTGTAGAGTGTAGGGTAGAGAGTGTAGGATATAGAGTGTAGAGTGTAGGGTATAGAGTGTAGGGTATAGAGTGTAGGGTATAGAGTGTAGGGTTTAGAGTGTAGAGTGTAGGGTATAGAGTGTAGGGTATAGAGTGTATGGTATAGAGTGTAGGGTATAGAGTGTAGGGTGTAGAGTGTAGGGTATAGAGTGTAGGGTATAGAGTGTAGGGTATAGAGTGTAGGGTATAGAGTGTAGGGTGTAGAGTGTAGGGTATAGAGTGTATGGTATAGAGTGTAGGGTATAGAATGTATGGTATAGAGTGTAGAGTGTAGGATATAGAGTGTAGGGTATAGAGTGTAGAGCGTAGGGTATAGAGTGTAGGGTATAGAGTGTAGGGTATAGAGTGTAGGGATTAGAGTGTAGGGTATAGAGTGTAGAGTGTAGGGTAGATAGTGTAGGATATAGAGTGTAGAGTGTAGGGTATAGAGTGTAGGGTATAGAGTGTAGGGTATAGAGTGTAGGGTATAGAGTGTAGAGTGTAGGGCATAGAGTGTAGGGTATAGAGTGTAGGGTATAGAGTGTAGAGTGTAGGGTATAGAGTGTAGGGTATAGAGTGTAGGGTATAGAGTGTAGGGCATAGAGTGTAGGGTAAAGAGTGTAGGGTGTAGAGTGTAGGGTATAGAGTGTAGGGTATAGAGTGTAGAGTGTAGGGTATAGAGTGTAGGGTATAAAGTGTAGGGTATAGAGTGTAGGGTATAGAGTGTAGGGTATAGAGTGTAGAGTGTAGGGTATAGCGTGTAGAGTGTCGGGTATAGAGTGTAGGGTATAGAGTGTAGGGTATAGAGTGTAGGGTATAGAGTGTAGAGTGGAGGGTATAGAGTGTAGAGTGTAGGGTATAGAGTGTATGGTATAGAGTGTAGGGTATAGAGTGTAGGGTGTAGAGTGTTGGGTATAGAGTGTAGGGTATAGAGTGTAGGGTATAGAGTGTAGGGTATAGAGTGTAGGGAATAGAGTGTAGAGTGTAAGGTATAGAGTGTAGAGTGTAGGGTATAGAGTGTAGGGTATAGAGTGTAGAGTGTAGGGATTAGAGTGTAGGGTATAGAGTGTAGGGTATAGAGTGTAGTGTATAGAGTGTAGGGAATAGAGTGTGGAGTGTAAGGTATAGAGTGTAGAGTGTAGGGTATAGACTGTAGGGTATAGAGTGTAGGGTATAGAGTGTAGGGTATAGATTGTAGAGTATAGGCTATAGAGTGTAGGGTATAGAGTGTAGAGTGTAGGGTATAGAGTGTAGGGTATAGAGTGTAGGGTATAGAGTGTAGAGTGTAGGGTATAGTGTGTAGGGTATAGAGTGCAGGGTGTAGAGTGTAGGGTATAGAGTGTAGGGTATAGAGTGTAGAGTGTAGGGTATAGAGTGTATGCTATAGAGTGTATGGTGTAGAGTGTATGGTATAGAGTGTAGGGTATACAGTGTAGAGTGTATGGTATAGAGTGTAGGGTGTAGAGTGTAGGGTATAGAGTGTATGTTATAGAGTGTAGGGTATAGAGTGTAGGGTAGAGAGTGTAGAGTGTAGGGTATAGAGTGTAGGGTATAGAGTGTAGGGTATAGAGTGTAGAGTGTAGGGATTAGAGTGTAGGGTATAGAGTGTAGTGTGTAGAGTGTAGGGTATAGAGTGTAGAGTGTAGGGTATAGAGTGTATGGTATAGAGTGTAGGGTATAGAGTGTAGGGTGTAGAGTGTAGGGTATAGAGTGTAGGGTATAGAGTGTAGGGTATAGAGTGTAGGGAATAGAGTGTAGAGTGTAAGGTATAGAGTGTAGAGTTTAGGGTATAGAGTGTAGGGTATAGAGTGTAGAGTGTAGGGATTAGAGTGTAGGGTATAGAGTGTAGAGTGTAGAGTGTAGGGTATAGAGTGTAGAGTGTAGGGTATAGAATGTATGGTATAGAGTGTAGGGTATAGAGTGTAGGGTGTAGAGTGTAGGGTATAGAGTGTAGGGTATAGAGTGTAGGGTATAGAGTGTAGGGTATAGAGTGTAGGGAATAGAGTGTAGAGTGTAAGGTATAGAGTGTAGAGTGTAGGGTATAGAGTGTAGGGTATAGACTGTAGGGTATAAAGTGTAGGGTATAGATTGTAGGCTATAGAGTGTAGGGTATAGAGTGTAGGGTATAGAGTGTAGGGTATAGAGTGTAGGGTATAGAGTGTAGGGTATAGAGTGTAGAGTGTAGGGTATAGTGTGTAGGGTATAGAGTGCAGGGTGTAGAGTGTAGGGTATAGAGTGTAGGGTATAGAGTGTAGAGTGTAGGGTATAGAGTGTATGCTATAGAGTGTATGGTGTAGAGTGTATGGTATAGAGTGTAGGGTATAGAGTGTAGAGTGTAGGGTATAGAGTGTATGTTATAGAGTGTAGGGTATAGAGTGTAGAGTGTAGGGTATAGAGTTTAGAGTGTAGGGTATAGAGTGTAGGGTATAGAGTGTAAGGTATAGAGTGTAGGGTGTAGAGTGTAGGGTATAGATTGTAGGGTATAGAGTGTAGGGTATAGAGTGTACGGTATAGAGTGTAGGGTATGGAGTGTATGGTATAGAGTGTAGGGTATAGAGTGTAGGGTATAGAGTGTAGGGTATAAAGTGTAGAGTGTAGGGTATAGAGTGTAGAGTGTAGGGTATAGAGTGTATGGTATAGAGTGTAGGGTATAGAGTGTAGGGTGTAGAGTGTAGAGTGTAGGGTAGATAGTGTAGGATATAGAGTGTAGAGTGTAGGGATTAGAGTGTAGGGTATAGAGTGTAGTGTGTAGAGTGTAGGGTATAGAGTGTAGAGTGTAGGGTATAGAGTGTATGGTATAGAGTGTAGGGTATAGAGTGTAGGGTGTAGAGTGTAGGGTATAGAGTGTAGGGTATAGAGTGTAGGGTATAGAGTGTAGGGAATAGAGTGTAGAGTGTAAGGTATAGAGTGTAGAGTTTAGGGTATAGAGTGTAGGGTATAGAGTGTAGAGTGTAGGGATTAGAGTGTAGGGTATAGAGTGTAGAGTGTAGAGTGTAGGGTATAGAGTGTAGAGTGTAGGGTATAGAATGTATGGTATAGAGTGTAGGGTATAGAGTGTAGGGTGTAGAGTGTAGGGTATAGAGTGTAGGGTATAGAGTGTAGGGTATAGAGTGTAGGGTATAGAGTGTAGGGAATAGAGTGTAGAGTGTAAGGTATAGAGTGTAGAGTGTAGGGTATAGAGTGTAGGGTATAGACTGTAGGGTATAAAGTGTAGGGTATAGATTGTAGGCTATAGAGTGTAGGGTATAGAGTGTAGGGTATAGAGTGTAGGGTATAGAGTGTAGGGTATAGAGTGTAGGGTATAGAGTGTAGAGTGTAGGGTATAGTGTGTAGGGTATAGAGTGCAGGGTGTAGAGTGTAGGGTATAGAGTGTAGGGTATAGAGTGTAGAGTGTAGGGTATAGAGTGTATGCTATAGAGTGTATGGTGTAGAGTGTATGGTATAGAGTGTAGGGTATAGAGTGTAGAGTGTAGGGTATAGAGTGTATGTTATAGAGTGTAGGGTATAGAGTGTAGAGTGTAGGGTATAGAGTTTAGAGTGTAGGGTATAGAGTGTAGGGTATAGAGTGTAAGGTATAGAGTGTAGGGTGTAGAGTGTAGGGTATAGATTGTAGGGTATAGAGTGTAGGGTATAGAGTGTACGGTATAGAGTGTAGGGTATGGAGTGTATGGTATAGAGTGTAGGGTATAGAGTGTAGGGTATAGAGTGTAGGGTATAAAGTGTAGAGTGTAGGGTATAGAGTGTAGAGTGTAGGGTATAGAGTGTATGGTATAGAGTGTAGGGTATAGAGTGTAGGGTGTAGAGTGTAGAGTGTAGGGTAGATAGTGTAGGATATAGAGTGTAGAGTGTAGGGTATAGAGTGTAGGGTATAGAGTGTAGGGTATAGAGTGTAGGGTATAGAGTGTAGAGTGTAGGGCATAGAGTGTAGGGTATAGAGTGTAGGGTATAGAGTGTAGAGTGTAGGGTAGATAGTGTAGGATATAGAGTGTAGAGTGTAGGGTATAGAGTGTAGGGTATAGAGTGTAGGGTATAGAGTGTAGGGTATAGAGTGTAGAGTGTAGGGCATAGAGTGTAGGGTATAGAGTGTAGGGTATAGAGTGTAGAGTGTAGGGTATAGAGTGTAGGGTATAGAGTGTAGGGTATAGAGTGTAGGGCATAGAGTGTAGGGTAAAGAGTGTAGGGTGTAGAGTGTAGGGTATAGAGTGTAGGGTATAGAGTGTAGAGTGTAGGGTATAGAGTGTAGGGTATAAAGTGTAGGGTATAGAGTGTAGGGTATAGAGTGTAGGGTATAGAGTGTAGAGTGTAGGGTATAGCGTGTAGAGTGTCGGGTATAGAGTGTAGGGTATAGAGTGTAGGGTATAGAGTGTAGGGTATAGAGTGTAGAGTGGAGGGTATAGAGTGTAGAGTGTAGGGTATAGAGTGTATGGTATAGAGTGTAGGGTATAGAGTGTAGGGTGTAGAGTGTTGGGTATAGAGTGTAGGGTATAGAGTGTAGGGTATAGAGTGTAGGGTATAGAGTGTAGGGAATAGAGTGTAGAGTGTAAGGAATAGAGTGTAGAGTGTAGGGATTAGAGTGTAGGGTATAGAGTGTAGGGTATAGAGTGTAGTGTATAGAGTGTAGGGAATAGAGTGTGGAGTGTAAGGTATAGAGTGTAGAGTGTAGGGTATAGACTGTAGGGTATAGAGTGTAGGGTATAGAGTGTAGGGTATAGATTGTAGAGTATAGGCTATAGAGTGTAGGGTATAGAGTGTAGAGTGTAGGGTATAGAGTGTAGGGTATAGAGTGTAGGGTATAGAGTGTAGAGTGTAGGGTATAGTGTGTAGGGTATAGAGTGCAGGGTGTAGAGTGTAGGGTATAGAGTGTAGGGTATAGAGTGTAGAGTGTAGGGTATAGAGTGTATGCTATAGAGTGTATGGTGTAGAGTGTATGGTATAGAGTGTAGGGTATACAGTGTAGAGTGTATGGTATAGAGTGTAGGGTGTAGAGTGTAGGGTATAGAGTGTATGTTATAGAGTGTAGGGTATAGAGTGTAGGGTAGAGAGTGTAGAGTGTAGGGTATAGAGTGTAGGGTATAGAGTGTAGGGTATAGAGTGTAGAGTGTAGGGATTAGAGTGTAGGGTATAGAGTGTAGTGTGTAGAGTGTAGGGTATAGAGTGTAGAGTGTAGGGTATAGAGTGTATGGTATAGAGTGTAGGGTATAGAGTGTAGGGTGTAGAGTGTAGGGTATAGAGTGTAGGGTATAGAGTGTAGGGTATAGAGTGTAGGGAATAGAGTGTAGAGTGTAAGGTATAGAGTGTAGAGTTTAGGGTATAGAGTGTAGGGTATAGAGTGTAGAGTGTAGGGATTAGAGTGTAGGGTATAGAGTGTATGGTATAGAGTGTAGGGTATAGAGTGTAGGGTGTAGAGTGTATGGTATAGAGTGTAGGGTATAGAGTGTAGGGTATAGAGTGTAGGGTATAGAGTGTAGGGTGTAGAGTGTAGGGTATAGAGTGTATGGTATAGAGTGTAGGGTATAGAATGTATGGTATAGAGTGTAGAGTGTAGGATATAGAGTGTAGGGTATAGAGTGTAGAGCGTAGGGTATAGAGTGTAGGGTATAGAGTGTAGGGTATAGAGTGTAGAGTGTAGGGATTAGAGTGTAGGGTATAGAGTGTAGGGTATAGAGTGTAGAGTGTAGGGTAGATAGTGTAGGATATAGAGTGTAGAGTGTAGGGTATAGAGTGTAGGGTATAGAGTGTAGGGTATAGAGTGTAGGGTATAGAGTGTAGAGTGTAGGGCATAGAGTGTAGGGTATAGAGTGTAGGGTATAGAGTGTAGAGTGTAGGGTATAGAGTGTAGGGTATAGAGTGTAGGGTATAGAATGTAGGGCATAGAGTGTAGGGTAAAGAGTGTAGGGTGTAGAGTGTAGGGTATAGAGTGTAGGGTATAGAGTGTAGAGTGTAGGGTATAGAGTGTAGGGTATAAAGTGTAGGGTATAGAGTGTAGGGTATAGAGTGTAGGGTATAGAGTGTAGAGTGTAGGGTATAGCGTGTAGAGTGTCGGGTATAGAGTGTAGGGTATAGAGTGTAGGGTATAGAGTGTAGGGTATAGAGTGTAGAGTGGAGGGTATAGAGTGTAGAGTGTAGGGTATAGAGTGTATGGTATAGAGTGTAGGGTATAGAGTGTAGGGTGTAGAGTGTTGGGTATAGAGTGTAGGGTATAGAGTGTAGGGTATAGAGTGTAGGGTATAGAGTGTAGGGAATAGAGTGTAGAGTGTAAGGTATAGAGTGTAGAGTGTAGGGTATAGAGTGTAGGGTATAGAGTGTAGAGTGTAGGGATTAGAGTGTAGGGTATAGAGTGTAGGGTATAGAGTGTAGTGTATAGAGTGTAGGGAATAGAGTGTGGAGTGTAAGGTATAGAGTGTAGAGTGTAGGGTATAGACTGTAGGGTATAGAGTGTAGGGTATAGAGTGTAGGGTATAGATTGTAGAGTATAGGCTATAGAGTGTAGGGTATAGAGTGTAGAGTGTAGGGTATAGAGTGTAGGGTATAGAGTGTAGGGTATAGAGTGTAGAGTGTAGGGTATAGTGTGTAGGGTATAGAGTGCAGGGTGTAGAGTGTAGGGTATAGAGTGTAGGGTATAGAGTGTAGAGTGTAGGGTATAGAGTGTATGCTATAGAGTGTATGGTGTAGAGTGTATGGTATAGAGTGTAGGGTATACAGTGTAGAGTGTATGGTATAGAGTGTAGGGTGTAGAGTGTAGGGTATAGAGTGTATGTTATAGAGTGTAGGGTATAGAGTGTAGGGTAGAGTGTAGGGTATAGAGTGTAGGGTATAGAGTGTAGGGTATAGAGTGTAGAGTGTAGGGATTAGAGTGTAGGGTATAGAGTGTAGTGTGTAGAGTGTAGGGTATAGAGTGTAGAGTGTAGGGTATAGAGTGTATGGTATAGAGTGTAGGGTATAGAGTGTAGGGTGTAGAGTGTAGGGTATAGAGTGTAGGGTATAGAGTGTAGGGTATAGAGTGTAGGGAATAGAGTGTAGAGTGTAAGGTATAGAGTGTAGAGTTTAGGGTATAGAGTGTAGGGTATAGAGTGTAGAGTGTAGGGATTAGAGTGTAGGGTATAGAGTGTAGAGTGTAGAGTGTAGGGTATAGAGTGTAGAGTGTAGGGTATAGAGTGTATGGTATAGAGTGTAGGGTATAGAGTGTAGGGTGTAGAGTGTAGGGTATAGAGTGTAGGGTATAGAGTGTAGGGTATAGAGTGTAGGGTATAGAGTGTAGGGAATAGAGTGTAGAGTGTAAGGTATAGAGTGTAGAGTGTAGGGTATAGAGTGTAGGGTATAGACTGTAGGGTATAAAGTGTAGGGTATAGATTGTAGGCTATAGAGTGTAGGGTATAGAGTGTAGGGTATAGAGTGTAGGGTATAGAGTGTAGGGTATAGAGTGTAGGGTATAGAGTGTAGAGTGTAGGGTATAGTGTGTAGGGTATAGAGTGCAGGGTGTAGAGTGTAGGGTATAGAGTGTAGGGTATAGAGTGTAGAGTGTAGGGTGTAGAGTGTATGCTATAGAGTGTATGGTGTAGAGTGTATGGTATAGAGTGTAGGGTATAGAGTGTAGAGTGTAGGGTATAGAGTGTATGTTATAGAGTGTAGGGTATAGAGTGTAGAGTGTAGGGTATAGAGTTTAGAGTGTAGGGTATAGAGTGTAGGGTATAGAGTGTAAGGTATAGAGTGTAAGGTGTAGAGTGTAGGGTATAGATTGTAGGGTATAGAGTGTAGGGTATAGAGTGTACGGTATAGAGTGTAGGGTATGGAGTGTATGGTATAGAGTGTAGGGTATAGAGTGTAGGGTATAGAGTGTAGGGTATAAAGTGTAGAGTGTAGGGTATAGAGTGTAGAGTGTAGGGTATAGAGTGTATGGTATAGAGTGTAGGGTATAGAGTGTAGGGTGTAGAGTGTAGAGTGTAGGGTAGATAGTGTAGGATATAGAGTGTAGAGTGTAGGGTATAGAGTGTAGGGTATAGAGTGTAGGGTATAGAGTGTAGGGTATAGAGTGTAGAGTGTAGGGCATAGAGTGTAGGGTATAGAGTGTAGGGTATAGAGTGTAGAGTGTAGGGTAGATAGTGTAGGATATAGAGTGTAGAGTGTAGGGTATAGAGTGTAGGGTATAGAGTGTAGGGTATAGAGTGTAGGGTATAGAGTGTAGAGTGTAGGGCATAGAGTGTAGGGTATAGAGTGTAGGGTATAGAGTGTAGAGTGTAGGGTATAGAGTGTAGGGTATAGAGTGTAGGGTATAGAGTGTAGGGCATAGAGTGTAGGGTAAAGAGTGTAGGGTATAGAGTGTAGGGTATAGAGTGTAGGGTATAGAGTGTAGAGTGTAGGGTATAGAGTGTAGGGTATAAAGTGTAGGGTATAGAGTGTAGGGTATAGAGTGTAGGGTATAGAGTGTAGAGTGTAGGGTATAGCGTGTAGAGTGTCGGGTATAGAGTGTAGGGTATAGAGTGTAGGGTATAGAGTGTAGGGTATAGAGTGTAGAGTGGAGGGTATAGAGTGTAGAGTGTAGGGTATAGAGTGTATGGTATAGAGTGTAGGGTATAGAGTGTAGGGTGTAGAGTGTTGGGTATAGAGTGTAGGGTATAGAGTGTAGGGTATAGAGTGTAGGGTATAGAGTTTAGGGAATAGAGTGTAGAGTGTAAGGAATAGAGTGTAGAGTGTAGGGTATAGAGTGTAGGGTATAGAGTGTAGAGTGTAGGGATTAGAGTGTAGGGTATAGAGTGTAGGGTATAGAGTGTAGTGTATAGAGTGTAGGGAATAGAGTGTGGAGTGTAAGGTATAGAGTGTAGAGTGTAGGGTATAGACTGTAGGGTATAGAGTGTAGGGTATAGAGTGTAGGGTATAGATTGTAGAGTATAGGCTATAGAGTGTAGGGTATAGAGTGTAGAGTGTAGGGTATAGAGTGTAGGGTATAGAGTGTAGGGTATAGAGTGTAGAGTGTAGGGTATAGTGTGTAGGGTATAGAGTGCAGGGTGTAGAGTGTAGGGTATAGAGTGTAGAGTGTAGGGTATAGAGTGTATGCTATAGAGTGTATGGTGTAGAGTGTATGGTATAGAGTGTAGGGTATACAGTGTAGAGTGTATGGTATAGAGTGTAGGGTGTAGAGTGTAGGGTATAGAGTGTATGTTATAGAGTGTAGGGTATAGAGTGTAGGGTAGAGAGTGTAGAGTGTAGGGTATAGAGTGTAGGGTATAGAGTGTAGGGTATAGAGTGTAGAGTGTAGGGATTAGAGTGTAGGGTATAGAGTGTAGTGTGTAGAGTGTAGGGTATAGAGTGTAGAGTGTAGGGTATAGAGTGTATGGTATAGAGTGTAGGGTATAGAGTGTAGGGTGTAGAGTGTAGGGTATAGAGTGTAGGGTATAGAGTGTAGGGTATAGAGTGTAGGGAATAGAGTGTAATGTGTAAGGTATAGAGTGTAGAGTTTAGGGTATAGAGTGTAGGGTATAGAGTGTAGAGTGTAGGGATTAGAGTGTAGGGTATAGAGTGTAGGGTGTAGAGTGTAGGGTATAGAGTGTAGAGTGTAGGGTATAGAGTGTATGGTATAGAGTGTAGGGTATAGAGTGTAGGGTGTAGAGTGTAGGGTATAGAGTGTAGGGTATAGAGTGTAGGGTATAGAGTGTAGGGTATAGAGTGTAGGGAATAGAGTGTAGAGTGTAAGGTATAGAGTGTAGAGTGTAGGGTATAGAGTGTAGGGTATAGACTGTAGGGTATAAAGTGTAGGGTATAGATTGTAGGCTATAGAGTGTAGGGTATAGAGTGTAGGGTATAGAGTGTAGGGTATAGAGTGTAGGGTATAGAGTGTAGGGTATAGAGTGTAGAGTGTAGGGTATAGTGTGTAGGGTATAGAGTGCAGGGTGTAGAGTGTAGGGTATAGAGTGTAGGGTATAGAGTGTAGAGTGTAGGGTATAGAGTGTATGCTATAGAGTGTATGGTGTAGAGTGTATGGTATAGAGTGTAGGGTATAGAGTGTAGAGTGTAGGGTATAGAGTGTATGTTATAGAGTGTAGGGTATAGAGTGTAGAGTGTAGGGTATAGAGTTTAGAGTGTAGGGTATAGAGTGTAGGGTATAGAGTGTAAGGTATATAGTGTAGGGTGTAGAGTGTAGGGTATAGATTGTAGGGTATAGAGTGTAGGGTATAGAGTGTACGGTATAGAGTGTAGGGTATGGAGTGTATGGTATAGAGTGTAGGGTATAGAGTGTAGGGTATAGAGTGTAGGGTATAAAGTGTAGAGTGTAGGGTATAGAGTGTAGAGTGTAGGGTATAGAGTGTATGGTATAGAGTGTAGGGTATAGAGTGTAGGGTGTAGAGTGTTGGGTATAGAGTGTAGGGTATAGAGTGTAGGGTATAGAGTGTAGGGAATAGAGTGTAGAGTGTAAGGTACAGAGTGTAGAGTGTAGGGTATAGAGTGTAGGGTATAGAGTGTAGAGTGTAGGGATTAGAGTGTAGGGTATAGAGTGTAGGGTATAGAGTGTAAGGTATAGAGTGTAGGGTATAGAGTGTAGAGTGTAGGGTATAGAGTGTAGAGTGTAGGGTATAGAGTGTAGGGTATAGAGTGTAGGGTATAGAGTGTAGGGTAGAGTCTGTAGAGTGTAGGGTATAGAGTGTAGGGTATAGAGTGTAGAGTATAGAGTGTAGAGTGTAGGGATTAGAGTGTAGGGTATAGAGTGTAGGGTGTAGAGTGTAGGGTATAGAGTGTAGAGTGTAGTGTATAGAGTGTATGGTATAGAGTGTAGGGTGTAGAGAGTAGGGTATAGAGTGTAGGGTATAGAGTGTAGGGTATAGAGTGTAGGGAATAGAGTGTAGAGTGTAAGGTATAGAGTGTAGAGTGTAGGGTATAGAGTGTAGGGTATAGAGTGTAGAGTGAAGGGATTAGAGTGTAGGGTATAGAGTGTAGGGTGTAGAGTGTAGGGTATAGAGTGTAGAGTGTAGGGTATAGAGTGTATGGTATAGAGTGTAGGGTATAGAGTGTAGGGTGTAGAGTGTAGGGTATAGAGTGTAGGGTATAGAGTGTAGGGTATAGAGTGTAGGGTATAGAGTGTAGGGAATAGAGTGTAGAGTGTAAGGTATAGAGTGTAGAGTGTAGGGTATAGAGTGTAGGGTATAGACTGTAGGGTATAGAGTGTAGGGTATAGAGTGTAGGGTATAGATTGTAGAGTGTAGGCTATAGAGTGTAGGGTATAGAGTGTAGAGTGTAGGGTATAGAGTGTAGGGTATAGAGTGTAGGGTATAGAGTGTAGGGTATAGAGTGTAGAGTGTAGGGTATAGTGTGTACGGTATAGAGTGCAGGGTGTAGAGTGTAGGGTATAGAGTGTAGGGTATAGAGTGTAGAGTGTAGGGTATAGAGTGTACGCTATAGAGTGTATGGTGTAGAGTGTATGGTATAGAGTGTAGGGTATAGATTGTAGAGTGTATGGTATAGAGTGTATGTTATAGAGTGTAGGGTATAGAGTGTAGGGTAGAGAGTGTATGTTATAGAGTGTAGGGTATAGAGTGTAGGGTAGAGAGTGTAGAGTGTAGGGTATAGAGTGTAGGGTAGGGTATAGAGTGTAGAGTGTCGGGATTAGAGTGTAGGGTATAGAGTGTGGGATGTAGAGTGTAGGGTATAGAGTGTAGAGTGTAGGGTATAGAGTGTATGGTATAGAGTGTAGGGTATAGAGTGTAGGGTGTAGAGTGTAGGGTATAGAGTGTAGGGAATAGAGTGTAGGGTATAGAGTGTAGGGTATAGAGTGTAGGGTGTAGAGTGTAGGGTATAGAGTGTATGGTATAGAGTGTAGGGTATAGAATGTATGGTATAGAGTGTAGAGTGTAGGATATAGAGTGTAGGTTATAGAGTGTAGAGTGTAGGGTATAGAGTGTAGAGTGTAGGGATTAGAGTGTAGGGTATAGAGTGTAGGGTATAGAGTGTAGAGTGTAGGGTAGAGAGTGTAGGATATAGAGTGTAGAGTGTATGGTATAGAGTGTAGGGTATAGAGTGTAGGGTATAGAGTGTAGGGTATAGAGTGTAGGGTATAGAGTGTAGGGCATAGAGTGTAGGGTATAGAGTGTAGGGTGTAGAGTGTAGGGTATAGAGTGTAGGGTATAGAGTGTAGAGTGTAGGGTATAGAGTGTGGGGTATAGAGTGTAGGGTATAGAGTGTAGGGTATAGAGTGTAGGGTATAGAGTGTAGAGTGTAGGGTATAGCATGTAGAGTGTCGGGTATAGAGTGTAGGGTATAGAGTGTAGGGTATAGAGTGTAGAGTGTAGGGTATAGAGTGTAGAGTGTAGGGTATAGAGTGTATGGTATAGAGTGTAGGGTATAGAGTGTAGGGTGTAGAGTGTTGGGTATAGAGTGTAGGGTATAGAGTGTAGGGTATAGAGTGTAGGGTATAGAGTGTAGGGAATAGAGTGTAGAGTGTAAGGTATAGAGTGTAGAGTGTAGGGTATAGAGTGTAGGGTATAGAGTGTAGAGTGTAGGGATTAGAGTGTAGGGTATAGAGTGTAGGGTATAGTGTGTAGGGTATAGAGTGTAGAGTGTAGGGTATAGAGTGTAGAGTGTAGGGTATAGAGTGTAGGGTATAGAGTGTAGGGTATAGAGTGTAGGGCATAGAGTGTAGGGTATAGAGTGTAGGGTATAGAGTGTAGAGTGTAGGGTATAGAGTGTAGGGTATAGAGTGTAGGGTATAGAGTGTAGAGTGTAGGGTATAGAGTGTAGGGTATTGAGTGTAGGGTATAGATTGTAGGGTATAGAGTGTAGGGCATAGAGTGTAGGGTATAGAGTGTAGGGTATAGAGTGTAGGGTAGGGTATAGAGTGTAGAGTGTCGGGATTAGAGTGTAGGGTATAGAGTGTGGGATGTAGAGTGTAGGGTATAGAGTGTAGAGTGTAGGGTATAGAGTGTATGGTATAGAGTGTAGGGTATAGAGTGTAGGGTGTAGAGTGTAGGGTATAGAGTGTAGGGAATAGAGTGTAGGGTATAGAGTGTAGGGTATAGAGTGTAGGGTGTAGAGTGTAGGGTATAGAGTGTATGGTATAGAGTGTAGGGTATAGAATGTATGGTATAGAGTGTAGAGTGTAGGATATAGAGTGTAGGTTATAGAGTGTAGAGTGTAGGGTATAGAGTGTAGAGTGTAGGGATTAGAGTGTAGGGTATAGAGTGTAGGGTATAGAGTGTAGAGTGTAGGGTAGAGAGTGTAGGATATAGAGTGTAGAGTGTATGGTATAGAGTGTAGGGTATAGAGTGTAGGGTATAGAGTGTAGGGTATAGAGTGTAGGGTATAGAGTGTAGGGCATAGAGTGTAGGGTATAGAGTGTAGGGTGTAGAGTGTAGGGTATAGAGTGTAGGGTATAGAGTGTAGAGTGTAGGGTATAGAGTGTGGGGTATAGAGTGTAGGGTATAGAGTGTAGGGTATAGAGTGTAGGGTATAGAGTGTAGAGTGTAGGGTATAGCATGTAGAGTGTCGGGTATAGAGTGTAGGGTATAGAGTGTAGGGTATAGAGTGTAGAGTGTAGGGTATAGAGTGTAGAGTGTAGGGTATAGAGTGTATGGTATAGAGTGTAGGGTATAGAGTGTAGGGTGTAGAGTGTTGGGTATAGAGTGTAGGGTATAGAGTGTAGGGTATAGAGTGTAGGGTATAGAGTGTAGGGAATAGAGTGTAGAGTGTAAGGTATAGAGTGTAGAGTGTAGGGTATAGAGTGTAGGGTATAGAGTGTAGAGTGTAGGGATTAGAGTGTAGGGTATAGAGTGTAGTGTATAGTGTGTAGGGTATAGAGTGTAGAGTGTAGGGTATAGAGTGTAGAGTGTAGGGTATAGAGTGTAGGGTATAGAGTGTAGGGTATAGAGTGTAGGGCATAGAGTGTAGGGTATAGAGTGTAGGGTATAGAGTGTAGAGTGTAGGGTATAGAGTGTAGGGTATAGAGTGTAGGGTATAGAGTGTAGAGTGTAGGGTATAGAGTGTAGGGTATTGAGTGTAGGGTATAGATTGTAGGGTATAGAGTGTAGGGCATAGAGTGTAGGGTATAGAGTGTAGGGTATAGAGTGTAGAGTGTAGGGTATAGAGTGTAGGGTATAGAGTGTAGGGTAGAGAGTGTAGAGTGTAGGGATTAGAGTGTAGGGTATAGAGTGTAGGGTGTAGAGTGTAGGGCATAGAGTGTAGAGTGTAGGGTATAGAGTGTATGGTATAGAGTGTAGAGTATAGAGTGTAGGGTGTAGAGTGTAGGGTATAGAGTGTAGGGTATAGAGTGTAGGGTATAGAGTGTAGGGAATAGAGTGTTGAGTGTAAGGTACAGAGTGTAGAGTGTAGGGAATAGAGTGTAGAGTGTAGGGTATAGAGTGTAGGCTATAGAGTGTAGGGTATAGAGTGTAGGGTATACAGTGTAGGGTATAGAGTGTAGAGTGTAGGGTATAGAGTGTAGAGTGTAGGGTATAGAGTGTAGAGTGTAGGGCATAGAGTGTAGATTGTAGGGTATAGAGTGTAGGGTATAGAGTGTAGGGTATAGAGTGTAGTGTATAGAGTGTAGAGTGTAGGGTATAGAGTGTAGAGTGTAGGGTATAGAGTGTAGGGTACAGAGTGTAGGGTATAGAGTGTAGGGTAGAGAGTGTAGAGTGTAGGGTATAGAGTGTAGGGTATAGAGTGTAGGGTATAGAGTGTAGAGTGTAGGGATTAGAGTGTAGGGTATAGAGTGTAGGGTGTGGAGTGTAGGGTATAGAGTGTAGAGTGTAGGGTATAGAGTGTATGGTATAGAGTGTAGGGTATAGAGTGTAGGGTGTAGAGTGTAGGGTATAGAGTGTAGGGTATAGAGTGTAGGGTATAGAGTGTAGGGTATAGAGTGTAGGGAATAGAGTGTAGAATGTAAGGTATAGAGTGTAGAGTGTAGGGTATAGAGTGTAAGGTATAGAGTGTAGAGTGTAGGGATTAGAGTGTAGGGTATAGAGTGTAGGGTGTAGAGTGTAGGGTATAGAGTGTAGAGTGTAGGGTATAGAGTGAATGGTATAGAGTGTAGGGTATAGAGTGTAGGGTGTAGAGTGTAGGGTATAGAGTGTAGGGTATAGAGTGTAGGGTATAGAGTGTAGGGTATAGAGTGTAGGGAATAGAGTGTGGAGTGTAAGGTATAGAGTGTAGAGTGTAGGGTATAGAGTGTAGGGTATAGACTGTAGGGTATAGAGTGTAGGGTATAGAGTGTAGGGTATAGATTGTAGAGTGTAGGCTATAGAGTGTAGGGTATAGAGAGTAGAGTGTAGGGTATAGAGTGTAGGGTATAGAGTGTAGGGTATAGAGTGTAGAGTGTAGGGTATAGTGTGTAGGGTATAGAGTGCAGGGTGTAGAGTGTAGGGTATAGAGTGTAGGGTATAGAGTGTAGAGTGTAGGGTATAGAGTGTATGCTATAGAGTGTATGGTGTAGAGTGTATGGTATAGAGTGTAGGGTATAGAGTGTAGAGTGTATGGTATAGAGTGTAGGGTGTAGAGTGTAGGGTATAGAGTGTATGTTATAGAGTGTAGGGTATAGAGTGTAGGGTAGAGAGTGTAGAGTGTAGGGTATAGAGTGTAGGGTATAGAGTGTAGTGTATAGAGTGTAGAGTGTAGGGATTAGAGTGTAGGGTATAGAGTGTAGTGTGTAGAGTGTAGGGTATAGAGTGTAGAGTGTAGGGTATAGAGTGTAGGGTATAGAGTGTAGGGTATAGACTGTAGGGTATAGAGTGTAGAGTGTAGGGTATAGTGTGTAGGGTATAGAGTGCAGGGTGTAGAGTGTAGGGTATAGAGTGTAGGGTATAGAGTGTAGAGTGTAGGGTATAGAGTGTATGCTATAGAGTGTATGGTGTAGAGTGTATGGTATAGAGTGTAGGGTATAGCGTGTAGAGTGTATGGTATAGAGTGTAGGGTGTAGAGTGTAGGGTATAGAGTGTATGTTATAGAGTGTAGGGTATAGAGTGTAGGGTAGAGAGTGTAGAGTGTAGGGTATAGAGTGTAGGGTATAGAGTGTAGAGTGTAGGGATTAGAGTGTAGGGTATAGAGTGTAGTGTGTAGAGTGTAGGGTATAGAGTGTAGAGTGTAAGGTATAGAGTGTATGGTATAGAGTGTAGGGTATAGAGTGTAGGGTGTAGAGTGTAGGGTATAGAGTGTAGGGTATAGAGTGTAGGGTATAGAGTGTAGGGAATAGAGTGTAGAGTGTAAGGTATAGAGTGTAGAGTGTAGGGTATAGAGTGTAGGGTATAGAGTGTAGGGTATAGAGTGTAGAGTGTCGGGTATAGAGTGTAGAGTGTAGGGTATAGAGTGTAGGGTACAGAGTGTAAGGTATAGAGTATAGGGTAGAGAGAGTAGAGTGTAGGGTATAGAGTGTAGGGTATAGAGTGTAGGGTATAGAGTGTAGAGTGTAGGGATTAGAGTGTAGGGTATAGAGTGTATGGTATAGAGTGTAGGGTATAGAGTGTAGGGTGTAGAGTGTAGGGTATAGAGTGTAGGGTATAGAGTGTAGGGTATAGAGTGTAGGGAATAGAGTGTAGAGTGTAAGGTATAGAGTGTAGAGTGTAGGGTATAGAGTGTAAGGTATAGAGTGTAGAGTGTAGGGATTAGAGTGTAGGGTATAGAGTGTAGGGTGTAGAGTGTAGGGTATAGAGTGTAGAGTGTAGGGTATAGAGTGTAGAGTGCAGGGTATAGAGTGTAGAGTGTAGGGTATAGAGTGTATGGTATAGAGTGTAGGGTATTGAGTGTAGGGTGTAGAGTGTTGGGTATAGAGTGTAGGGTATAGAGTGTAGGGTATAGAGTGTAGGGTATAGAGTGTAGGGAATAGAGTGTAGAGTGTAAGGTATAGAGTGTAGAGTGTAGGGTATAGAGTGTAGGGTATAGAGTGTAGAGTGTAGGGATTAGAGTGTAGGGTATAGAGTGTAGGGTATAGTGTGTAGGGTATAGAGTGTAGAGTGTAGGGTATAGAGTGTAGAGTGTAGGGTATAGAGTGTAGGGTATAGAGTGTAGGGTATAGAGTGTAGGGCATAGAGTGTAGGGTATAGAGTGTAGGGTATAGAGTGTAGAGTGTAGGGTATAGAGTGTAGGGTATAGAGTGTAGGGTATAGAGTGTAGAGTGTAGGGTATAGAGTGTAGGGTATAGAGTGTAGGGTATAGAGTGTAGGGTATAGAGTGTAGGGCATAGAGTGTAGGGTATAGAGTGTAGGGTATAGAGTGTAGAGTGTAGGGTATAGAGTGTAGGGTATAGAGTGTAGGGTATAGAGTGTAGAGTGTAGGGCATAGAGTGTAGAGTGTAGGGTATAGAGTGTAGGGTATAGAGTGTAGGGTAGAGAGTGTAGGGTAGAGAGTGTAGAGTGTAGGGATTAGAGTGTAGGGTATAGAGTGTAACATAGTAACATAGTAACATAGTTAGTAAGGCCGAAAAAAGACATTTGTCCATCCAGTTCAGCCTATATTCCATCATAATAAATACCCAGATCTACGTCCTTCTACAGAACCTAATAATTGTATGATACAATATTGTTCTGCTCCAGGAAGACATCCAGGCCTCTCTTGAACCCCTCGACTGAGTTCGCCATCACCACCTCCTCAGGCAAGCAATTCCAGATTCTCACTGCCCTAACAGTAAAGAATCCTCTTCTATGTTGGTGGAAAATCCTTCTGTCCTCCAGACGCAAAGAATGCCCCCTTGTGCCCGTCACCTTCCTTGGTATAAACAGATCCTCAGCGAGATATTTGTATTGTCCCCTTATATACTTATAGGGTAGGGTGTAGAGTGTAGGGTGTAGAGTGTAGGGCATAGAGTGTAGAGTGTAGGGTATAGAGTGTATGGTATAGAGTGTAGAGTATAGAGTGTAGGGTGTAGAGTGTAGGGTATAGAGTGCAAGGTATAGAGTGTAGGGTGTAGAGTGTAGGGTATAGAGTGTAGGGTATAGAGTGTAGGGTATAGAGTGTACGGTATAGAGTGTAGGGTATAGAGTGTATGGTATAGAGTGTAGGGTATAGAGTGTAGGGTATAGAGTGTATGGTATAGATTGTATGGTATAGAGTGTAGGGTGTAGCGTGTATGTTATAGAGTGTAGGGTATAGAGTGTAGGGTATAGAGTTTAGAGTGTAGGGTATAGAGAGTAGGGTATAGAGTGTAAGGTATAGAGTGTAGGGTGTAGAGTGTAGGGTATAGAGTGTAGGGCATAGGGTGTAGGGTATAGAGTGTAGGGTATAGAGTGTAGAGTGTAGGGTATAGAGTGTAGGGTATAGAGTGTAGGGTATAGAGTGTAGAGTGTAGGGTATAGAGTGTAGGGTATTGAGTGTAGGGTATAGAGTGTAGGGTATAGAGTGTAGAGTGTAGGGTATAGAGTGTAGAGTGTAGGGTATAGAGTGTAGGGTATATAGTGTAGAGTGTAGGGTATAGAGTGTAGGGTATAGAGTGTAGGGTATAGAGTGTATGGTATAGAGTGTAGAGTATAGAGTGTAGGGTGTAGAGTGTAGGGTATAGAGTGTAGGGTATAGAGTGTAGGGTATAGAGTGTAGGGAATAGAGTGTTGAGTGTAAGGTACAGAGTGTAGAGTGTAGGGCATAGAGTGTAGAGTGTAGGGTATAGAGTGTAGGGTATAGAGTGCAGGGTATAGAGTGTAGGGTATACAGTGTAGGGTATAGAGTGTAGAGTGTAGGGTATAGAGTGTAGAGTGTAGGGTATAGAGTGTAGAGTGTAGGGCATAGAGTGTAGATTGTAGGGTATAGAGTGTAGGGTATAGAGTGTAGGGTATAGAGTGTAGGGTATAGAGTGTAGAGTGTCGGGTATAGAGTGTAGAGTGTAGGGTATAGAGTGTAGGGTACAGAGTGTAAGGTATAGAGTGTAGGGTAGAGAGAGTAGAGTGTAGGGTATAGAGTGTAGGGTATAGAGTGTAGGGTATAGAGTGTAGAGTGTAGGGATTAGAGTGTAGGGTATAGAGTGTAGGGTGTGGAGTGTAGGGTATAGAGTGTAGAGTGTAGGGTATAGAGTGTATGGTATAGAGTGTAGGGTATAGAGTGTAGGGTGTAGAGTGTAGGGTATAGAGTGTAGGGTATAGAGTGTATGGTATAGAGTGTAGGGAATAGAGTGTAGAGTGTAAGGTATAGAGTGTAGAGTGTAGGGTATAGAGTGTAGAGTGTAGGGTATAGAGTGTATGGTATAGAGTGTAGGGTATTGAGTGTAGGGTGTAGAGTGTTGGGTATAGAGTGTAGGGTATAGAGTGTAGGGTATAGAGTGTAGGGTATAGAGTGTAGGGAATAGAGTGTAGAGTGTAAGGTATAGAGTGTAGAGTGTAGGGTATAGAGTGTAGGGTATAGAGTGTAGAGTGTAGGGATTAGAGTGTAGGGTATAGAGTGTAGGGTATAGTGTGTAGGGTATAGAGTGTAGAGTGTAGGGTATAGAGTGTAGAGTGTAGGGTATAGAGTGTAGGGTATAGAGTGTAGGGTATAGAGTGTAGGGCATAGAGTGTAGGGTATAGAGTGTAGGGTATAGAGTGTAGAGTGTAGGGTATAGAGTGTAGGGTATAGAGTGTAGGGTATAGAGTGTAGAGTGTAGGGTATAGAGTGTAGGGTATAGAGTGTAGGGTATAGAGTGTAGGGTATAGAGTGTAGGGCATAGAGTGTAGGGTATAGAGTGTAGGGTATAGAGTGTAGAGTGTAGGGTATAGAGTGTAGGGTATAGAGTGTAGGGTATAGAGTGTAGAGTGTAGGGCATAGAGTGTAGAGTGTAGGGTATAGAGTGTAGGGTATAGAGTGTAGGGTAGAGAGTGTAGGGTAGAGAGTGTAGAGTGTAGGGATTAGAGTGTAGGGTATAGAGTGTAACATAGTAACATAGTAACATAGTTAGTAAGGCCGAAAAAAGACATTTGTCCATCCAGTTCAGCCTATATTCCATCATAATAAATACCCAGATCTACGTCCTTCTACAGAACCTAATAATTGTATGATACAATATTGTTCTGCTCCAGGAAGACATCCAGGCCTCTCTTGAACCCCTCGACTGAGTTCGCCATCACCACCTCCTCAGGCAAGCAATTCCAGATTCTCACTGCCCTAACAGTAAAGAATCCTCTTCTATGTTGGTGGAAAATCCTTCTGTCCTCCAGACGCAAAGAATGCCCCCTTGTGCCCGTCACCTTCCTTGGTATAAACAGATCCTCAGCGAGATATTTGTATTGTCCCCTTATATACTTATAGGGTAGGGTGTAGAGTGTAGGGTGTAGAGTGTAGGGCATAGAGTGTAGAGTGTAGGGTATAGAGTGTATGGTATAGAGTGTAGAGTATAGAGTGTAGGGTGTAGAGTGTAGGGTATAGAGTGTAGGGTATAGAGTGTAGGGTATAGAGTGTAGGGAATAGAGTGTTGAGTGTAAGGTACAGAGTGTAGAGTGTAGGGCATAGAGTGTAGAGTGTAGGGTATAGAGTGTAGGGTATAGAGTGTAGGGTATAGAGTGTAGGGTATACAGTGTAGGGTATAGAGTGTAGAGTGTAGGATATAGAGTGTAGAGTGTAGGGTATAGAGTGTAGAGTGTAGGGCATAGAGTGTAGATTGTAGGGTATAGAGTGTAGGGTATAGAGTGTAGGGTATAGAGTGTAGGGTATAGAGTGTAGAGTGTAGGGTAGAGAGTGTAGAGTGTAGGGTATAGAGTGTAGGGTATAGAGTGTAGGGTATAGAGTGTAGAGTGTAGGGATTAGAGTGTAGGGTATAGAGTGTAGGGTGTGGAGTGTAGGGTATAGAGTGTAGAGTGTAGGGTATAGAGTGTAGGGTATAGAGTGTAGGGTATAGAGTGTAGGGTATAGAGTGTAGGGAATAGAGTGTAGAGTGTAAGGTATAGAGTGTAGAGTATAGGGTATAGAGTGTAGGGTATAGAGTGTAGGGTATAGAGTGTAGGGTATAGAGTGTAGGGTATAGAGTGTAGGGAATAGAGTGTAGAGTGTAAGGTATAGAGTGTAGAGTGTAGGGTATAGAGTGTAAGGTATAGAGTGTAGAGTGTAGGGATTAGAGTGTAGGGTATAGAGTGTAGGGTGTAGAGTGTAGGGCATAGAGTGTAGAGTGTAGGGTATAGAGTGTATGGTATAGAGTGTAGAGTATAGAGTGTAGGGTGTAGAGTGTAGGGTATAGAGTGTAGGGTATAGAGTGTAGGGAATAGAGTGTAGAGTGTAAGGTATAGAGTGTAGAGTGTAGGGTATAGAGTGTAGGGTATAGAGTGTAGAGTGTAGGGATTAGAGTGTAGGGTATAGAGTGTAGGGTATAGTGTGTAGGGTATAGAGTGTAGAGTGTAGGGTATAGAGTTTAGAGTGTAGGGTATAGAGTGTAGGGTATAGAGTGTAGAGTGTAGGGTATAGAGTGTATGCTATAGAGTGTATGGTGTAGAGTGTATGGTATAGAGTGTAGGGTATACAGTGTAGAGTGTATGGTATAGAGCGTAGGGTGTAGAGTGTAGGGTATAGAGTGTATGTTATAGAGTGTAGGGTATAGAGTGTAGGGTAGAGAGTGTAGAGTGTAGGGTATAGAGTGTAGGGTATAGAGTGTAGGGTATAGAGTGTAGAGTGTAGGGATTAGAGTGTAGGGTATAGAGTGTAGTGTGTAGAATGTAGGGTATAGAGTGTAGAGTGTAGGGTATAGAGTGTATGGCATAGAGTGTAGGGTATAGAGTGTAGGGTGTAGAGTGTAGGGTATAGAGTGTAGGGTATAGAGTGTAGGGTATAGAGTGTAGGGAATAGAGTGTAGAGTGTAAGGTATAGAGTGTAGAGTATAGGGTATAGAGTGTAGGGTATAGAGTGTAGAGTGTAGGGATTAGAGTGTAGGGTATAGAGTGTAGGGTGTAGAGTGTAGGGTATAGAGTGTAGAGTGTAGGGTATAGAGTGTATGGTATAGAGTGTAGGGTATAGAGTGTATGGTGTAGAGTGTAGGGTATAGAGTGTAGGGTATAGAGTGTAGGGTATAGAGTGTAGGGTATAGAGTGTAGGGAATCGAGTGTAGAGTGTAAGGTATAGAGTGTAGAGTGTAGGGAATAGAGTGTAGGGTATAGACTGTAGGGTATAGAGTGTAGGGTATAGATTGTAGGCTATAGAGTGTAGGGTATAGAGTGTAGGGTATAGAGTGTAGGGTATAGAGTGTAGGGTATAGAGTGTAGAGTGTAGGGTATAGTGTGTAGGGTATAGAGTGCAGGGTGTAGAGTGTAGGGTATAGAGTGTAGGGTATAGAGTGTAGAGTGTAGGGTATAGAGTGTATGCTATAGAGTGTATGGTGTAGAGTGTATGGTATAGAGTGTAGGGTATAGAGTGTAGAGTGTAGGGTATAGAGTGTAGGGTATAGAGTGTAGGGTATAGAGTGTATGTTATAGAGTGTAGGGTATAGAGTGTAGAGTGTAGGGTATAGAGTTTAGAGTGTAGGGTATAGAGTGTAGGGTATAGAGTGTAAGGTATAGAGTGTAGGGTGTAGAGTGTAGGGTATAGATTGTAGGGTATAGAGTGTAGGGTATAGAGTGTACGGTATAGAGTGTAAGGTATGGAGTGTATGGTATAGAGTGTAGGGTATAGAGTGTAGGGTATAGAGTGTAGGGTATAAAGTGTAGAGTGTATGGTATAGCGTGTAGAGTGTAGGGTATAGAGTGTAGGGTATAGAGTGTAGGGTATAGAGTGTAGGGTATAGAGTGTAGAGTGTAGGGTATAGAGTGTATGGTATAGAGTGTAGGGTATAGAGTTTAGGGTGTAGAGTGTTGGGTATAGAGTGTAGGGTATAGAGTGTAGGGTATAGAGTGTAGGGTATAGAGTGTAGGGAATAGAGTGTAGAGTGTAAGGTATAGAGTGTAGAGTGTAGGGTATAGAGTGTAGGGTATAGAGTGTAGGGTATAGAGTGTAGAGTGTAGGGTATAGAGTGTAGAGTGTAGGGTATAGAGTGTAGGGTATAGAGTGTAGGGTATAGAGTGTAGGGTAGAGTGTGTAGAGTGTAGGGTATAGAGTGTAGGGTATAGAGTGTAGGGTATAGAGTGTAGAGTGTAGGGATTAGAGTGTAGGGTATAGAGTGTAGGGTGTAGAGTGTAGGGTATAGAGTGTAGAGTGTAGTGTATAGAGTGTATGGTATAGAGTGTAGGGTGTAGAGTGTAGGGTATAGAGTGTAGGGTATCGAGTGTAGGGTATAGAGTGTAGGGAATAGAGTGTAGAGTGTAAGGTATAGAGTGTAGAGTGTAGGGTATAGAGTGTAGGGTATAGAGTGTAGAGTGAAGGGATTAGAGTGTAGGGTATAGAGTGTAGGGTGTAGAGTGTAGGGTATAGAGTGTAGAGTGTAGGGTATAGAGTGTATGGTATAGAGTGTAGGGTATAGAGTGTAGGGTGTAGAGTGTAGGGTATAGAGTGTAGGGTATAGAGTGTAGGGTATAGAGTGTAGGGTATAGAGTGTAGGGAATAGAGTGTAGAGTGTAAGGTATAGAGTGTAGAGTGTAGGGTATAGAGTGTAGGGTATAGACTGTAGGGTATAGAGTGTAGGGTATAGAGTGTAGGGTATAGATTGTAGAGTGTAGGCTATAGAGTGTAGGGTATAGAGTGTAGAGTGTAGGGTATAGAGTGTAGGGTATAGAGTGTAGGGTATAGAGTGTAGGGTATAGAGTGTAGAGTGTAGGGTATAGTGTGTAGGGTATAGAGTGCAGGGTGTAGAGTGTAGGGTATAGAGTGTAGGGTATAGAGTGTAGAGTGTAGGGTATAGAGTGTACGCAATAGAGTGTATGGTGTAGAGTGTATGGTATAGAGTGTAGGGTATAGATTGTAGAGTGTATGGTATAGAGTGTAGGGTATAGAGTGTAGGGTATAGAGTGTATGTTATAGAATGTAGGGTATAGAGTGTAGGGTAGAGAGTGTAGAGTGTAGGGTATAGAGTGTAGGGTATAGAGTGTAGGGTATAGATTGTAGAGTGTAGGCTATAGAGTGTAGGGTATAGAGTGTAGAGTGTCGGGATTAGAGTGTAGGGTATAGAGTGTGGGATGTAGAGTGTAGGGTATAGAGTGTAGAGTGTAGGATATAGAGTGTATGGTATAGAGTGTAGGGTATAGAGTGTAGGGTGTAGAGTGTAGGGTATAGAGTGTAGGGAATAGAGTGTAGGGTATAGAGTGTAGGGTATAGAGTGTAGGGTGTAGAGTGTAGGGTATAGAGTGTATGGTATAGAGTGTAGGGTATAGAATGTATGGTATAGAGTGTAGAGTGTAGGATATAGCGTGTAGGGTATAGAGTGTAGAGTGTAGGGTATAGAGTGTAGGGTATAGAGTGTAGGGTATAGAGTGTAGAGTGTAGGGATTAGAGTGTAGGGTATAGAGTGTAGGGTATAGAGTGTAGAGTGTAGGGTAGAGAGTGTAGGATATAGAGTGTAGAGTGTAGGGTATAGAGTGTAGGGTATAGAGTGTAGGGTATAGAGTGTAGGGTATAGAGTGTAGAGTGTAGGGTATAGAGTGTAGGGTATAGAGTGTAGGGTATAGAGTGTAGAGTGTAGGGTATAGAGTGTAGGGTATAGAGTGTAGGGTATAGAGTGTAGGGCATAGAGTGTAGGGTATAGAGTGTAGGGTGTAGAGTGTAGGGTATAGAGTGTATGGTATAGAGTGTAGGGTATAGAGTGTAGGGTGTAGAGTGTAGGGTATAGAGTGTAGGGTATAGAGTGTAGGGTATAGAGTGTAGGGTATAGAGTGTAGGGAATAGAGTGTAGAGTGTAAGGTATAGAGTGTAGAGTGTAGGGTATAGAGTGTAGGGTATAGACTGTAGGGTATAGAGTGTAGGGTATAGAGTGTAGGGTATAGATTGTAGAGTGTAGGCTATAGAGTGTAGGGTATAGAGTGTAGAGTGTAGGGTATAGAGTGTAGGGTATAGAGTGTAGGGTATAGAGTGTAGGGTATAGAGTGTAGAGTGTAGGGTATAGTGTGTAGGGTATAGAGTGCAGGGTGTAGAGTGTAGGGTATAGAGTGTAGGGTATAGAGTGTAGAGTGTAGGGTATAGAGTGTACGCAATAGAGTGTATGGTGTAGAGTGTATGGTATAGAGTGTAGGGTATAGATTGTAGAGTGTATGGTATAGAGTGTAGGGTATAGAGTGTAGGGTATAGAGTGTATGTTATAGAGTGTAGGGTATAGAGTGTAGGGTAGAGAGTGTAGAGTGTAGGGTATAGAGTGTAGGGTATAGAGTGTAGGGTATAGATTGTAGAGTGTAGGCTATAGAGTGTAGGGTATAGAGTGTAGAGTGTCGGGATTAGAGTGTAGGGTATAGAGTGTGGGATGTAGAGTGTAGGGTATAGAGTGTAGAGTGTAGGATATAGAGTGTATGGTATAGAGTGTAGGGTATAGAGTGTAGGGTGTAGAGTGTAGGGTATAGAGTGTAGGGAATAGAGTGTAGGGTATAGAGTGTAGGGTATAGAGTGTAGGGTGTAGAGTGTAGGGTATAGAGTGTATGGTATAGAGTGTAGGGTATAGAATGTATGGTATAGAGTGTAGAGTGTAGGATATAGAGTGTAGGGTATAGAGTGTAGAGTGTAGGGTATAGAGTGTAGGGTATAGAGTGTAGGGTATAGAGTGTAGAGTGTAGGGATTAGAGTGTAGGGTATAGAGTGTAGGGTATAGAGTGTAGAGTGTAGGGTAGAGAGTGTAGGATATAGAGTGTAGAGTGTAGGGTATAGAGTGTAGGGTATAGAGTGTAGGGTATAGAGTGTAAGGTATAGAGTGTAGAGTGTAGGGTATAGAGTGTAGGGTATAGAGTGTAGGGTATAGAGTGTAGAGTGTAGGGTATAGAGTGTAGGGTATAGAGTGTAGGGTATAGAGTGTAGGGCATAGAGTGTAGGGTATAAAGTGTAGGGTGTAGAGTGTAGGGTATAGAGTGTAGGGTATAGAGTGTAGAGTGTAGGGTATAGAGTGTAGGGTATAGAGTGTAGGGTATAGAGTGTAGGGTATAGAGTGTAGGGTATAGAGTGTAGAGTGTAGGGTATAGCGTGTAGAGTGTCGGGTATAGAGTGTAGGGTATAGAGTGTAGGGTATAGAGTGTAGGGTATAGAGTGTAGAGTGTAGGGTATAGAGTGTAGAGTGTAGGGTATAGAGTGTATGGTATAGAGTGTAGGGTATAGAGTGTAGGGTGTAGAGCGTTGGGTATAGAGTGTAGGGTATAGAGAGTAGGGTATAGAGTGTAGGGTATAGAGTGTAGGGAATAGAGTGTAGAGTGTAAGGTATAGAGTGTAGAGTGTAGGGTATAGAGTGTAGGGTATAGAGTGTAGAGTGTAGGGATTAGAGTGTAGGGTATAGAGTGTAGGGTATAGTGTGTAGGGTATAGAGTGTAGAGTGTAGGGTATAGAGTGTAGAGTGTAGGGTATAGAGTGTAGGGTATAGAGTGTAGAGTGTAGGGTATAGAGTGTAGGGTATAGAGTGTAGGGTATAGAGTGTAGAGTGTAGGGTATAGAGTGTAGGGTATAGAGTGTAGGGTATAGAGTGTAGGGTATAGAGTGTAGGGCATAGAGTGTAGGGTATAGAGTGTAGGGTATAGAGTGTAGAGTGTAGGGTATAGAGTGTAGGGTATAGAGTGTAGGGTATAGAGTGTAGAGTGTAGGGCATAGAGTGTAGAGTGTAGGGTATAGAGTGTAGGGTATAGAGTGTAGGGTGTAGAGTGTAGGGCATAGAGTGTAGAGTGTAGGGTATAGAGTGTATGGTATAGAGTGTAGAGTATAGAGTGTAGGGTGTAGAGTGTAGGGTATAGAGTGTAGGGTATAGAGTGTAGGGTATAGAGTGTAGGGAATAGAGTGTTGAGTGTAAGGTACAGAGTGTAGAGTGTAGGGCATAGAGTGTAGAGTGTAGGGTATAGAGTGTAGGGTATAGAGTGTAGGGTATAGAGTGTAGGGTATACAGTGTAGGGTATAGAGTGTAGAGTGTAGGGTATAGAGTGTAGAGTGTAGGGTATAGAGTGTAGAGTGTAGGGCATAGAGTGTAGATTGTAGGGTATAGAGTGTAGGGTATAGAGTGTAGGGTATAGAGTGTAGGGTATAGAGTGTAGAGTCTAGGGTATAGAGTGTAGAGTGTAGGGTATAGAGTGTAGGGTATAGAGTGTAGGGTACAGAGTGTAGGGTATAGAGTGTAGGGTAGAGAGTGTAGAGTGTAGGGTATAGAGTGTAGGGTATAAAGTGTAGGATATAGAGTGTAGAGTGTAGGGATTAGAGAGTAGGGTATAGAGTGTAGGGTGTGGAGTGTAGGGTATAGAGTGTAGAGTGTAGGGTATAGAGTGTATGGTATAGAGTGTAGGGTATAGAGTGTAGGGTGTAGAGTGTAGGGTATAGAGTGTAGGGTATAGAGTGTAGGGTATAGAGTGTAGGGTATAGAGTGTAGGGAATAGAGTGTAGAGTGTAAGGTATAGAGTGTAGAGTGTAGGGTATAGAGTGTAAGGTATAGAGTGTAGAGTGTAGGGATTAGAGTGTAGGGTATAGAGTGTAGGGTGTAGAGTGTAGGGCATAGAGTGTAGAGTGTAGGTTATAGAGTGTATGGTATAGAGTGTAGAGTATAGAGTGTAGGGTGTAGAGTGTAGGGTATAGAGTGTAGGGTATAGAGTGTAGGGTATAGAGTGTAGGGAATAGAGTGTAGAGTGTAAGGTATAGAGTGTAGAGTGTAGGGTATAGAGTGTAGTGTATAGAGTGTGGAGTGTAGGGATTAGAGTGTAGTGTATAGAGTGTAGGGTATAGTGTGTAGGATATAGAGTGTAGAGTGTAGGGTATAAAGTGTAGAGTGTAGGGTATAGAGTGTAGGGTATAGACTGTAGGGTATAGAGTGTAGGGCATAGAGTGTAGGGTATAGAGTGTAGGGTATAGAGTGTAGAGTGTAGGGTATAGAGTGTAGGGTATAGAGTGTAGGGTATAGAGTGTAGAGTGTAGGGTATAGAGTGTAGGGTATAGAGTGTAGGGCATAGAGTGTAGGGTATAGAGTGTAGGGTATAGAGTGTAGAGTGTAGGGCATAGAGTGTAGAGTGTAGGGTATAGAGTGTAGAATATAGAGTGTAGGGTAGAGAGTGTAGGGTAGAGAGTGTAGAGTGTAGGGATTAGAGTGTAGGGTATAGAGTGTAGGGTGTAGAGTGTAGGGCATAGATTGTAGAGTGTAGGGTATAGAGTGTATGGTATAGAGTGTAGAGTATAGAGTGTAGGGTGTAGAGTGTAGGGTATAGAGTGTAGGGTATAGAGTGTAGGGTATAGAGTGTAGGGAATAGAGTGTTGAGTGTAAGGTACAGAGTGTAGAGTGTAGGGCATAGAGTGTAGAGTGTAGGGTATAGAGTGTAGGGTATAGAGTGCAGGGTATAGAGTGTAGGGTATACAGTGTAGGGTATAGAGTGTAGAGTGTAGGGTATAGAGTGTAGAGTGTAGGGCATAGAGTGTAGATTGTATGGTATACAGTGTAGGGTATAGAGTGTAGGGTATAGAGTGTAGGGTATAGAGTGTAGAGTGTAGGGTATAGAGTGTAGAGTGTAGGGTATAGAGTGTAGGGTACAGAGTGTAAGGTATAGAGTGTAGGGTAGAGAATGTAGAGTGTAGGGTATAGAGTGTAGGGTATAGAGTGTAGGGTATAGAGTGTAGAGTGTAGGGATTAGAGTGTAGGGTATGGAGTGTAGGGTGTGGAGTGTAGGGTATGGAGTGTAGAGTGTAGGGTATAGAGTGTATGGTATAGAGTGTAGGGTATAGAGTGTAGGGTGTAGAGTGTAGGGTATAGAGTGTAGGGTATAGAGTGTAGGGTATAGAGTGTAGGGTATAGAGTGTAGGGAATAGAGTGTAGAGTGTAAGGTATAGAGTGTAGAGTGTAGGGTATAGAGTGTAAGGTATAGAGTGTAGAGTGTAGGGATTAGAGTGTAGGGTATAGAGTGTAGGGTGTAGAGTGTAGGGTATAGAGTGTAGAGTGTAGGGTATAGAGTGTATGGTATAGAGTGTAGGGTATAGAGTGTAGGGTGTAGAGTGTAGGGTATAGAGTGTAGGGTATAGAGTGTAGGGTATAGAGTGTAGGGTATAGAGTGTAGGGAATAGAGTGTGGAGTGTAAGGTATAGAGTGTAGAGTGTAGGGTATAGAGTGTAGGGTATAGACTGTAGGGTATAGAGTGTAGGGTATAGATTGTAGCGTGTAGGCTATAGAGTGTAGGGTATACAGTGTAGAGTGTAGGGTATAGAGTGTAGGGTATAGAGTGTAGGGTATAGAGTGTAGGGTATAGAGTGTAGAGTGTAGGGTATAGTGTGTAGGGTATAGAGTGCAGGGTGTAGAGTGTAGGGTATAGAGTGTAGGGTATAGAGTGTAGAGTGTAGGGTATAGAGTGTATGCTATAGAGTGTATGGTGTAGAGTGTATGGTATAGAGTGTAGGGTTTAGAGTGTTGAGTGTATGGTATAGAGTGTAGAGTGTAGAGTGTAGGGTATAGAGTGTATGTTATAGAGTGTAGGGTATAGAGTGTAGGGTAGAGAGTGTAGAGTGTAGGGTATAGAGTGTAGGGTATAGAGTGTAGGGTATAGAGTGTAGAGTGTAGGGATTAGAGTGTAGGGTATAGAGTGTAGTGTGTAGAGTGTAGGGTATAGAGTGTAGAGTGTAGGGTATAGAGTGTATGGTATAGAGTGTAGGGTATAGAGTGTAGGGTGTAGAGTGTAGGGTATAGAGTGTAGGGTATAGAGTGTAGGGTATAGAGTGTAGGGAATAGAGTGTAGAGTGTAAGGTATAGAGTGTAGAGTATAGGGTATAAAGTGTAGGGTATAGAGTTTAGAGTGCAGGGATTAGAGTGTAGGGTATAGAGTGTAGGGTGTAGAGTGTAGGGTATAGAGTGTAGAGTGTAGGGTATAGAGTGTATGGTATAGAGTGTAGGGTATAGAGTGTAGGGTGTAGAGTGTAGGGTATAGAGTGTAGGGTATAGAGTGTAGGGTATAGAGTGTAAGGTATAGAGTGTAGGGAATAGAGTGTAGAGTGTAAAGTATAGAGTGTAGAGTGTAGGGTATAGAGTGTAGGGTATAGACTGTAGGGTATAGAGTGTAGGGTATAGATTGTAGGCTATAGAGTGTAGGGTATAGAGTGTAGGGTATAGAGTGTAGGGTATAGAGTGTAGGGTATAGAGTGTAGGGTATAGAGTGTAGAGTGTAGGGTATAGTGTGTAGGGTATAGAGTGCAGGGTGTAGAGTGTAGGGTATAGAGTGTAGGGTATAGAATGTAGAGTGTAGGGTATAGAGTGTATGCTATAGAGTGTATGGTGTAGAGTGTATGGTATAGAGTGTAGGGTATAGAGTGTAGAGTGTAGGGTATAGAGTGTAGGGTATAGAGTGTAGGGTATAGAGTGTATGTTATAGAGTGTAGGGTATAGAGTGTAGAGTGTAGGGTATAGAATGTAGAGTGTAGGGTATAGAGTGTAGGGTATAGAGTGTAGGGTATAGAGTATAGAGTGCAGGGTATAGAGTTTAGAGTGTAGGGTATAGAGTGTAGGGTATAGAGTGTAAGGTATAGAGTGTAGGGTGTAGAGTGTAGGGTATAGAGTGTAGGGTATAGAGTGTAGGGTATAGAGTGTACGGTATAGAGTGTAGGGTACAGAGTGTATAGTATAGAGTGTAGGGTATAGAGTGTAGGGTATAGAGTGTATGGTATAGAGTGTAGGGTATAGAGTGTATGTTATAGAGTGTAGGGTATAGAGTGTAGAGTGTAGGGTATAGAGTGTAGAGTGTAGAGTGTAGGGTATAGAGTGTAGAGTGTAGGGTATAGAGTGTAGAGTGTAGGGTGTAGAGTATAGAGTGTAGGGTATAGAGTGTAGGGTATAGAGTGTAAGGTGTAGAGTGTAGGGTATAGAGTGTAGGGTATAGAGTGTAGGGTATAGCGTGTAGGGTATAGAGTGTAGGGTATAGAGTGTAGAGTGTAGGGTATAGAGTTTAGAGTGTAGGGTATAGAGTGTAGGGTATAGAGTGTAAGGTATAGAGTGTAGGGTGTAGAGTGTAGGGTATAGAGTGTAGGGTATAGAGTGTAGGGTATAGAGTGTACGGTATAGAGTGTAGGGTATAGAGTGTATGGTATAGAGTGTAGGGTATAGAGTGTAGGGTATAGAGTGTATGGTATAGATTGTAGGGTATAGAGTGTAGGGTGTAGCGTGTATGTGATAGAGTGTAGGGTATAGAGTGTAGGGTATAGAGTTTAGAGTGTAGGGTATAGAGAGTAGGGTATAGAGTGTAAGGTATAGAGTGTAGGGTGTAGAGTGTAGGGTATAGAGTGTAGGGCATAGGGTGTAGGGTATAGAGTGTAGGGTATAGAGTGTAGAGTGTAGGGTATAGAGTGTATGGTATAGAGTGTAGGGTATAGAGTGTAGAGTGTAGGGTATAGAGTGTAGGGTATTGAGTGTAGGGTATAGAGTGTAGGGTATAGAGTGTAGGGTATAGAGTGTAGAGTGTAGGGTATAGAGTGTAGAGTGTAGGGTATAGAGTGTAGGGTATATAGTGTAGAGTGTAGGGTATAGAGTGTAGGGTATAGAGTGTAGGGTATAGAGTGTAGGGTATAGAGTGCAGGGTATAGAGTGTAGAGTGTAGGGTATAGAGTGTAGAGTGTAGGGTATAGAGTGTAGGGTATAGAGTGTAGGGTATAGAGTGTAGAGTGTAGGGTATAGAGTGTAGGGTATAGAGTGTAGGGAGCAGAGTGTAGGGTATAGAGTGTAGGGTTCAGAGTGTAGGGTATAGAGTGTAGGGTATAGAGTGTAGGGCATAGAGTGTAGGGTATAGAGTGTAGGGCATAGAGTGTAGGGTATAGAGTGTAGGGTATAGAGTGTAGGGTGTAGAGTGTAGGGTATAGATTTTAGGGTATAGAGTGTAGGGTATAGAGTGTAGAGTGTAGGGCATAGAGTGTAGAGTGTAGGGTATAGAGTGTAGAATATAAAGTGTAGGGTAGAGAGTGTAGGGTAGAGAGTGTAGAGTGTAGGTATTAGAGTGTAGGGTATAGAGTGTAGGGTGTAGAGTGTAGGGCATAGAGTGTAGAGTGTAGGGTATAGAGTGTATGGTATAGAGTGTAGAGTATAGAGTGTAGGGTGTAGAGTGTAGGGTATAGAGTGTAGGGTATAGAGTGTAGGGTATAGAGTGTAGGGAATAGAGTGTTGAGTGTAAGGTACAGAGTGTAGAGTGTAGGGCATAGAGTGTAGAGTGTAGGGTATAGAGTGTAGGGTATAGAGTGCAGGGTATAGAGTGTAGGGTATACAGTGTAGGGTATAGAGTGTAGAGTGTAGGGTATAGAGTGTAGAGTGTAGGGTATAGAGTGTAGGGTATAGAGTGCAGGGTATAGAGTGTAGGGTATACAGTGTAGGGTATAGAGTGTAGAGTGTAGGGTATAGAGTGTAGAGTGTAGGGTATAGAGTTTAGAGTGTAGGGCATAGAGTGTAGATTGTAGGGTATAGAGTGTAGGGTATAGAGTGTAGGGTATAGAGTGTAGGGTATAGAGTGTAGAGTGTAGGGTATAGAGTGTAGAGTGTAGGGTATAGAGTGTAGGGTACAGAGTGTAAGGTATAGAGTGTAGGGTAGAGAGTGTAGAGTGTAGGGTATAGAGTGTAGGGTATAGAGTGTAGGGTATAGAGTGTAGAGTGTAGGGATTAGAGTGTAGGGTATAGAGTGTAGGGTGTGGAGTGTAGGGTATAGAGTGTAGAGTGTAGGGTATAGAGTGTATGGTATAGAGTGTAGGGTATAGAGTGTAGGGTGTAGAGTGTAGGGTATAGAGTGTAGGGTATAGAGTGTAGGGTATAGAGTGTAGGGAATAGAGTGTAGAGTGTAAGGTATAGAGTGTAGAGTGTAGGGTATAGAGTGTAAGGTATAGAGTGTAGAGTGTAGGGATTAGAGTGTAGGGTATAGAGTGTAGGGTGTAGAGTGTAGGGTATAGAGTGTAGAGTGTAGGGTATAGAGTGTATGGTATAGAGTGTAGGGTATAGAGTGTAGGGTGTAGAGTGTAGGGTATAGAGTGTAGGGTATAGAGTGTAGGGTATAGAGTGTAGGGTATAGAGTGTAGGGAATAGAGTGTGGAGTGTAAGGTATAGAGTGTAGAGTGTAGGGTATAGAGTGTAGGGTATAGACTGTAGGGTATAGAGTGTAGGGTATAGAGTGTAGGGTATAGATTGTAGCGTGTAGGCTATAGAGTGTAGGGTATACAGTGTAGAGTGTAGGGTATAGAGTGTAGGGTATAGAGTGTAGGGTATAGAGTGTAGGGTATAGAGTGTAGAGTGTAGGGTATAGTGTGTAGGGTATAGAGTGCAGGGTGTAGAGTGTAGGGTATAGAGTGTAGGGTATAGAGTGTAGAGTGTAGGGTATAGAGTGTATGCTATAGAGTGTATGGTGTAGAGTGTATGGTATAGAGTGTAGGGTATAGAGTGTTGAGTGTATGGTATAGAGTGTAGAGTGTAGAGTGTAGGGTATAGAGTGTATGTTATAGAGTGTAGGGTATAGAGTGTAGGGTAGAGAGTGTAGAGTGTAGGGTATAGAGTGTAGGGTATAGAGTGTAGGGTATAGAGTGTAGAGTGTAGGGATTAGAGTGTAGGGTATAGAGTGTAGTGTGTAGAGTGTAGGGTATAGAGTGTAGAGTGTAGGGTATAGAGTGTATGGTATAGAGTGTAGGGTATAGAGTGTAGGGTGTAGAGTGTAGGGTATAGAGTGTAGGGTATAGAGTGTAGGGTATAGAGTGTAAGGTATAGAGTGTAGGGAATAGAGTGTAGAGTGTAAAGTATAGAGTGTAGAGTGTAGGGTATAGAGTGTAGGGTATAGACTGTAGGGTATAGAGTGTAGGGTATAGATTGTAGGCTATAGAGTGTAGGGTATAGAGTGTAGGGTATAGAGTGTAGGGTATAGAGTGTAGGGTATAGAGTGTAGGGTATAGAGTGTAGAGTGTAGGGTATAGTGTGTAGGGTATAGAGTGCAGGGTGTAGAGTGTAGGGTATAGAGTGTAGGGTATAGAATGTAGAGTGTAGGGTATAGAGTGTATGCTATAGAGTGTATGGTGTAGAGTGTATGGTATAGAGTGTAGGGTATAGAGTGTAGAGTGTAGGGTATAGAGTGTAGGGTATAGAGTGTAGGGTATAGAGTGTATGTTATAGAGTGTAGGGTATAGAGTGTAGAGTGTAGGGTATAGAATGTAGAGTGTAGGGTATAGAGTGTAGGGTATAGAGTGTAGGGTATAGAGTGTAGGGTGTAGAGTGTAGGGTATAGAGTGTAGGGTATAGAGTGTAGAGTGCAGGGTATAGAGTTTAGAGTGTAGGGTATAGAGTGTAGGGTATAGAGTGTAAGGTATAGAGTGTAGGGTGTAGAGTGTAGGGTATAGAGTGTAGGGTATAGAGTGTAGGGTATAGAGTGTACGGTATAGAGTGTAGGGTACAGAGTGTATAGTATAGAGTGTAGGGTATAGAGTGTAGGGTATAGAGTGTATGGTATAGAGTGTAGGGTATAGAGTGTATGTTATAGAGTGTAGGGTATAGAGTGTAGAGTGTAGGGTATAGAGTGTAGAGTGTAGAGTGTAGGGTATAGAGTGTAGAGTGTAGGGTATAGAGTGTAGAGTGTAGGGTATAGAGTTTAGAGTGTAGGGTATAGAGTGTAGGGTATAGAGTGTAAGGTGTAGAGTGTAGGGTATAGAGTGTAGGGTATAGAGTGTAGGGTATAGAGTGTAGGGTATAGAGTGTAGGGTATAGAGTGTAGAGTGTAGGGTATAGAGTTTAGAGTGTAGGGTATAGAGTGTAGGGTATAGAGTGTAAGGTATAGAGTGTAGGGTGTAGAGTGTAGGGTATAGAGTGTAGGGTATAGAGTGTAGGGTATAGAGTGTACGGTATAGAGTGTAGGGTATAGAGTGTATGGTATAGAGTGTAGGGTATAGAGTGTAGGGTATAGAGTGTATGGTATAGATTGTAGGGTATAGAGTGTAGGGTGTAGCGTGTATGTTATAGAGTGTAGGGTATAGAGTGTAGGGTATAGAGTTTAGAGTGTAGGGTATAGAGAGTAGGGTATAGAGTGTAAGGTATAGAGTGTAGGGTGTAGAGTGTAGGGTATAGAGTGTAGGGCATAGGGTGTAGGGTATAGAGTGTAGGGTATAGAGTGTAGAGTGTAGGGTATAGAGTGTAGGGTATAGAGTGTAGGGTATAGAGTGTAGAGTGTAGGGTATAGAGTGTAGGGTATTGAGTGTAGGGTATAGAGTGTAGGGTATAGAGTGTAGAGTGTAGGGTATAGAGTGTAGAGTGTAGGGTATAGAGTGTAGGGTATATAGTGTAGAGTGTAGGGTATAGAGTGTAGGGTATAGAGTGTAGGGTATAGAGTGTAGGGTATAGCGTGTAGAGTGTAGGGTATAGAGTGTAGAGTGTAGGGTATAGAGTGTAGGGTATAGAGTGTAGGGTATAGAGTGTAGGGTATAGAGTGTAGAGTGTAGGGTATAGAGTGTAGCGTATAGAGTGTAGGGAGTAGAGTGTAGGGTATAGAGTGTAGGGTTCAGAGTGTAGGGTATAGAGTGTAGGGTATAGAGTGTATGGTATAGAGTGTAGGGTATAGAGTGTAGGGTATAGAGTGTAGGGTATAGAGTGTAGGGTATAGAGTGTAGAGTGTAGGGTATAGAGTGTAGGGTATAGAGTGTAGGGTAGAGAGTGTAGAGTGTAGGGTATAGAGTGTAGGGTATAGAGTGTAGGGTATAGAGTGTAGGGTGTAGAGTGTAGGGTATAGAGTGTAGGGTATAGAGTGTAGGGTATAGAGTGTAGGGAATAGAGTGTAGAGTGTAAGGTATAGAGTGTAGGGTATAGAGTGTACGGTATAGAGTGTAGGGTATAGAGTGTATGGTATAGAGTGTAGGGTATAGAGTGTAGAGTGTAGGGAATAGAGTGTAGGGATTAGAGTGTAGGGTATAGAGTGTAGGGTGTAGAGTGTAGGGTATAGAGTGTAGAGTGTAGGGTATAGAGTGTATGGTATAGAGTGTAGGGTATAGAGTGTAGGGTGTAGAGTGTAGGGTATAGAGTGTAGGGTATAGAGTGTAGGGTATAGAGTGTAGGGTATAGAGTGTAGGGAATAGAGTGTAGAGTGTAAGGTATAGAGTGTAGAGTGTAGGGTATAGAGTGTAGGGTATAGAGTGTAGAGTGTTGGGATTAGAGTGTAGGGTATAGAGTGTAGGGTATAGAGTGTAGGGTATAGAGTGTAGGGTATAGAGTGTAGAGTGTAGGGTATAGAGTGTAGCGTATAGAGTGTAGGGAGTAGAGTGTAGGGTATAGAGTGTAGGGTTCAGAGTGTAGGGTATAGAGTGTAGGGTATAGAGTGTATGGTATAGAGTGTAGGGTATAGAGTGTAGGGTATAGAGTGTAGGGTATAGAGTGTAGGGTATAGAGTGTAGAGTGTAGGGTATAGAGTGTAGGGTATAGAGTGTAGGGTAGAGAGTGTAGAGTGTAGGGTATAGAGTGTAGGGTATAGAGTGTAGGGTATAGAGTGTAGGGTGTAGAGTGTAGGGTATAGAGTGTAGGGTATAGAGTGTAGGGTATAGAGTGTAGGGAATAGAGTGTAGAGTGTAAGGTATAGAGTGTAGGGTATAGAGTGTACGGTATAGAGTGTAGGGTATAGAGTGTATGGTATAGAGTGTAGGGTATAGAGTGTAGAGTGTAGGGAATAGAGTGTAGGGATTAGAGTGTAGGGTATAGAGTGTAGGGTGTAGAGTGTAGGGTATAGAGTGTAGAGTGTAGGGTATAGAGTGTATGGTATAGAGTGTAGGGTATAGAGTGTAGGGTGTAGAGTGTAGGGTATAGAGTGTAGGGTATAGAGTGTAGGGTATAGAGTGTAGGGTATAGAGTGTAGGGAATAGAGTGTAGAGTGTAAGGTATAGAGTGTAGAGTGTAGGGTATAGAGTGTAGGGTATAGAGTGTAGAGTGTTGGGATTAGAGTGTAGGGTATAGAGTGTAGGGTGTAGAGTGTAGGGTATAGAGTGTAGAGTGTAGGGTATAGAGTATATGGTATAGAGTGTAGGGTATAGAGTGTAGGGTGTAGAGTGTAGGGTATAGAGTGTAGGGAATAGAGTGTAGAGTGTAAGGTTTAGAGTGTAGAGTGTAGGGTATAGAGTGTAGGGTATAGACTGTAGGGTATAGAGTGTAGGGTATAGAGTGTAGGGTATAGATTGTAGAGTGTAGGCTATAGAGTGTAGGGTATAGAGTGTAGAGTGTAGGGTATAGAGTGTAGGGTATAGTGTGTAGGGTATAGAGTGTAGAGTGTAGGGTATAGTGTGTAGGATAGAGTGTAGGGTATAGAGTGTAGGGTATAGAGTGTATGGTATAGAGTGTAGGGTATAGAGTGTAGGGTATAGAGTGTAGGGTATAGAGTGTAGGGTATAGAGTGTAGAGTGTAGGGTATAGAGTGTTGAGTGTAGGGTATAGAGTGTAGGGTATAGAGTGTAGGGTAGAGAGTGTAGAGTGTAGGGTATAGAGTGTAGGGGATAGAGTGTAGGGTATAGAGTGTAGAGTGTAGGGATTAGAGTGTAGGGTATAGAGTGTAGGGTGTAGAGTGTAGGGTATAGAGTGTAGAGTGTAGGGTATAGAGTGTATGGTATAGAGTGTAGGGTATAGAGTGTAGGGTGTAGAGTGTAGGGTATAGAGTGTAGGGTATAGAGTGTAGGGTATAGAGTGTAGGGTATAGAGTGTAGGGAATAGAGTGTAGAGTGTAAGGTATAGAGTGTAGACTGTAGGGTACAGAGTGTAGGGTATAGAGTGTAGAGTGTTGGGATTAGAGTGTAGGGTATAGAGTGTAGGGTGTAGAGTGTAGGGTATAGAGTGTAGAGTGTAGGGTATAGAGTATATGGTATAGAGTGTAGGGTATAGAGTGTAGGGTGTAGAGTGTAGGGTATAGAGTGTAGGGTATAGAATGTAGTGCATAAAGTGTAGAGTGTAGGGTATAGAGTGTAGGGTATAGAGTGTAGGGTATAGAGTGTAGAGTGTAGGGTATAGAGTGTAGGGTATAGAGTGTAGGGTATACAGTGTAGGGTATAGAGTGTAGGGTATAGAGTGTAGGGTATAGAGTGTAGGGTATAGAGTGTAGGGTATAGAGTGTAGAGTGTAGGGTATAGAGTTTAGAGTGTAGGGTATAGAGTGTAGGGTATAGAGTGTAAGGTATAGAGTGTAGGGTGTAGAGTGTAGGGTATAGAGTGTAGGGTATAGAGTGTAGGGTATAGAGTGTACGGTATAGAGTGTAGGGTATAGAGTGTATGGTATAGAGTGTAGGGTATAGAGTGTAGGGTATAGAGTGTGAGGTATAGAGTGTATGGTATAGATTGTAGGGTATAGAGTGTAGGGTATAGAGTGTAGGGTATAGAGTGTAGAGTGTAGGGTATAGAGTGTAGAGTGTAGGGTATAGATTGTATGGTATAGAGTGTAGGGTATAGAATGTAAGGTGTAGAGTGTTGGGTATAGAGTGTAGGGTATAGAGTGTAGGGTATAGAGTGTAGGGTATAGAGTGTAGGGTATAGAGTGTAGGGAATAGAGTGTAGAGTGTAAGGTATAGAGTGTAGAGTGTAGGGTATAGACTGTAGGGTATAGAGTGTAGAGTGTAGGGATTAGAGTGTAGGGTATAGAGTGTAGGGTATAGAGTGTAGGGTATAGAGTGTAAAGTGTAGGGTATAGAGTGTAGAGTGTAGGGTATAGATTGTAGGGTATAGAGTGTAGGGTATAGAGTGTAGGGTAGAGTGTGTAGAGTGTAGGGTATAGAGTGTAGGGTATAGAGTGTAGGGTATAGAGTGTAGAGTGTAGGGATTAGAGTGTAGGGTATAGAGTGTAGGGTGTAGAGTGTAGGGTATAGAGTGTAGAGTGTAGGGTATAGAGTGTATGGTATAGAGTGTAGGGTATAGAGTGTATGGTGTAGAGTGTAGGGTATAGAGTGTAGGGTATAGAGTGTAGGGTATAGAGTGTAGGGAATAGAGTGTAGAGTGTAAGGTATAGAGTGTAGGGTATAGAGTGTAGGGTATAGAGTGTAGAGTGAAGGGATTAGAGTGTAGGGTATAGAGTGTAGGGTGTAGAGTGTAGGGTATAGAGTGTAGAGTGTAGGGTATAGAGTGTATGGTACAGAGTGTAGGGTATAGAGTGTAGGGTGTAGAGTGTAGGGTATAGAGTGTAGGGTATAGAGTGTAGGGTATAGAGTGTAGGGTATAGAGTGTAGGGAATAGAGTGTAGAGTGTAAGGTATAGAGTGTAGAGTGTAGGGTATAGAGTGTAGGGTATAGACTGTAGGGTATAGAGTGTAGGGTATAGAGTGTAGGGTATAGATTGTAGAGTGTAGGCTATAGAGTGTAGGGTGTAGAGTGTAGAGTGTAGGGTATAGAGTGTAGGGTATAGAGTGTAGGGTAGAGAGTGTAAGGTATAGAGTGTAGAGTGTAGGGTATAGTGTGTAGGGTATAGAGTGCAGGGTGTAGAGTGTAGGGTATAGAGTGTAGGGTATAGAGTGTAGAGTGTAGGGTATAGAGTGTATGCTATAGAGTGTATGGTGTAGAGTGTATGGTATAGAGTGTAGGGTATAGATTGTAGAGTGCATGGTATAGAGTGTAGGGTATAGAGTGTAGGGTATAGAGTGTATGTTATAGAGTGTAGGGTATAGAGTGTAGGGTAGAGATTGTAGAGTGTAGGGTATAGAGTGTAGGGTATAGAGTGTAGAGTGTCGGGATTAGAGTGTAGGGTATAGAGTGTAGGATGTAGAGTGTAGGGTATAGAGTGTAGAGTGTAGGGTATAGAGTGTATGGTATAGAGTGTAGGGTATAGAGTGTAGGGTGTAGAGTGTAGGGTATAGAGTGTAGGGTATAGAGTGTAGGGTATAGAGTGTAGGGTATAGAGTGTAGGGTGTAGAGTGTAGGGTATAGAGTGTATGGTATAGAGTGTAGGGTATAGAATGTATGGTATAGAGTGTAGAGTGTAGGATATAGAGTGTAGGGTATAGAGTGTAGAGTGTAGGGTATAGAGTGTAGGGTATAGAGTGTAGGGTATAGAGTGTAGAGTGTAGGGATTAGAGTGTAGGGTATAGAGTGTAGGGTATAGAGTGTAGAGTGTAGGGTAGAGAGTGTAGGATATAGAGTGTAGAGTGTAGGGTATAGAGTGTAGGGTATAGAGTGTAGGGTATAGAGTGTAGGGTATAGAGTGTAGAGTGTAGGGTATAGAGTGTAGGGTATAGAGTGTAGGGTATAGAGTGTAGGGTGTAGAGTGTAGGGTATAGAGTGTAGGGTATAGAGTGTAGGGTATAGAGTGTAGGGTGTAGAGTGTATGGTATAGAGTGCAGGGTATAGAATGTATGGTATAGAGTGTAGAGTGTAGGATATAGAGTGTAGGGTATAGAGTGTAGAGTGTAGGGATTAGAGTGTAGGGTATAGAGTGTAGGGTATAAAGTGTAGAGTGTAGGGTAGAGAGTGTAGGATATAGAGTGTAGAGTGTAGGGTATAGAGTGTAGGGTATAGAGTGTAGGGTATAGAGTGTAGGGTTTAGAGTGTAGAGTGTAGGGTATAGAGTGTAGGGTATAGAGTGTATGGTATAGAGTGTAGGGTATAGAGTGTAGGGTGTAGAGTGTAGGGTATAGAGTGTAGGGTATAGAGTGTAGGGTATAGAGTGTAGGGTATAGAGTGTAGGGTGTAGAGTGTAGGGTATAGAGTGTATGGTATAGAGTGTAGGGTATAGAATGTATGGTATAGAGTGTAGAGTGTAGGATATAGAGTGTAGGGTATAGAGTGTAGAGCGTAGGGTATAGAGTGTAAGGTATAGAGTGTAGGGTATAGAGTGTAGGGATTAGAGTGTAGGGTATAGAGTGTAGGGTATAGAGTGTAGAGTGTAGGGTAGATAGTGTAGGATATAGAGTGTAGAGTGTAGGGTATAGAGTGTAGGGTATAGAGTGTAGGGTATAGAGTGTAGGGTATAGAGTGTAGAGTGTAGGGCATAGAGTGTAGGGTATAGAGTGTAGGGTATAGAGTGTAGAGTGTAGGGTATAGAGTGTAGGGTATAGAGTGTAGGGTATAGAGTGTAGGGCATAGAGTGTAGGGTAAAGAGTGTAGGGTGTAGAGTGTAGGGTATAGAGTGTAGGGTATAGAGTGTAGAGTGTAGGGTATAGAGTGTAGGGTATAAAGTGTAGGGTATAGAGTGTAGGGTATAGAGTGTAGGGTATAGAGTGTAGAGTGTAGGGTATAGCGTGTAGAGTGTCGGGTATAGAGTGTAGGGTATAGAGTGTAGGGTATAGAGTGTAGGGTATAGAGTGTAGAGTGGAGGGTATAGAGTGTAGAGTGTAGGGTATAGAGTGTATGGTATAGAGTGTAGGGTATAGAGTGTAGGGTGTAGAGTGTTGGGTATAGAGTGTAGGGTATAGAGTGTAGGGTATAGAGTGTAGGGTATAGAGTGTAGGGAATAGAGTGTAGAGTGTAAGGTATAGAGTGTAGAGTGTAGGGTATAGAGTGTAGGGTATAGAGTGTAGAGTGTAGGGATTAGAGTGTAGGGTATAGAGTGTAGGGTATAGAGTGTAGTGTATAGAGTGTAGGGAATAGAGTGTGGAGTGTAAGGTATAGAGTGTAGAGTGTAGGGTATAGACTGTAGGGTATAGAGTGTAGGGTATAGAGTGTAGGGTATAGATTGTAGAGTATAGGCTATAGAGTGTAGGGTATAGAGTGTAGAGTGTAGGGTATAGAGTGTAGGGTATAGAGTGTAGGGTATAGAGTGTAGAGTGTAGGGTATAGTGTGTAGGGTATAGAGTGCAGGGTGTAGAGTGTAGGGTATAGAGTGTAGGGTATAGAGTGTAGAGTGTAGGGTATAGAGTGTATGCTATAGAGTGTATGGTGTAGAGTGTATGGTATAGAGTGTAGGGTATACAGTGTAGAGTGTATGGTATAGAGTGTAGGGTGTAGAGTGTAGGGTATAGAGTGTATGTTATAGAGTGTAGGGTATAGAGTGTAGGGTAGAGAGTGTAGAGTGTAGGGTATAGAGTGTAGGGTATAGAGTGTAGGGTATAGAGTGTAGAGTGTAGGGATTAGAGTGTAGGGTATAGAGTGTAGTGTGTAGAGTGTAGGGTATAGAGTGTAGAGTGTAGGGTATAGAGTGTATGGTATAGAGTGTAGGGTATAGAGTGTAGGGTGTAGAGTGTAGGGTATAGAGTGTAGGGTATAGAGTGTAGGGTATAGAGTGTAGGGAATAGAGTGTAGAGTGTAAGGTATAGAGTGTAGAGTTTAGGGTATAGAGTGTAGGGTATAGAGTGTAGAGTGTAGGGATTAGAGTGTAGGGTATAGAGTGTAGAGTGTAGAGTGTAGGGTATAGAGTGTAGAGTGTAGGGTATAGAATGTATGGTATAGAGTGTAGGGTATAGAGTGTAGGGTGTAGAGTGTAGGGTATAGAGTGTAGGGTATAGAGTGTAGGGTATAGAGTGTAGGGTATAGAGTGTAGGGAATAGAGTGTAGAGTGTAAGGTATAGAGTGTAGAGTGTAGGGTATAGAGTGTAGGGTATAGACTGTAGGGTATAAAGTGTAGGGTATAGATTGTAGGCTATAGAGTGTAGGGTATAGAGTGTAGGGTATAGAGTGTAGGGTATAGAGTGTAGGGTATAGAGTGTAGGGTATAGAGTGTAGAGTGTAGGGTATAGTGTGTAGGGTATAGAGTGCAGGGTGTAGAGTGTAGGGTATAGAGTGTAGGGTATAGAGTGTAGAGTGTAGGGTATAGAGTGTATGCTATAGAGTGTATGGTGTAGAGTGTATGGTATAGAGTGTAGGGTATAGAGTGTAGAGTGTAGGGTATAGAGTGTATGTTATAGAGTGTAGGGTATAGAGTGTAGAGTGTAGGGTATAGAGTTTAGAGTGTAGGGTATAGAGTGTAGGGTATAGAGTGTAAGGTATAGAGTGTAGGGTGTAGAGTGTAGGGTATAGATTGTAGGGTATAGAGTGTAGGGTATAGAGTGTACGGTATAGAGTGTAGGGTATGGAGTGTATGGTATAGAGTGTAGGGTATAGAGTGTAGGGTATAGAGTGTAGGGTATAAAGTGTAGAGTGTAGGGTATAGAGTGTAGAGTGTAGGGTATAGAGTGTATGGTATAGAGTGTAGGGTATAGAGTGTAGGGTGTAGAGTGTAGAGTGTAGGGTAGATAGTGTAGGATATAGAGTGTAGAGTGTAGGGTATAGAGTGTAGGGTATAGAGTGTAGGGTATAGAGTGTAGGGTATAGAGTGTAGAGTGTAGGGCATAGAGTGTAGGGTATAGAGTGTAGGGTATAGAGTGTAGAGTGTAGGGTAGATAGTGTAGGATATAGAGTGTAGAGTGTAGGGTATAGAGTGTAGGGTATAGAGTGTAGGGTATAGAGTGTAGGGTATAGAGTGTAGAGTGTAGTGCATAGAGTGTAGGGTATAGAGTGTAGGGTATAGAGTGTAGAGTGTAGGGTATAGAGTGTAGGGTATAGAGTGTAGGGTATAGAGTGTAGGGCATAGAGTGTAGGGTAAAGAGTGTAGGGTGTAGAGTGTAGGGTATAGAGTGTAGGGTATAGAGTGTAGAGTGTAGGGTATAGAGTGTAGGGTATAAAGTGTAGGGTATAGAGTGTAGGGTATAGAGTGTAGGGTGTAGAGTGTAGGGTATAGCGTGTAGAGTGTCGGGTATAGAGTGTAGGGTATAGAGTGTAGGGTATAGAGTGTAGGGTATAGAGTGTAGAGTGGAGGGTATAGAGTGTAGAGTGTAGGGTATAGAGTGTATGGTATAGAGTGTAGGGTATAGAGTGTAGGGTGTAGAGTGTTGGGTATAGAGTGTAGGGTATAGAGTGTAGGGTATAGAGTGTAGGGTATAGAGTGTAGGGAATAGAGTGTAGAGTGTAAGGAATAGAGTGTAGAGTGTAGGGATTAGAGTGTAGGGTATAGAGTGTAGGGTATAGAGTGTAGTGTATAGAGTGTAGGGAATAGAGTGTGGAGTGTAAGGTATAGAGTGTAGAGTGTAGGGTATAGACTGTAGGGTATAGAGTGTAGGGTATAGAGTGTAGGGTATAGATTGTAGAGTATAGGCTATAGAGTGTAGGGTATAGAGTGTAGGGTATAGAGTGTAGGGTATAGAGTGTAGAGTGTAGGGTATAGTGTGTAGGGTATAGAGTGCAGGGTGTAGAGTGTAGGGTATAGAGTGTAGGGTATAGAGTGTAGAGTGTAGGGTATAGAGTGTATGCTATAGAGTGTATGGTGTAGAGTGTATGGTATAGAGTGTAGGGTATACAGTGTAGAGTGTATGGTATAGAGTGTAGGGTGTAGAGTGTAGGGTATAGAGTGTATGTTATAGAGTGTAGGGTATAGAGTGTAGGGTAGAGAGTGTAGAGTGTAGGGTATAGAGTGTAGGGTATAGAGTGTAGGGTATAGAGTGTAGAGTGTAGGGATTAGAGTGTAGGGTATAGAGTGTAGTGTGTAGAGTGTAGGGTATAGAGTGTAGAGTGTAGGGTATAGAGTGTATGGTATAGAGTGTAGGGTATAGAGTGTAGGGTGTAGAGTGTAGGGTATAGAGTGTAGGGTATAGAGTGTAGGGTATAGAGTGTAGGGAATAGAGTGTAGAGTGTAAGGTATAGAGTGTAGAGTTTAGGGTATAGAGTGTAGGGTATAGAGTGTAGAGTGTAGGGATTAGAGTGTAGGGTATAGAGTGTATGGTATAGAGTGTAGGGTATAGAGTGTAGGGTGTAGAGTGTATGGTATAGAGTGTAGGGCATAGAGTGTAGGGTATAGAGTGTAGGGTATAGAGTGTAGGGTGTAGAGTGTAGGGTATAGAGTGTATGGTATAGAGTGTAGGGTATAGAATGTATGGTATAGAGTGTAGAGTGTAGGATATAGAGTGTAGGGTATAGAGTGTAGAGCGTAGGGTATAGAGTGTAGGGTATAGAGTGTAGGGTATAGAGTGTAGAGTGTAGGGATTAGAGTGTAGGGTATAGAGTGTAGGGTATAGAGTGTAGAGTGTAGGGTAGATAGTGTAGGATATAGAGTGTAGAGTGTAGGGTATAGAGTGTAGGGTATAGAGTGTAGGGTATAGAGTGTAGGGTATAGAGTGTAGAGTGTAGGGCATAGAGTGTAGGGTATAGAGTGTAGGGTATAGAGTGTAGAGTGTAGGGTATAGAGTGTAGGGTATAGAGTGTAGGGTATAGAATGTAGGGCATAGAGTGTAGGGTAAAGAGTGTAGGGTGTAGAGTGTAGGGTATAGAGTGTAGGGTATAGAGTGTAGAGTGTAGGGTATAGAGTGTAGGGTATAAAGTGTAGGGTATAGAGTGTAGGGTATAGAGTGTAGGGTATAGAGTGTAGAGTGTAGGGTATAGCGTGTAGAGTGTCGGGTATAGAGTGTAGGGTATAGAGTGTAGGGTATAGAGTGTAGGGTATAGAGTGTAGAGTGGAGGGTATAGAGTGTAGAGTGTAGGGTATAGAGTGTATGGTATAGAGTGTAGGGTATAGAGTGTAGGGTGTAGAGTGTTGGGTATAGAGTGTAGGGTATAGAGTGTAGGGTATAGAGTGTAGGGTATAGAGTGTAGGGAATAGAGTGTAGAGTGTAAGGTATAGAGTGTAGAGTGTAGGGTATAGAGTGTAGGGTATAGAGTGTAGAGTGTAGGGATTAGAGTGTAGGGTATAGAGTGTAGGGTATAGAGTGTAGTGTATAGAGTGTAGGGAATAGAGTGTGGAGTGTAAGGTATAGAGTGTAGAGTGTAGGGTATAGACTGTAGGGTATAGAGAGTAGGGTATAGAGTGTAGGGTATAGATTGTAGAGTATAGGCTATAGAGTGTAGGGTATAGAGTGTAGAGTGTAGGGTATAGAGTGTAGGGTATAGAGTGTAGGGTATAGAGTGTAGAGTGTAGGGTATAGTGTGTAGGGTATAGAGTGCAGGGTGTAGAGTGTAGGGTATAGAGTGTAGGGTATAGAGTGTAGAGTGTAGGGTATAGAGTGTATGCTATAGAGTGTATGGTGTAGAGTGTATGGTATAGAGTGTAGGGTATACAGTGTAGAGTGTATGGTATAGAGTGTAGGGTGTAGAGTGTAGGGTATAGAGTGTATGTTATAGAGTGTAGGGTATAGAGTGTAGGGTAGAGTGTAGGGTATAGAGTGTAGGGTATAGAGTGTAGGGTATAGAGTGTAGAGTGTAGGGATTAGAGTGTAGGGTATAGAGTGTAGTGTGTAGAGTGTAGGGTATAGAGTGTAGAGTGTAGGGTATAGAGTGTATGGTATAGAGTGTAGGGTATAGAGTGTAGGGTGTAGAGTGTAGGGTATAGAGTGTAGGGTATAGAGTGTAGGGTATAGAGTGTAGGGAATAGAGTGTAGAGTGTAAGGTATAGAGTGTAGAGTTTAGGGTATAGAGTGTAGGGTATAGAGTGTAGAGTGTAGGGATTAGAGTGTAGGGTATAGAGTGTAGAGTGTAGAGTGTAGGGTATAGAGTGTAGAGTGTAGGGTATAGAGTGTATGGTATAGAGTGTAGGGTATAGAGTGTAGGGTGTAGAGTGTAGGGTATAGAGTGTAGGGTATAGAGTGTAGGGTATAGAGTGTAGGGTATAGAGTGTAGGGAATAGAGTGTAGAGTGTAAGGTATAGAGTGTAGAGTGTAGGGTATAGAGTGTAGGGTATAGACTGTAGGGTATAAAGTGTAGGGTATAGATTGTAGGCTATAGAGTGTAGGGTATAGAGTGTAGGGTATAGAGTGTAGGGTATAGAGTGTAGGGTATAGAGTGTAGGGTATAGAGTGTAGAGTGTAGGGTATAGTGTGTAGGGTATAGAGTGCAGGGTGTAGAGTGTAGGGTATAGAGTGTAGGGTATAGAGTGTAGAGTGTAGGGTGTAGAGTGTATGCTATAGAGTGTATGGTGTAGAGTGTATGGTATAGAGTGTAGGGTATAGAGTGTAGAGTGTAGGGTATAGAGTGTATGTTATAGAGTGTAGGGTATAGAGTGTAGAGTGTAGGGTATAGAGTTTAGAGTGTAGGGTATAGAGTGTAGGGTATAGAGTGTAAGGTATAGAGTGTAAGGTGTAGAGTGTAGGGTATAGATTGTAGGGTATAGAGTGTAGGGTATAGAGTGTACGGTATAGAGTGTAGGGTATGGAGTGTATGGTATAGAGTGTAGGGTATAGAGTGTAGGGTATAGAGTGTAGGGTATAAAGTGTAGAGTGTAGGGTATAGAGTGTAGAGTGTAGGGTATAGAGTGTATGGTATAGAGTGTAGGGTATAGAGTGTAGGGTGTAGAGTGTAGAGTGTAGGGTAGATAGTGTAGGATATAGAGTGTAGAGTGTAGGGTATAGAGTGTAGGGTATAGAGTGTAGGGTATAGAGTGTAGGGTATAGAGTGTAGAGTGTAGGGCATAGAGTGTAGGGTATAGAGTGTAGGGTATAGAGTGTAGAGTGTAGGGTAGATAGTGTAGGATATAGAGTGTAGAGTGTAGGGTATAGAGTGTAGGGTATAGAGTGTAGGGTATAGAGTGTAGGGTATAGAGTGTAGAGTGTAGGGCATAGAGTGTAGGGTATAGAGTGTAGGGTATAGAGTGTAGAGTGTAGGGTATAGAGTGTAGGGTATAGAGTGTAGGGTATAGAGTGTAGGGCATAGAGTGTAGGGTAAAGAGTGTAGGGTATAGAGTGTAGGGTATAGAGTGTAGGGTATAGAGTGTAGAGTGTAGGGTATAGAGTGTAGGGTATAAAGTGTAGGGTATAGAGTGTAGGGTATAGAGTGTAGGGTATAGAGTGTAGAGTGTAGGGTATAGCGTGTAGAGTGTCGGGTATAGAGTGTAGGGTATAGAGTGTAGGGTATAGAGTGTAGGGTATAGAGTGTAGAGTGGAGGGTATAGAGTGTAGAGTGTAGGGTATAGAGTGTATGGTATAGAGTGTAGGGTATAGAGTGTAGGGTGTAGAGTGTTGGGTATAGAGTGTAGGGTATAGAGTGTAGGGTATAGAGTGTAGGGTATAGAGTTTAGGGAATAGAGTGTAGAGTGTAAGGAATAGAGTGTAGAGTGTAGGGTATAGAGTGTAGGGTATAGAGTGTAGAGTGTAGGGATTAGAGTGTAGGGTATAGAGTGTAGGGTATAGAGTGTAGTGTATAGAGTGTAGGGAATAGAGTGTGGAGTGTAAGGTATAGAGTGTAGAGTGTAGGGTATAGACTGTAGGGTATAGAGTGTAGGGTATAGAGTGTAGGGTATAGATTGTAGAGTATAGGCTATAGAGTGTAGGGTATAGAGTGTAGAGTGTAGGGTATAGAGTGTAGGGTATAGAGTGTAGGGTATAGAGTGTAGAGTGTAGGGTATAGTGTGTAGGGTATAGAGTGCAGGGTGTAGAGTGTAGGGTATAGAGTGTAGGGTATAGAGTGTAGAGTGTAGGGTATAGAGTGTATGCTATAGAGTGTATGGTGTAGAGTGTATGGTATAGAGTGTAGGGTATACAGTGTAGAGTGTATGGTATAGAGTGTAGGGTGTAGAGTGTAGGGTATAGAGTGTATGTTATAGAGTGTAGGGTATAGAGTGTAGGGTAGAGAGTGTAGAGTGTAGGGTATAGAGTGTAGGGTATAGAGTGTAGGGTATAGAGTGTAGAGTGTAGGGATTAGAGTGTAGGGTATAGAGTGTAGTGTGTAGAGTGTAGGGTATAGAGTGTAGAGTGTAGGGTATAGAGTGTATGGTATAGAGTGTAGGGTATAGAGTGTAGGGTGTAGAGTGTAGGGTATAGAGTGTAGGGTATAGAGTGTAGGGTATAGAGTGTAGGGAATAGAGTGTAATGTGTAAGGTATAGAGTGTAGAGTTTAGGGTATAGAGTGTAGGGTATAGAGTGTAGAGTGTAGGGATTAGAGTGTAGGGTATAGAGTGTAGGGTGTAGAGTGTAGGGTATAGAGTGTAGAGTGTAGGGTATAGAGTGTATGGTATAGAGTGTAGGGTATAGAGTGTAGGGTGTAGAGTGTAGGGTATAGAGTGTAGGGTATAGAGTGTAGGGTATAGAGTGTAGGGTATAGAGTGTAGGGAATAGAGTGTAGAGTGTAAGGTATAGAGTGTAGAGTGTAGGGTATAGAGTGTAGGGTATAGACTGTAGGGTATAAAGTGTAGGGTATAGATTGTAGGCTATAGAGTGTAGGGTATAGAGTGTAGGGTATAGAGTGTAGGGTATAGAGTGTAGGGTATAGAGTGTAGGGTATAGAGTGTAGAGTGTAGGGTATAGTGTGTAGGGTATAGAGTGCAGGGTGTAGAGTGTAGGGTATAGAGTGTAGGGTATAGAGTGTAGAGTGTAGGGTATAGAGTGTATGCTATAGAGTGTATGGTGTAGAGTGTATGGTATAGAGTGTAGGGTATAGAGTGTAGAGTGTAGGGTATAGAGTGTATGTTATAGAGTGTAGGGTATAGAGTGTAGAGTGTAGGGTATAGAGTTTAGAGTGTAGGGTATAGAGTGTAGGGTATAGAGTGTAAGGTATATAGTGTAGGGTGTAGAGTGTAGGGTATAGATTGTAGGGTATAGAGTGTAGGGTATAGAGTGTACGGTATAGAGTGTAGGGTATGGAGTGTATGGTATAGAGTGTAGGGTATAGAGTGTAGGGTATAGAGTGTAGGGTATAAAATGTAGAGTGTAGGGTATAGAGTGTAGAGTGTAGGGTATAGAGTGTATGGTATAGAGTGTAGGGTATAGAGTGTAGGGTGTAGAGTGTTGGGTATAGAGTGTAGGGTATAGAGTGTAGGGTATAGAGTGTAGGGAATAGAGTGTAGAGTGTAAGGTACAGAGTGTAGAGTGTAGGGTATAGAGTGTAGGGTATAGAGTGTAGAGTGTAGGGATTAGAGTGTAGGGTATAGAGTGTAGGGTATAGAGTGTAAGGTATAGAGTGTAGGGTATAGAGTGTAGAGTGTAGGGTATAGAGTGTAGAGTGTAGGGTATAGAGTGTAGGGTATAGAGTGTAGGGTATAGAGTGTAGGGTAGAGTCTGTAGAGTGTAGGGTATAGAGTGTAGGGTATAGAGTGTAGAGTATAGAGTGTAGAGTGTAGGGATTAGAGTGTAGGGTATAGAGTGTAGGGTGTAGAGTGTAGGGTATAGAGTGTAGAGTGTAGTGTATAGAGTGTATGGTATAGAGTGTAGGGTGTAGAGAGTAGGGTATAGAGTGTAGGGTATAGAGTGTAGGGAATAGAGTGTAGAGTGTAAGGTATAGAGTGTAGAGTGTAGGGTATAGAGTGTAGGGTATAGAGTGTAGAGTGAAGGGATTAGAGTGTAGGGTATAGAGTGTAGGGTGTAGAGTGTAGGGTATAGAGTGTAGAGTGTAGGGTATAGAGTGTATGGTATAGAGTGTAGGGTATAGAGTGTAGGGTGTAGAGTGTAGGGTATAGAGTGTAGGGTATAGAGTGTAGGGTATAGAGTGTAGGGTATAGAGTGTAGGGAATAGAGTGTAGAGTGTAAGGTATAGAGTGTAGAGTGTAGGGTATAGAGTGTAGGGTATAGACTGTAGGGTATAGAGTGTAGGGTATAGAGTGTAGGGTATAGATTGTAGAGTGTAGGCTATAGAGTGTAGGGTATAGAGTGTAGAGTGTAGGGTATAGAGTGTAGGGTATAGAGTGTAGGGTATAGAGTGTAGGGTATAGAGTGTAGAGTGTAGGGTATAGTGTGTACGGTATAGAGTGCAGGGTGTAGAGTGTAGGGTATAGAGTGTAGGGTATAGAGTGTAGAGTGTAGGGTATAGAGTGTACGCTATAGAGTGTATGGTGTAGAGTGTATGGTATAGAGTGTAGGGTATAGATTGTAGAGTGTATGGTATAGAGTGTATGTTATAGAGTGTAGGGTATAGAGTGTAGGGTAGAGAGTGTATGTTATAGAGTGTAGGGTATAGAGTGTAGGGTAGAGAGTGTAGAGTGTAGGGTATAGAGTGTAGGGTAGGGTATAGAGTGTAGAGTGTCGGGATTAGAGTGTAGGGTATAGAGTGTGGGATGTAGAGTGTAGGGTATAGAGTGTAGAGTGTAGGGTATAGAGTGTATGGTATAGAGTGTAGGGTATAGAGTGTAGGGTGTAGAGTGTAGGGTATAGAGTGTAGGGAATAGAGTGTAGGGTATAGAGTGTAGGGTATAGAGTGTAGGGTGTAGAGTGTAGGGTATAGAGTGTATGGTATAGAGTGTAGGGTATAGAATGTATGGTATAGAGTGTAGAGTGTAGGATATAGAGTGTAGGTTATAGAGTGTAGAGTGTAGGGTATAGAGTGTAGAGTGTAGGGATTAGAGTGTAGGGTATAGAGTGTAGGGTATAGAGTGTAGAGTGTAGGGTAGAGAGTGTAGGATATAGAGTGTAGAGTGTATGGTATAGAGTGTAGGGTATAGAGTGTAGGGTATAGAGTGTAGGGTATAGAGTGTAGGGTATAGAGTGTAGGGCATAGAGTGTAGGGTATAGAGTGTAGGGTGTAGAGTGTAGGGTATAGAGTGTAGGGTATAGAGTGTAGAGTGTAGGGTATAGAGTGTGGGGTATAGAGTGTAGGGTATAGAGTGTAGGGTATAGAGTGTAGGGTATAGAGTGTAGAGTGTAGGGTATAGCATGTAGAGTGTCGGGTATAGAGTGTAGGGTATAGAGTGTAGGGTATAGAGTGTAGAGTGTAGGGTATAGAGTGTATGGTATAGAGTGTAGGGTATAGAGTGTAGGGTGTAGAGTGTTGGGTATAGAGTGTAGGGTATAGAGTGTAGGGTATAGAGTGTAGGGTATAGAGTGTAGGGAATAGAGTGTAGAGTGTAAGGTATAGAGTGTAGAGTGTAGGGTATAGAGTGTAGGGTATAGAGTGTAGAGTGTAGGGATTAGAGTGTAGGGTATAGAGTGTAGGGTATAGTGTGTAGGGTATAGAGTGTAGAGTGTAGGGTATAGAGTGTAGAGTGTAGGGTATAGAGTGTAGGGTATAGAGTGTAGGGTATAGAGTGTAGGGCATAGAGTGTAGGGTATAGAGTGTAGGGTATAGAGTGTAGAGTGTAGGGTATAGAGTGTAGGGTATAGAGTGTAGGGTATAGAGTGTAGAGTGTAGGGTATAGAGTGTAGGGTATTGAGTGTAGGGTATAGATTGTAGGGTATAGAGTGTAGGGCATAGAGTGTAGGGTATAGAGTGTAGGGTATAGAGTGTAGGGTAGGGTATAGAGTGTAGAGTGTCGGGATTAGAGTGTAGGGTATAGAGTGTGGGATGTAGAGTGTAGGGTATAGAGTGTAGAGTGTAGGGTATAGAGTGTATGGTATAGAGTGTAGGGTATAGAGTGTAGGGTGTAGAGTGTAGGGTATAGAGTGTAGGGAATAGAGTGTAGGGTATAGAGTGTAGGGTATAGAGTGTAGGGTGTAGAGTGTAGGGTATAGAGTGTATGGTATAGAGTGTAGGGTATAGAATGTATGGTATAGAGTGTAGAGTGTAGGATATAGAGTGTAGGTTATAGAGTGTAGAGTGTAGGGTATAGAGTGTAGAGTGTAGGGATTAGAGTGTAGGGTATAGAGTGTAGGGTATAGAGTGTAGAGTGTAGGGTAGAGAGTGTAGGATATAGAGTGTAGAGTGTATGGTATAGAGTGTAGGGTATAGAGTGTAGGGTATAGAGTGTAGGGTATAGAGTGTAGGGTATAGAGTGTAGGGCATAGAGTGTAGGGTATAGAGTGTAGGGTGTAGAGTGTAGGGTATAGAGTGTAGGGTATAGAGTGTAGAGTGTAGGGTATAGAGTGTGGGGTATAGAGTGTAGGGTATAGAGTGTAGGGTATAGAGTGTAGGGTATAGAGTGTAGAGTGTAGGGTATAGCATGTAGAGTGTCGGGTATAGAGTGTAGGGTATAGAGTGTAGGGTATAGAGTGTAGAGTGTAGGGTATAGAGTGTAGAGTGTAGGGTATAGAGTGTATGGTATAGAGTGTAGGGTATAGAGTGTAGGGTGTAGAGTGTTGGGTATAGAGTGTAGGGTATAGAGTGTAGGGTATAGAGTGTAGGGTATAGAGTGTAGGGAATAGAGTGTAGAGTGTAAGGTATAGAGTGTAGAGTGTAGGGTATAGAGTGTAGGGTATAGAGTGTAGAGTGTAGGGATTAGAGTGTAGGGTATAGAGTGTAGTGTATAGTGTGTAGGGTATAGAGTGTAGAGTGTAGGGTATAGAGTGTAGAGTGTAGGGTATAGAGTGTAGGGTATAGAGTGTAGGGTATAGAGTGTAGGGCATAGAGTGTAGGGTATAGAGTGTAGGGTATAGAGTGTAGAGTGTAGGGTATAGAGTGTAGGGTATAGAGTGTAGGGTATAGAGTGTAGAGTGTAGGGTATAGAGTGTAGGGTATTGAGTGTAGGGTATAGATTGTAGGGTATAGAGTGTAGGGCATAGAGTGTAGGGTATAGAGTGTAGGGTATAGAGTGTAGAGTGTAGGGTATAGAGTGTAGGGTATAGAGTGTAGGGTAGAGAGTGTAGAGTGTAGGGATTAGAGTGTAGGGTATAGAGTGTAGGGTGTAGAGTGTAGGGCATAGAGTGTAGAGTGTAGGGTATAGAGTGTATGGTATAGAGTGTAGAGTATAGAGTGTAGGGTGTAGAGTGTAGGGTATAGAGTGTAGGGTATAGAGTGTAGGGTATAGAGTGTAGGGAATAGAGTGTTGAGTGTAAGGTACAGAGTGTAGAGTGTAGGGAATAGAGTGTAGAGTGTAGGGTATAGAGTGTAGGCTATAGAGTGTAGGGTATAGAGTGTAGGGTATACAGTGTAGGGTATAGAGTGTAGAGTGTAGGGTATAGAGTGTAGAGTGTAGGGTATAGAGTGTAGAGTGTAGGGCATAGAGTGTAGATTGTAGGGTATAGAGTGTAGGGTATAGAGTGTAGGGTATAGAGTGTAGTGTATAGAGTGTAGAGTGTAGGGTATAGAGTGTAGAGTGTAGGGTATAGAGTGTAGGGTACAGAGTGTAGGGTATAGAGTGTAGGGTAGAGAGTGTAGAGTGTAGGGTATAGAGTGTAGGGTATAGAGTGTAGGGTATAGAGTGTAGAGTGTAGGGATTAGAGTGTAGGGTATAGAGTGTAGGGTGTGGAGTGTAGGGTATAGAGTGTAGAGTGTAGGGTATAGAGTGTATGGTATAGAGTGTAGGGTATAGAGTGTAGGGTGTAGAGTGTAGGGTATAGAGTGTAGGGTATAGAGTGTAGGGTATAGAGTGTAGGGTATAGAGTGTAGGGAATAGAGTGTAGAATGTAAGGTATAGAGTGTAGAGTGTAGGGTATAGAGTGTAAGGTATAGAGTGTAGAGTGTAGGGATTAGAGTGTAGGGTATAGAGTGTAGGGTGTAGAGTGTAGGGTATAGAGTGTAGAGTGTAGGGTATAGAGTGAATGGTATAGAGTGTAGGGTATAGAGTGTAGGGTGTAGAGTGTAGGGTATAGAGTGTAGGGTATAGAGTGTAGGGTATAGAGTGTAGGGTATAGAGTGTAGGGAATAGAGTGTGGAGTGTAAGGTATAGAGTGTAGAGTGTAGGGTATAGAGTGTAGGGTATAGACTGTAGGGTATAGAGTGTAGGGTATAGAGTGTAGGGTATAGATTGTAGAGTGTAGGCTATAGAGTGTAGGGTATAGAGAGTAGAGTGTAGGGTATAGAGTGTAGGGTATAGAGTGTAGGGTATAGAGTGTAGAGTGTAGGGTATAGTGTGTAGGGTGTAGAGTGCAGGGTGTAGAGTGTAGGGTATAGAGTGTAGGGTATAGAGTGTAGAGTGTAGGGTATAGAGTGTATGCTATAGAGTGTATGGTGTAGAGTGTATGGTATAGAGTGTAGGGTATAGAGTGTAGAGTGTATGGTATAGAGTGTAGGGTGTAGAGTGTAGGGTATAGAGTGTATGTTATAGAGTGTAGGGTATAGAGTGTAGGGTAGAGAGTGTAGAGTGTAGGGTATAGAGTGTAGGGTATAGAGTGTAGTGTATAGAGTGTAGAGTGTAGGGATTAGAGTGTAGGGTATAGAGTGTAGTGTGTAGAGTGTAGGGTATAGAGTGTAGAGTGTAGGGTATAGAGTGTAGGGTATAGAGTGTAGGGTATAGACTGTAGGGTATAGAGTGTAGAGTGTAGGGTATAGTGTGTAGGGTATAGAGTGCAGGGTGTAGAGTGTAGGGTATAGAGTGTAGGGTATAGAGTGTAGAGTGTAGGGTATAGAGTGTATGCTATAGAGTGTATGGTGTAGAGTGTATGGTATAGAGTGTAGGGTATAGCGTGTAGAGTGTATGGTATAGAGTGTAGGGTGTAGAGTGTAGGGTATAGAGTGTATGTTATAGAGTGTAGGGTATAGAGTGTAGGGTAGAGAGTGTAGAGTGTAGGGTATAGAGTGTAGGGTATAGAGTGTAGAGTGTAGGGATTAGAGTGTAGGGTATAGAGTGTAGTGTGTAGAGTGTAGGGTATAGAGTGTAGAGTGTAGGGTATAGAGTGTATGGTATAGAGTGTAGGGTATAGAGTGTAGGGTGTAGAGTGTAGGGTATAGAGTGTAGGGTATAGAGTGTAGGGTATAGAGTGTAGGGAATAGAGTGTAGAGTGTAAGGTATAGAGTGTAGAGTATAGGGTATAGAGTGTAGGGTATAGAGTGTAGAGTGTAGGGATTAGAGTGTAGGGTATAGAGTGTAGGGTGTAGAGTGTAGGGTATAGAGTGTAGAGTGTAGGGTATAGAGTGTATGGTATAGAGTGTAGGGTATAGAGTGTAGGGTGTAGAGTGTAGGGTATAGAGTGTAGGGTATAGAGTGTAGGGTATAGAGTGTAAGGTATAGAGTGTAGGGAATAGAGTGTAGAGTGTAAGGTATAGAGTGTAGAGTGTAGGGTATAGAGTGTAGGGTATAGACTGTAGGGTATAGAGTGTAGGGTATAGATTGTAGGCTATAGAGTGTAGGGTATAGAGTGTAGGGTATAGAGTGTAGGGTATAGAGTGTAGGGTATAGAGTGTAGGGTATAGAGTGTAGAGTGTAGGGTATAGTGTGTAGGGTATAGAGTGCAGGGTGTAGAGTGTAGGGTATAGAGTGTAGGGTATAGAATGTAGAGTGTAGGGTATAGAGTGTATGCTATAGAGTGTATGGTGTAGAGTGTATGGTATAGAGTGTAGGGTATAGAGTGTAGAGTGTAGGGTATAGAGTGTAGGGTATAGAGTGTATGTTATAGAGTGTAGGGTATAGAGTGTAGAGTGTAGGGTATAGAGTTTAGAGTGTAGGGTATAGAGTGTAGGGTATAGAGTGTAAGGTATAGAGTGTAGGGTGTAGAGTGTAGGGTGTAGAGTGTAGGGTATAGATTGTAGGGTATAGAGTGTAGGGTATAGAGTGTACGGTATAGAGTGTAGGGTATGGAGTGTATGGTCTAGAGTGTAGGGTATAGAGTGTAGAGTGTAGGGTATAGAGTGTAGGGTATAGAGTGTAGGGTATAGAGTGTAGGGTATAGAGTGTAGGGTATAGAGTGTAGGGTATAGAGTGTAGAGTGCAGGGTATAGAGTTTAGAGTGTAGGGTATAGAGTGTAGGGTATAGAGTGTAAGGTATAGAGTGTAGGGTGTAGAGTGTAGGGTATAGAGTGTAGGGTATAGGGTGTAGGGTATGGAGTGTAGGGTATAGAGTGTAGGGTACAGAGTGTATGGTATAGAGTGTAGGGTATAGAGTGTAGGGTATAGAGTGTATGGTATAGAGTGTAGGGTATAGAGTGTAGGGTATAGAATGTATGTTATAGAGTGTAGGGTATAGAGCGTAGAGTGTAGGGTATAGAGTGTAGAGTGTAGAGTGTAGGGTATAGAGTGTATAGTGTAGGGTATAGAGTGTAGAGTGTAGGGTATAGAGTTTAGAGTGTAGGGTATAGAGTGTAGGGTATAGAGTGTAAGGTGTAGAGTGTAGGGTATAGAGTGTAGGGTATAGAGTGTAGGGTATAGAGTGTAGGGTATAGAGTGTATGGTATAGAGTGTAGAGTGTAGGGTATAGAGTTTAGAGTGTAGGGTATAGAGTGTAAGGTATAGAGTGTAGGGTGTAGAGTGTAGGGTATAGAGTGTAGGGTATAGAGTGTATGGTATAGAGTGTACGGTATAGAGTGTAGGGTATAGAGTGTATGGTATAGAGTGTAGGGTATAGAGTGTAGGGTATAGAGTGTAGGGTATAGAGTGTATGGTATAGATTGTAGGGTATAGAGTGTAGGGTGTAGAGTGTATGTTATAGAGTGTAGGGTATAGAGTGTAGGGTATAGAGTTTAGAGTGTAGGGTATAGAGAGTAGGGTATAGAGTGTAAGGTATAGAGTGTAGGGTGTAGAGTGTAGGGTATAGAGTGTAGGGCATAGGGTGTAGGGTATAGAGTGTAGGGTATAGAGTGTAGAGTGTAGGGTATAGAGTGTAGGGTATAGAGTGTAGGGTATAGAGTGTAGAGTGTAGGGTATAGAGTGTAGGGTATTGAGTGTAGGGTATAGAGTGTAGGGTATAGAGTGTAGGGTATAGAGTGTAGAGTTTAGGGTATAGAGTGTAGAGTGTAGGGTATAGAGTGTAGGGTATAGAGTGTAGGGTATAGAGTGTAGGGTAGAGAGTGTAGAGTGTAGGATATAGAGTGTAGGGTATAGAGTGTAGGGTATAGAGTGTAGAGTGTAGAGATTAAAGTGTAGGGTATAGAGTGTAGGGTGTAGAGTGTAGGGTATAGAGTGTAGAGTGTAGGGTATAGAGTGTATGATATAGAGTGTAGGGTATAGAGTGTAGGGTGTAGAGTGTAGGGTATAGAGTGTTGGGCATAGAGTGTAGGGTATAGAGCGTAGAGTGTAGGGTATAGAGTGTAGGGTACAGAGTGTAAGGTATAGAGTGTAGGGTAGAGAGTGTAGAGTGTAGGGTATAGAGTGTAGGGTATAGAGTGTAGGGTATAGAGTGTAGAGTGTAGGGATTAGAGTGTAGAGTATAGAGTGTAGGGTGTGGAGTGTAGGGTATAGAGTGTAGAGTGTAGGGTATAGAGTGTATGGTATAGAGTGTAGGGTATAGAGTGTAGGGTTTAGAGTGTAGGGTATAGAGTGTAGGGTATAGAGTGTAGGGTATAGAGTGTAGGGAATAGAGTGTAGAGTGTAAGGTATAGAGTGTAGAGTGTAGGGTATAGAGTGTAAGGTATAGAGTGTAGAGTGTAGGGATTAGAGTGTAGGGTATAGAGTGTAGGGTGTAGAGTGTAGGGTATAGAGTGTAGAGTGTAGGGTATAGAGTGTATGGTATAGAGTGTAGGGTATAGAGTGTAGGGTGTAGAGTGTAGGGTATAGAGTGTAGGGTATAGAGTGTAGGGTATAGAGTGTAGGGTATAGAGTGTAGGGAATAGAGAGTGGAGTGTAAGGTATAGAGTGTAGAGTGTAGGGTATAGAGTGTAGGGTATAGACTGTAGGGTATAGCGTGTAGGGTATAGAGTGTAGGGTATAGATTGTAGCGTGTAGGCTATAGAGTGTAGGGTATAGAGTGTAGAGTGTAGGGTATAGAGTGTAGGGTATAGAGTGTAGGGTATAGAGTGTAGGGTATAGAGTGTAGAGTGTAGGGTATAGTGTGTAGGGTATAGAGTGCAGGGTGTAGAGTGTAGGGTATAGAGTGTAGGGTATAGAGTGTAGAGTGTAGGGTATAGAGTGTATGCTATAGAGTGTATGGTGTAGAGTGTATGCTATAGAGTGTAGGGTATAGAGTGTTGAGTGTATGGTATAGAGTGTAGAGTGTAGAGTGTAGGGTATAGAGTGTATGTTATAGAGTGTAGGGTATAGAGTGTAGGGTAGAGAGTGTAGAGTGTAGGGTATAGAGTGTAGGGTATAGAGTGTAGGGTATAGAGTGTAGAGTGTAGGGATTAGAGTGTAGGGTATAGAGTGTAGTGTGTAGAGTGTAGGGTAGAGTGTAGAGTGTAGGGTATAGAGTGTATGGTATAGAGTGTAGGGTATAGAGTTTAGGGTGTAGAGTGTAGGGTATAGAGTGTAGGGTATAGAGTGTAGGGTATAGAGTGTAGGGAATAGAGTGTAGAGTGTAAGGTATAGAGTGTAGAGTATAGGGTATAGAGTGTAGGGTATAGAGTGTAGATTGCAGGGATTAGAGTGTAGGGTATAGAGTGTAGGGTGTAGAGTGTAGGGTATGGAGTGTAGAGTGTAGGGTATAGAGTGTATGGTATAGAGTGTAGGGTATAGAGTGTAGGGTGTAGAGTGTAGGGTATAGAGTGTAGGGTATAGAGTGTAGGGTATAGAGTGTAAGGTATAGAGTGTAGGGAATAGAGTGTAGAGTGTAAAGTATAAAGTGTAGAGTGTAGGGTATAGAGTGAAGGGTATAGACTGTAGGGTATAGAGTGTAGGGTATAGATTGTAGGCTATAGAGTGTAGGGTATAGAGTGTAGGGTATAGAGTGTAGGGTATAGAGTGTAGGGTATAGAGTGTAGAGTGTAGGGTATAGTGTGTAGGGTATAGAGTGCAGGGTGTAGAGTGTAGGGTATAGAGTGTAGGGTATAGAATGTAGAGTGTAGGGTATAGAGTGTATGCTATAGAGTGTATGGTGTAGAGTGTATGGTATAGAGTGTAGGGTATAGAGTGTAGAGTGTAGGGTATAGAGTGTAGGGTATAGAGTGTAGGGTATAGAGTGTATGTTATAGAGTGTAGGGTATAGAGTGTAGAGTGTAGGGTATAGAATGTAGAGTGTAGGGTATAGAGTGTAGGGTATAGAGTGTAGGGTATAGAGTGTAGGGTGTAGAGTGTAGGGTATAGAGTGTAGGGTATAGAGTGTAGAGTGCAGGGTATAGAGTTTAGAGTGTAGGGTATAGAGTGTAGGGTATAGAGTGTAAGGTATAGAGTGTAGGGTGTAGAGTGTAGGGTATAGAGTGTAGGGTATAGAGTGTAGGGTATAGAGTGTACGGTATAGAGTGTAGGGTACAGAGTGTATAGTATAGAGTGTAGGGTATAGAGTGTAGGGTATAGAGTGTATGGTATAGAGTGTAGGGTATAGAGTGTATGTTATAGAGTGTAGGGTATAGAGTGTAGAGTGTAGGGTATAGAGTGTAGAGTGTAGGGTATAGAGTGTAGAGTGTAGGGTATAGAGTGTAGAGTGTAGGGTATAGAGTTTAGAGTGTAGGGTATAGAGTGTAGGGTATAGAGTGTAAGGTGTAGAGTGTAGGGTATAGAGTGTAGGGTATAGAGTGTAGGGTATAGAGTGTAGGGTATAGAGTGTAGGGTATAGAGTGTAGAGTGTAGGGTATAGAGTTTAGAGTGTAGGGTATAGAGTGTAGGGTATAGAGTGTAAGGTATAGAGTGTAGGGTGTAGAGTGTAGGGTATAGAGTGTAGGGTATAGAGTGTAGGGTATAGAGTGTACGGTATAGAGTGTAGGGTATAGAGTGTATGGTATAGAGTGTAGGGTATAGAGTGTACGGTATAGAGTGTATGGTATAGATTGTAGGGTATAGAGTGTAGGGTGTAGAGTGTAGGGTATAGAGTGTAGGGTATAGAGTGTAGGGTATAGAGTGTAAGGTATAGAGTGTAGGGAATAGAGTGTAGAGTGTAAAGTATAGAGTGTAGAGTGTAGGGTATAGAGTGTAGGGTATAGACTGTAGGGTATAGAGTGTAGGGTATAGATTGTAGGCTATAGAGTGTAGGGTATAGAGTGTAGGGTATAGAGTGTAGGGTATAGAGTGTAGGGTATAGAGTGTAGGGTATAGAGTGTAGAGTGTAGGGTATAGTGTGTAGGGTATAGAGTGCAGGGTGTAGAGTGTAGGGTATAGAGTGTAGGGTATAGAATGTAGAGTGTAGGGTATAGAGTGTATGCTATAGAGTGTATGGTGTAGAGTGTATGGTATAGAGTGTAGGGTATAGAGTGTAGAGTGTAGGGTATAGAGTGTAGGGTATAGAGTGTAGGGTATAGAGTGTATGTTATAGAGTGTAGGGTATAGAGTGTAGAGTGTAGGGTATAGAATGTAGAGTGTAGGGTATAGAGTGTAGGGTATAGAGTGTAGGGTATAGAGTGTAGGGTGTAGAGTGTAGGGTATAGAGTGTAGGGTATAGAGTGTAGAGTGCAGGGTATAGAGTTTAGAGTGTAGGGTATAGAGTGTAGGGTATGGAGTGTAAGGTATAGAGTGTAGGGTGTAGAGTGTAGGGTATAGAGTGTAGGGTATAGAGTGTAGGGTATAGAGTGTACGGTATAGAGTGTAGGGTACAGAGTGTATAGTATAGAGTGTAGGGTATAGAGTGTAGGGTATAGAGTGTATGGTATAGAGTGTAGGGTATAGAGTATATGTTATAGAGTGTAGGGTATAGAGTGTAGGGTATAGAGTGTAGAGTGTAGAGTGTAGGGTATAGAGTGTAGAGTGTAGGGTATAGAGTGTAGAGTGTAGGGTATAGAGTTTAGAGTGTAGGGTATAGAGTGTAGGGTATAGAGTGTAAGGTGTAGAGTGTAGGGTATAGAGTGTAGGGTATAGAGTGTAGGGTATAGAGTGTAGGGTATAGAGTGTAGGGTATAGAGTGTAGAGTGTAGGGTATAGAGTTTAGAGTGTAGGGTATAGAGTGTAGGGTATAGAGTGTAAGGTATAGAGTGTAGGGTGTAGAGTGTAGGGTATAGAGTGTAGGGTATAGAGTGTACGGTATAGAGTGTAGGGTATAGAGTGTATGGTATAGAGTGTAGGGTATAGAGTGTAGGGTATAGAGTGTATGGTATAGATTGTAGGGTATAGAGTGTAGGGTGTAGCGTGTATGTTATAGAGTGTAGGGTATAGAGTGTAGGGTATAGAGTTTAGAGTGTAGGGTATAGAGAGTAGGGTATAGAGTGTAAGGTATAGAGTGTAGGGTGTAGAGTGTAGGGTATAGAGTGTAGGGCATAGGGTGTAGGGTATAGAGTGTAGGGTATAGAGTGTAGAGTGTAGGGTATAGAGTGTAGGGTATAGAGTGTAGGGTATAGAGTGTAGAGTGTAGGGTATAGAGTGTAGGGTATTGAGTGTAGGGTATAGAGTGTAGGGTATAGAGTGTAGGGTATAGAGTGTAGAGTGTAGGGTATAGAGTGTAGAGTGTAGGGTATAGAGTGTAGGGTATATAGTGTAGAGTGTAGGGTATAGAGTGTAGGGTATAGAGTGTAGGGTATAGAGTGTAGGGTATAGAGTGCAGGGTATAGAGTGTAGAGTGTAGGGTATAGAGTGTAGAGTGTAGGGTATAGAGTGTAGGGTATAGAGTGTAGGGTATAGAGTGTAGAGTGTAGGGTATAGAGTGTAGGGTATAGAGTGTAGGGAGTAGAGTGTAGGGTATAGAGTGTAGGGTTCAGAGTGTAGGGTATAGAGTGTAGGGTATAGAGTGTATGGTATAGAGTGTAGGGTATAGAGTGTAGGGTATAGAGTGTAGGGTATAGAGTGTAGGGTATAGAGTGTAGAGTGTAGGGTATAGAGTGTAGGGTATAGAGTGTAGGGTAGAGAGTGTAGAGTGTAGGGTATAGAGTGTAGGGTATAGAGTGTAGGGTATAGAGTGTAGGGTGTAGAGTGTAGGGTATAGAGTGTAGGGTATAGAGTGTAGGGTATAGAGTGTAGGGAATAGAGTGTAGAGTGTAAGGTATAGAGTGTAGGGTATAGAGTGTACGGTATAGAGTGTAGGGTATAGAGTGTATGGTATAGAGTGTAGGGTATAGAGTGTAGAGTGTAGGGAATAGAGTGTAGGGATTAGAGTGTAGGGTATAGAGTGTAGGGTGTAGAGTGTAGGGTATAGAGTGTAGAGTGTAGGGTATAGAGTGTATGGTATAGAGTGTAGGGTATAGAGTGTAGGGTGTAGAGTGTAGGGTATAGAGTGTAGGGTATAGAGTGTAGGGTATAGAGTGTAGGGTATAGAGTGTAGGGAATAGAGTGTAGAGTGTAAGGTATAGAGTGTAGAGTGTAGGGTATAGAGTGTAGGGTATAGAGTGTAGAGTGTTGGGATTAGAGTGTAGGGTATAGAGTGTAGGGTGTAGAGTGTAGGGTATAGAGTGTAGAGTGTAGGGTATAGAGTATATGGTATAGAGTGTAGGGTATAGAGTGTAGGGTGTAGAGTATAGGGTATAGAGTGTAGGGTATAGAGTGTAGGGTATAGAGTGTAGGGAATAGAGTGTAGAGTGTAAGGTTTAGAGTGTAGAGTGTAGGGTATAGAGTGTAGGGTATAGACTGTAGGGTATAGAGTGTAGGGTATAGAGTGTAGGGTATAGATTGTAGAGTGTAGGCTATAGAGTGTAGGGTATAGAGTGTAGAGTGTAGGGTATAGAGTGTAGGGTATAGTGTGTAGGGTATAGAGTGTAGAGTGTAGGGTATAGTGTGTAGGATAGAGTGTAGGGTATAGAGTGTAGGGTATAGAGTGTATGGTATAGAGTGTAGGGTATAGAGTGTAGGGTATAGAGTGTAGGGTATAGAGTGTAGGGTATAGAGTGTAGAGTGTAGGGTATAGAGTGTTGAGTGTAGGGTATAGAGTGTAGGGTATAGAGTGTAGGGTAGAGAGTGTAGAGTGTAGGGTATAGAGTGTAGGGTATAGAGTGTAGGGTATAGAGTGTAGAGTGTAGGGATTAGAGTGTAGGGTATAGAGTGTAGGGTGTAGAGTGTAGGGTATAGAGTGTAGGGTATAGAGTGTATGGTATAGAGTGTAGGGTATAGAGTGTAGGGTGTAGAGTGTAGGGTATAGAGTGTAGGGTATAGAGTGTAGGGTATAGAGTGTAGGGTATAGAGTGTAGGGAATAGAGTGTAGAGTGTAAGGTATAGAGTGTAGACTGTAGGGTATAGAGTGTAGGGTATAGAGTGTAGAGTGTTGGGATTAGAGTGTAGGGTATAGAGTGTAGGGTGTAGAGTGTAGGGTATAGAGTGTAGAGTGTAGGGTATAGAGTATATGGTATAGAGTGTAGGGTATAGAGTGTAGGGTTTAGAGTGTAGGGTATAGAGTGTAGGGTATAGAGTGTAGGGTATAGAGTGTAGTGCATAAAGTGTAGAGTGTAGGGTATAGAGTGTAGGGTATAGAGTGTAGGGTATAGAGTGTAGAGTGTAGGGTATAGAGTGTAGGGTATAGAGTGTAGGGTATACAGTGTAGGGTATAGAGTGTAGGGTATAGAGTGTAGGGTATAGAGTGTAGGGTATAGAGTGTAGGGTATAGAGTGTAGAGTGTAGGGTATAGAGTTTAGAGTGTAGGGTATAGAGTGTAGGGTATAGAGTGTAAGGTATAGAGTGTAGGGTGTAGAGTGTAGGGTATAGAGTGTAGGGTATAGAGTGTAGGGTATAGAGTGTACGGTATAGAGTGTAGGGTATAGAGTGTATGGTATAGAGTGTAGGGTATAGAGTGTAGGGTATAGAGTGTAGGGTATAGAGTGTAGGGTATAGAGTGTAGAGTGTAGGGTATAGAGTTTAGAGTGTAGGGTATAGAGTGTAGGGTATAGAGTGTAAGGTATAGAGTGTAGGGTGTAGAGTGTAGGGTATAGAGTGTAGGGTATAGAGTGTAGGGTATAGAGTGTACGGTATAGAGTGTAGGGTATAGAGTGTATGGTATAGAGTGTATGGTATAGATTGTAGGGTATAGAGTGTAGGGTATAGAGTGTAGGGTATAGAGTGTAGAGTGTAGGGTATAGAGTGTAGAGTGTAGGGTATAGAGTGTAGAGTGTAGGGTATAGATTGTATGGTATAGAGTGTAGGGTATAGAATGTAGGGTGTAGAGTGTTGGGTATAGAGTGTAGGGTATAGAGTGTAGGGTATAGAGTGTAGGGTATAGAGTGTAGGGAATAGAGTGTAGAGTGTAAGGTATAGAGTGTAGAGTGTAGGGTATAGAGTGTAGGGTATAGAGTGTAGAGTGTAGGGATTAGAGTGTAGGGTATAGAGTGTAGGGTATAGAGTGTAGGGTATAGAGTGTAGAGTGTAGGGTATAGAGTGTAGAGTGTAGGGTATAGAGTGTAGGGTATAGAGTGTAGGGTATAGAGTGTAGGGTAGAGTGTGTAGAGTGTAGGGTATAGAGTGTAGGGTATAGAGTGTAGGGTATAGAGTGTAGAGTGTAGGGATTAGAGTGTAGGGTATAGAGTGTAGGGTGTAGAGTGTAGTGTATAGAGTGTAGAGTGTAGGGTATAGAGTGTATGGTATAGAGTGTAGGGTATAGAGTGTAGGGTGTAGAGTGTAGGGTATAGAGTGTAGGGTATAGAGTGTAGGGTATAGAGTGTAGGGAATAGAGTGTAGAGTGTAAGGTATAGAGTGTAGGGTATAGAGTGTAGGGTATAGAGTGTAGAGTGAAGGGATTAGAGTGTAGGGTATAGAGTGTAGGGTGTAGAGTGTAGGGTATAGAGTGTAGAGTGTAGGGTATAGAGTGTATGGTACAGAGTGTAGGGTATAGAGTGTAGGGTGTAGAGTGTAGGGTATAGAGTGTAGGGTATAGAGTGTAGGGTATAGAGTGTAGGGTATAGAGTGTAGGGAATAGAGTGTAGAGTGTAAGGTATAGAGTGTAGAGTGTAGGGTATAGAGTGTAGGGTATAGACTGTAGGGTATAGAGTGTAGGGTATAGAGTGTAGGGTATAGATTGTAGAGTGTAGGCTATAGAGTGTAGGTTATAGAGTGTAGAGTGTAGGGTGTAGAGTGTAGGGTATAGAGTGTAGGGTAGAGAGTGTAGGGTATAGAGTGTAGAGTGTAGGGTATAGTGTGTAGGGTATAGAGTGCAGGGTGTAGAGTGTAGGGTATAGAGTGTAGGGTATAGAGTGTAGAGTGTAGGGTATAGAGTGTATGCTATAGAGTGTATGGTGTAGAGTGTATGGTATAGAGTGTAGGGTATAGATTGTAGAGTGCATGTTATAGAGTGTAGGGTATAGAGTGTAGGGTATAGAGTGTATGTTATAGAGTGTAGGGAATAGAGTGTAGGGTAGAGATTGTAGAGTGTAGGGTATAGAGTGTAGGGTATAGAGTGTAGAGTGTCGGGATTAGAGTGTAGGGTATAGAGTGTAGGATGTAGAGTGTAGGGTATAGAGTGTAGAGTGTAGGGTATAGAGTGTATGGTATAGAGTGTAGGGTATAGAGTGTAGGGTGTAGAGTGTAGGGTATAGAGTGTAGGGTATAGAGTGTAGGGTATAGAGTGTAGGGTATAGAGTGTAGGGTATAGAGTGTAGAGTGTAGGGTATAGTGTGTAGGGTATAGAGTGCAGGGTGTAGAGTGTAGGGTATAGAGTGTAGGGTATAGAATGTAGAGTGTAGGGTATAGAGTGTATGCTATAGAGTTTATGGTGTAGAGTGTATGGTATAGAGTGTAGGGTATAGAGTGTAGAGTGTAGGGTATAGAGTGTAGGGTATAGAGTGTAGGGTATAGAGTGTATGTTATAGAGTGTAGGGTATAGAGTGTAGAGTGTAGGGTATAGAATGTAGAGTGTAGGGTATAGAGTGTAGGGTATAGAGTGTAGGGTATAGAGTGTAGGGTGTAGAGTGTAGGGTATAGAGTGTAGGGTATAGAGTGTAGAGTGCAGGGTATAGAGTTTAGAGTGTAGGGTATAGAGTGTAGGGTATAGAGTGTAAGGTATAGAGTGTAGGGTGTAGAGTGTAGGGTATAGAGTGTAGGGTATAGAGTGTAGGGTATAGAGTGTACGGTATAGAGTGTAGGGTACAGAGTGTATAGTATAGAGTGTAGGGTATAGAGTGTAGGGTATAGAGTGTATGGTATAGAGTGTAGGGTATAGAGTATATGTTATAGAGTGTAGGGTATAGAGTGTAGAGTGTAGGGTATAGAGTGTAGAGTGTAGAGTGTAGGGTATAGAGTGTAGAGTGTAGGGTATAGAGTGTAGAGTGTAGGGTATAGAGTTTAGAGTGTAGGGTATAGAGTGTAGGGTATAGAGTGTAAGGTGTAGAGTGTAGGGTATAGAGTGTAGGGTATAGAGTGTAGGGTATAGAGTGTAGGGTATAGAGTGTAGGGTATAGAGTGTAGAGTGTAGGGTATAGAGTTTAGAGTGTAGGGTATAGAGTGTAGGGTATAGAGTGTAAGGTATAGAGTGTAGGGTGTAGAGTGTAGGGTATAGAGTGTAGGGTATAGAGTGTACGGTATAGAGTGTAGGGTATAGAGTGTATGGTATAGAGTGTAGGGTATAGAGTGTAGGGTATAGAGTGTATGGTATAGATTGTAGGGTATAGAGTGTAGGGTGTAGCGTGTATGTTATAGAGTGTAGGGTATAGAGTGTAGGGTATAGAGTTTAGAGTGTAGGGTATAGAGAGTAGGGTATAGAGTGTAAGGTATAGAGTGTAGGGTGTAGAGTGTAGGGTATAGAGTGTAGGGCATAGGGTGTAGGGTATAGAGTGTAGGGTATAGAGTGTAGAGTGTAGGGTATAGAGTGTAGGGTATAGAGTGTAGGGTATAGAGTGTAGAGTGTAGGGTATAGAGTGTAGGCTATTGAGTGTAGGGTATAGAGTGTAGGGTATAGAGTGTAGGGTATAGAGTGTAGAGTGTAGGGTATAGAGTGTAGAGTGTAGGGTATAGAGTGTAGGGTATATAGTGTAGAGTGTAGGGTATAGAGTGTAGGGTATAGAGTGTAGGGTATAGAGTGTAGGGTATAGAGTGCAGGGTATAGAGTGTAGAGTGTAGGGTATAGAGTGTAGAGTGTAGGGTATAGAGTGTAGGGTATAGAGTGTAGGGTATAGAGTGTAGAGTGTAGGGTATAGAGTGTAGGGTATAGAGTGTAGGGAGTAGAGTGTAGGGTATAGAGTGTAGGGTTCAGAGTGTAGGGTATAGAGTGTAGGGTATAGAGTGTATGGTATAGAGTGTAGGGTATAGAGTGTAGGGTATAGAGTGTAGGGTATAGAGTGTAGGGTATAGAGTGTAGAGTGTAGGGTATAGAGTGTAGGGTATAGAGTGTAGGGTAGAGAGTGTAGAGTGTAGGGTATAGAGTGTAGGGTATAGAGTGTAGGGTATAGAGTGTAGGGTGTAGAGTGTAGGGTATAGAGTGTAGGGTATAGAGTGTAGGGTATAGAGTGTAGGGAATAGAGTGTAGAGTGTAAGGTATAGAGTGTAGGGTATAGAGTGTACGGTATAGAGTGTAGGGTATAGAGTGTATGGTATAGAGTGTAGGGTATAGAGTGTAGAGTGTAGGGAATAGAGTGTAGGGATTAGAGTGTAGGGTATAGAGTGTAGGGTGTAGAGTGTAGGGTATAGAGTGTAGAGTGTAGGGTATAGAGTGTATGGTATAGAGTGTAGGGTATAGATTGTAGGGTGTAGAGTGTAGGGTATAGAGTGTAGGGTATAGAGTGTAGGGTATAGAGTGTAGGGTATAGAGTGTAGGGAATAGAGTGTAGAGTGTAAGGTATAGAGTGTAGAGTGTAGGGTATAGAGTGTAGGGTATAGAGTGTAGAGTGTTGGGATTAGAGTGTAGGGTATAGAGTGTAGGGTGTAGAGTGTAGGGTATAGAGTGTAGAGTGTAGGGTATAGAGTATATGGTATAGAGTGTAGGGTATAGAGTGTAGGGTGTAGAGTATAGGGTATAGAGTGTAGGGTATAGAGTGTAGGGTATAGAGTGTAGGGAATAGAGTGTAGAGTGTAAGGTTTAGAGTGTAGAGTGTAGGGTATAGAGTGTAGGGTATAGACTGTAGGGTATAGAGTGTGGGGTATAGAGTGTAGGGTATAGATTGTAGTGTGTAGGCTATAGAGTGTAGGGTATAGAGTGTAGAGTGTAGGGTATAGAGTGTAGGGTATAGTGTGTAGGGTATAGAGTGTAGAGTGTAGGGTATAGTGTGTAGGATAGAGTGTAGGGTATAGAGTGTAGGGTATAGAGTGTATGGTATAGAGTGTAGGGTATAGAGTGTAGGGTATAGAGTGTAGGGTATAGAGTGTAGGGTATAGAGTGTAGAGTGTAGGGTATAGAGTGTTGAGTGTAGGGTATAGAGTGTAGGGTATAGAGTGTAGGGTAGAGAGTGTAGAGTGTAGGGTATAGAGTGTAGGGTATAGAGTGTAGGGTATAGAGTGTAGAGTGTAGGGATTAGAGTGTAGGGTATAGAGTGTAGGGTGTAGAGTGTAGGGTATAGAGTGTAGAGTGTAGGGTATAGAGTGTATGGTATAGAGTGTAGGGTATAGAGTGTAGGGTGTAGAGTGTAGGGTATAGAGTGTAGGGTATAGAGTGTAGGGTATAGAGTGTAGGGTATAGAGTGTAGGGAATAGAGTGTAGAGTGTAAGGTATAGAGTGTAGACTGTAGGGTATAGAGTGTAGGGTATAGAGTGTAGAGTGTTGGGATTAGAGTGTAGGGTATAGAGTGTAGGGTGTAGAGTGTAGGGTATAGAGTGTAGAGTGTAGGGTATAGAGTATATGGTATAGAGTGTAGGGTATAGAGTGTAGGGTTTAGAGTGTAGGGTATAGAGTGTAGGGTATAGAGTGTAGGGTATAGAGTGTAGTGCATAAAGTGTAGAGTGTAGGGTATAGAGTGTAGGGTATAGAGTGTAGGGTATAGAGTGTAGAGTGTAGGGTATAGAGTGTAGGGTATAGAGTGTAGGGTATATAGTGTAGGGTATAGAGTGTAGGGTATAGAGTGTAGGGTATAGAGTGTAGGGTATAGAGTGTAGGGTATAGAGTGTAGAGTGTAGGGTATAGAGTTTAGAGTGTAGGGTATAGAGTGTAGGGTATAGAGTGTAAGGTATAGAGTGTAGGGTGTAGAGTGTAGGGTATAGAGTGTAGGGTATAGAGTGTAGGGTATAGAGTGTACGGTATAGAGTGTAGGGTATAGAGTGTATGGTATAGAGTGTAGGGTATAGAGTGTAGGGTATAGAGTGTAGGGTATAGAGTGTATGGTATAGATTGTAGGGTATAGAGTGTAGGGTATAGAGTGTAGGGTATAGAGTGTAGAGTGTAGGGTATAGAGTGTAGAGTGTAGGGTATAGAGTGTAGAGTGTAGGGTATAGATTGTATGGTATAGAGTGTAGGGTATAGAATGTAGGGTGTAGAGTGTTGGGTATAGAGTGTAGGGTATAGAGTGTAGGGTATAGAGTGTAGGGTATAGAGTGTAGGGAATAGAGTGTAGAGTGTAAGGTATAGAGTGTAGAGTGTAGGGTATAGAGTGTAGGGTATAGAGTGTAGAGTGTAGGGATTAGAGTGTAGGGTATAGAGTGTAGGGTATAGAGTGTAGGGTATAGAGTGTAGAGTGTAGGGTATAGAGTGTAGAGTGTAGGGTATAGAGTGTAGGGTATAGAGTGTAGGGTATAGAGTGTAGGGTAGAGTGTGTAGAGTGTAGGGTATAGAGTGTAGGGTATAGAGTGTAGGGTATAGAGTGTAGAGTGTAGGGATTAGAGTGTAGGGTATAGAGTGTAGGGTGTAGAGTGTAGGGTATAGAGTGTAGAGTGTAGGGTATAGAGTGTATGGTATAGAGTGTAGGGTATAGAGTGTAGGGTGTAGAGTGTAGGGTATAGAGTGTAGGGTATAGAGTGTAGGGTATAGAGTGTAGGGAATAGAGTGTAGAGTGTAAGGTATAGAGTGTAGGGTATAGAGTGTAGGGTATAGAGTGTAGAGTGAAGGGATTAGAGTGTAGGGTATAGAGTGTAGGGTGTAGAGTGTAGGGTATAGAGTGTAGAGTGTAGGGTATAGAGTGTATGGTACAGAGTGTAGGGTATAGAGTGTAGGGTGTAGAGTGTAGGGTATAGAGTGTAGGGTATAGAGTGTAGGGTATAGAGTGTAGGGTATAGAGTGTAGGGAATAGAGTGTAGAGTGTAAGGTATAGAGTGTAGAGTGTAGGGTATAGAGTGTAGGGTATAGACTGTAGGGTATAGAGTGTAGGGTATAGAGTGTAGGGTATAGATTGTAGAGTGTAGGCTATAGAGTGTAGGTTATAGAGTGTAGAGTGTAGGGTGTAGAGTGTAGGGTATAGAGTGTAGGGTAGAGAGTGTAGGGTATAGAGTGTAGAGTGTAGGGTATAGTGTGTAGGGTATAGAGTGCAGGGTGTAGAGTGTAGGGTATAGAGTGTAGGGTATAGAGTGTAGAGTGTAGGGTATAGAGTGTATGCTATAGAGTGTATGGTGTAGAGTGTATGGTATAGAGTGTAGGGTATAGATTGTAGAGTGCATGGTATAGAGTGTAGGGTATAGAGTGTAGGGTATAGAGTGTATGTTATAGAGTGTAGGGAATAGAGTGTAGGGTAGAGATTGTAGAGTGTAGGGTATAGAGTGTAGGGTATAGAGTGTAGAGTGTCGGGATTAGAGTGTAGGGTATAGAGTGTAGGATGTAGAGTGTAGGGTATAGAGTGTAGAGTGTAGGGTATAGAGTGTATGGTATAGAGTGTAGGGTATAGAGTGTAGGGTGTAGAGTGTAGGGTATAGAGTGTAGGGTATAGAGTGTAGGGTATAGAGTGTAGGGTATAGAGTGTAGGGTGTAGAGTGTAGGGTATAGAGTGTATGGTATAGAGTGTAGGGTATAGAATGTATGGTATAGAGTGTAGAGTGTAGGATATAGAGTGTAGGGTATAGAGTGTAGAGTGTAGGGTATAGAGTGTAGGGTATAGAGTGTAGGGTATAGAGTGTAGAGTGTAGGGATTAGAGTGTAGGGTATAGAGTGTAGGGTATAGAGTGTAGAGTGTAGGGTAGAGAGTGTAGGATATAGAGTGTAGAGTGTAGGGTATAGAGTGTAGGGTATAGAGTGTAGGGTATAGAGTGTAGAGTGTAGGGTATAGAGTGTAGGGTATAGAGTGTAGGGTATAGAGTGTAGGGTATAGAGTGTAGGGTGTAGAGTGTAGGGTATAGAGTGTAGGGTATAGAGTGTAGGGTATAGAGTGTAGGGTGTAGAGTGTATGGTATAGAGTGCAGGGTATAGAATGTATGGTATAGAGTGTAGAGTGTAGGATATAGAGTGTCGGGTATAGAGTGTAGGGTAGAGAGTGTAGGGTATAGAGTGTAGAGTGTAGGGTATAGTGTGTAGGGTATAGAGTGCAGGGTGTAGAGTGTAGGGTATAGAGTGTAGGGTATAGAGTGTAGAGTGTAGGGTATAGAGTGTATGCTATAGAGTGTATGGTGTAGAGTGTATGGTATAGAGTGTAGGGTATAGATTGTAGAGTGCATGGTATAGAGTGTAGGGTATAGAGTGTAGGGTATAGAGTGTATGTTATAGAGTGTAGGGAATAGAGTGTAGGGTAGAGATTGTAGAGTGTAGGGTATAGAGTGTAGGGTATAGAGTGTAGAGTGTTGGGATTAGAGTCTAGGGTATAGAGTGTAGGATGTAGAGTGTAGGGTATAGAGTGTAGAGTGTAGGGTATAGAGTGTATGGTATAGAGTGTAGGGTATAGAGTGTAGGGTGTAGAGTGTAGGGTATAGAGTGTAGGGTATAGAGTGTAGGGTATAGAGTGTAGGGTGTAGAGTGTAGGGTATAGAGTGTATGGTATAGAGTGTAGGGTATAGAATGTATGGTATAGAGTGTAGAGTGTAGGATATAGAGTGTAGGGTATAGAGTGTAGAGTGTAGGGTATAGAGTGTAGGGTATAGAGTGTAGGGTATAGAGTGTAGAGTGTAGGGATTAGAGTGTAGGGTATAGAGTGTAGGGTATAGAGTGTAGAGTGTAGGGTAGAGAGTGTAGGATATAGAGTGTAGAGTGTAGGGTATAGAGTGTAGGGTATAGAGTGTAGGGTATAGAGTGTAGAGTGTAGGGTATAGAGTGTAGGGTATAGAGTGTAGGGTATAGAGTGTAGGGTATAGAGTGTAGGGTGTAGAGTGTAGGGTATAGAGTGTAGGGTATAGAGTGTAGGGTATAGAGTGTAGGGTGTAGAGTGTATGGTATAGAGTGCAGGGTATAGAATGTATGGTATAGAGTGTAGAGTGTAGGATATAGAGTGTCGGGTATAGAGTGTAGAGTGTAGGGATTAGAGTGTAGGGTATAGAGTGTAGGGTATAGAGTGTAGAGTGTAGGGTAGAGAGTGTAGGATATAGAGTGTAGAGTGTAGGGTATAGAGTGTAGGGTATAGAGTGTAGGGTATAGAGTGTAGGGTTTAGAGTGTAGAGTGTAGGGTATAGAGTGTAGGGTATAGAGTGTATGGTATAGAGTGTAGGGTATAGAGTGTAGGGTGTAGAGTGTAGGGTATAGAGTGTAGGGTATAGAGTGTAGAGTATAGAGTGTAGGGTATAGAGTGTAGGGTGTAGAGTGTAGGGTATAGAGTGTATGGTATAGAGTGTAGGGTATAGAATGTATGGTATAGAGTGTAGAGTGTAGGATATAGAGTGTAGGGTATAGAGTGTAGAGTGTAGGGTATAGAGTGTAGGGTATAGAGTGTAGAGTGTAGGGATTAGAGTGTAGGGTATAGAGTGTAGGGTATAGAGTGTAGAGTGTAGGGTAGATAGTGTAGGATATAGAGTGTAGAGTGTAGGGTATAGAGTGTAGGGTATAGAGTGTAGGGTATAGAGTGTAGGGTATAGAGTGTAGAGTGTAGGGCATAGAGTGTAAGTTATAGAGTGTAGGGTATAGAGTGTAGAGTGTAGGGTATAGAGTGTAGGGTATAGAGTGTAGGGTATAGAGTGTAGGGCATAGAGTGTAGGGTAAAGAGTGTAGGGTGTAGAGTGTAGGGTATAGAGTGTAGGGTATAGAGTGTAGAGTGTAGGGTATAGAGTGTAGGGTATAAAGTGTAGGGTATAGAGTGTAGGGTATAGAGTGTAGGGTATAGAGTGTAGAGTGTAGGGTATAGCGTGTAGAGTGTCGGGTATAGAGTGTAGGGTATAGAGTGTAGGGTATAGAGTGTAGGGTATAGAGTGTAGAGTGTAGGGTATATAGTGTAGAGTGTAGGGTATAGAGTGTATGGTATAGAGTGTAGGGTATAGAGTGTAGGGTGTAGAGTGTTGGGTATAGAGTGTAGGGTATAGAGTGTAGGGTATAGAGTGCAGGGTATAGAGGGTAGGGAATAGAGTGTAGAGTGTAAGGTATAGAGTGTAGAGTGTAGGGTATAGAGTGTAGGGTATAGAGTGTAGAGTGTAGGGATTAGAGTGTAGGGTATAGAGTGTAGGGTATAGAGTGTAGTGTATAGAGTGTAGGGAATAGAGTGTGGAGTGTAAGGTATAGAGTGTAGAGTGTAGGGTATAGACTGTAGGGTATAGAGTGTAGGGTATAGAGTGTAGGGTATAGATTGTAGAGTATAGGCTATAGAGTGTAGGGTATAGAGTGTAGAGTGTAGGGTATAGAGTGTAGGGTATAGAGTGTAGGGTATAGAGTGTAGAGTGTAGGGTATAGTGTGTAGGGTATAGAGTGCAGGGTGTAGAGTGTAGGGTATAGAGTGTAGGGTATAGAGTGTAGAGTGTAGGGTATAGAGTGTATGCTATAGAGTGTATGGTGTAGAGTGTATGGTATAGAGTGTAGGGTATACAGTGTAGAGTGTATGGTATAGAGTGTAGGGTGTAGAGTGTAGGGTATAGAGTGTATGTTATAGAGTGTAGGGTATAGAGTGTAGGGTAGAGAGTGTAGAGTGTAGGGTATAGAGTGTAGGGTATAGAGTGTAGGGTATAGAGTGTAGAGTGTAGGGATTAGAGTGTAGGGTATAGAGTGTAGTGTGTAGAGTGTAGGGTATAGAGTGTAGAGTGTAGGGTATAGAGTGTATGGTATAGAGTGTAGGGTATAGAGTGTAGGGTGTAGAGTGTAGGGTATAGAGTGTAGGGTATAGAGTGTAGGGTATAGAGTGTAGGGAATAGAGTGTAGAGTGTAAGGTATAGAGTGTAGAGTGTAGGGTATAGAGTGTAGGGTATAGACTGTAGGGTATAAGTGTAGGGTATAGATTGTAGGCTATAGAGTGTAGGGTATAGAGTGTAGGGTATAGAGTGTAGGGTATAGAGTGTAGGGTATAGAGTGTAGGGTATAGAGTGTAGAGTGTAGGGTATAGTGTGTAGGGTATAGAGTGCAGGGTGTAGAGTGTAGGGTATAGAGTGTAGGGTATAGAGTGTAGAGTGTAGGGTATAGAGTGTATGCTATAGAGTGTATGGTGTAGAGTGTATGGTATAGAGTGTAGGGTATAGAGTGTAGAGTGTAGGGTATAGAGTGTAGGGTATAGAGTGTATGTTATAGAGTGTAGGGTATAGAGTGTAGAGTGTAGGGTATAGAGTTTAGAGTGTAGGGTATAGAGTGTAGGGTATAGAGTGTAAGGTATAGAGTGTAGGGTGTAGAGTGTAGGGTATAGATTGTAGGGTATAGAGTGTAGGGTATGGAGTGTACGGTATAGAGTGTAGGGTATGGAGTGTATGGTATAGAGTGTAGGGTATAGAGTGTAGGGTATAGAGTGTAGGGTATAAAGTGTAGAGTGTAGGGTATAGAGTGTAGAGTGTAGGGTATAGAGTGTATGGTATAGAGTGTAGGGTATAGAGTGTAGGGTGTAGAGTGTTGGGTATAGAGTGTAGGGTATAGAGTGTAGGGTATAGAGTGTAGGGTATAGAGTGTAGTGTATAGAGTGTAGGGAATAGAGTGTGGAGTGTAAGGTATAGAGTGTAGAGTGTAGGGTATAGACTGTAGGGTATAGAGTGTAGGGTATAGAGTGTAGGGTATAGATTGTAGAGTATAGGCTATAGAGTGTAGGGTATAGAGTGTAGAGTGTAGGGTATAGAGTGTAGGGTATAGAGTGTAGGGTATAGAGTGTAGAGTGTAGGGTATAGTGTGTAGGGTATAGAGTGCAGGGTGTAGAGTGTAGGGTATAGAGTGTAGGGTATAGAGTGTAGAGTGTAGGGTATAGAGTGTATGCTATAGAGTGTATGGTGTAGAGTGTATGGTATAGAGTGTAGGGTATACAGTGTAGAGTGTATGGTATAGAGTGTAGGGTGTAGAGTGTAGGGTATAGAGTGTATGTTATAGAGTGTAGGGTATAGAGTGTAGGGTAGAGAGTGTAGAGTGTAGGGTATAGAGTGTAGGGTATAGAGTGTAGGGTATAGAGTGTAGAGTGTAGGGATTAGAGTGTAGGGTATAGAGTGTAGTGTGTAGAGTGTAGGGTATAGAGTGTAGAGTGTAGGGTATAGAGTGTATGGTATAGAGTGTAGGGTATAGAGTGTAGGGTGTAGAGTGTAGGGTATAGAGTGTAGGGTATAGAGTGTAGGGTATAGAGTGTAGGGTATAGAGTGTAGGGAATAGAGTGTAGAGTGTAAGGTATAGAGTGTAGAGTGTAGGGTATAGAGTGTAGGGTATAGAGTGTAGAGTGTAGGGATTAGAGTGTAGGGTATAGAGTGTAGGGTATAGAGTGTAGTGTATAGAGTGTAGGGAATAGAGTGTGGAGTGTAAGGTATAGAGTGTAGAGTGTAGGGTATAGACTGTAGGGTATAGAGTGTAGGGTATAGAGTGTAGGGTATAGATTGTAGAGTATAGGCTATAGAGTGTAGGGTATAGAGTGTAGAGTGTAGGGTATAGAGTGTAGGGTATAGAGTGTAGGGTATAGAGTGTAGAGTGTAGGGTATAGTGTGTAGGGTATAGAGTGCAGGGTGTAGAGTGTAGGGTATAGAGTGTAGGGTATAGAGTGTAGAGTGTAGGGTATAGAGTGTATGCTATAGAGTGTATGGTGTAGAGTGTATGGTATAGAGTGTAGGGTATACAGTGTAGAGTGTATGGTATAGAGTGTAGGGTGTAGAGTGTAGGGTATAGAGTGTATGTTATAGAGTGTAGGGTATAGAGTGTAGGGTAGAGAGTGTAGAGTGTAGGGTATAGAGTGTAGGGTATAGAGTGTAGGGTATAGAGTGTAGAGTGTAGGGATTAGAGTGTAGGGTATAGAGTGTAGTGTGTAGAGTGTAGGGTATAGAGTGTAGAGTGTAGGGTATAGAGTGTATGGTATAGAGTGTAGGGTATAGAGTGTAGGGTGTAGAGTGAAGGGTATAGAGTGTAGGGTATAGAGTGTAGGGTATAGAGTGTAGGGAATAGAGTGTAGAGTGTAAGGTATAGAGTGTAGAGTGTAGGGTATAGAGTGTAGGGTATAGACTGTAGGGTATAAGTGTAGGGTATAGATTGTAGGCTATAGAGTGTAGGGTATAGAGTGTAGGGTATAGAGTGTAGGGTATAGAGTGTAGGGTATAGAGTGTAGGGTATAGAGTGTAGAGTGTAGGGTATAGTGTGTAGGGTATAGAGTGCAGGGTGTAGAGTGTAGGGTATAGAGTGTAGGGTATAGAGTGTAGAGTGTAGGGTATAGAGTGTATGCTATAGAGTGTATGGTGTAGAGTGTATGGTATAGAGTGTAGGGTATAGAGTGTAGAGTGTAGGGTATAGAGTGTAGGGTATAGAGTGTATGTTATAGAGTGTAGGGTATAGAGTGTAGAGTGTAGGGTATAGAGTTTAGAGTGTAGGGTATAGAGTGTAGGGTATAGAGTGTAAGGTATAGAGTGTAGGGTGTAGAGTGTAGGGTATAGATTGTAGGGTATAGAGTGTAGGGTATGGAGTGTACGGTATAGAGTGTAGGGTATGGAGTGTATGGTATAGAGTGTAGGGTATAGAGTGTAGGGTATAGAGTGTAGGGTATAAAGTGTAGAGTGTAGGGTATAGAGTGTAGAGTGTAGGGTATAGAGTGTATGGTATAGAGTGTAGGGTATAGAGTGTAGGGTGTAGAGTGTTGGGTATAGAGTGTAGGGTATAGAGTGTAGGGTATAGAGTGTAGGGTATAGAGTGTAGGGAATAGAGTGTAGGGTATAGAGTGTAGAGTGTAGGGATTAGAGTGTAGGGTATAGAGTGTAGGGTATAGAGTGTAAGGTATAGAGTGTAGGGTATAGAGTGTAGAGTGTAGGGTATAGAGTGTAGAGTGTAGGGTATAGAGTGTAGGGTATAGAGTGTAGGGTATAGAGTGTAGGGTAGAGTCTGTAGAGTGTAGGGTATAGAGTGTAGGGTATAGAGTGTAGAGTATAGAGTGTAGAGTGTAGGGATTAGAGTGTAGGGTATAGAGTGTAGGGTGTAGAGTGTAGGGTATAGAGTGTAGAGTGTAGTGTATAGAGTGTATGGTATAGAGTGTAGGGTGTAGAGAGTAGGGTATAGAGTGTAGGGTATAGAGTGTAGGGTATAGAGTGTAGGGAATAGAGTGTAGAGTGTAAGGTATAGAGTGTAGAGTGTAGGGTATAGAGTGTAGGGTATAGAGTGTAGAGTGAAGGGATTAGAGTGTAGGGTATAGAGTGTAGGGTGTAGAGTGTAGGGTATAGAGTGTAGAGTGTAGGGTATAGAGTGTATGGTATAGAGTGTAGGGTATAGAGTGTAGGGTGTAGAGTGTAGGGTATAGAGTGTAGGGTATAGAGTGTAGGGTATAGAGTGTAGGGTATAGAGTGTAGGGAATAGAGTGTAGAGTGTAAGGTATAGAGTGTAGAGTGTAGGGTATAGAGTGTAGGGTATAGACTGTAGGGTATAGAGTGTAGGGTATAGAGTGTAGGGTATAGATTGTAGAGTGTAGGCTATAGAGTGTAGGGTATAGAGTGTAGAGTGTAGGGTATAGAGTGTAGGGTATAGAGTGTAGGGTATAGAGTGTAGGGTATAGAGTGTAGAGTGTAGGGTATAGTGTGTACGGTATAGAGTGCAGGGTGTAGAGTGTAGGGTATAGAGTGTAGGGTATAGAGTGTAGAGTGTAGGGTATAGAGTGTACGCTATAGAGTGTATGGTGTAGAGTGTATGGTATAGAGTGTAGGGTATAGATTGTAGAGTGTATGGTATAGAGTGTATGTTATAGAGTGTAGGGTATAGAGTGTAGGGTAGAGAGTGTATGTTATAGAGTGTAGGGTATAGAGTGTAGGGTAGAGAGTGTAGAGTGTAGGGTATAGAGTGTAGGGTAGGGTATAGAGTGTAGAGTGTCGGGATTAGAGTGTAGGGTATAGAGTGTGGGATGTAGAGTGTAGGGTATAGAGTGTAGAGTGTAGGGTATAGAGTGTATGGTATAGAGTGTAGGGTATAGAGTGTAGGGTGTAGAGTGTAGGGTATAGAGTGTAGGGAATAGAGTGTAGGGTATAGAGTGTAGGGTATAGAGTGTAGGGTGTAGAGTGTAGGGTATAGAGTGTATAGTATAGAGTGTAGGGTATAGAATGTATGGTATAGAGTGTAGAGTGTAGGATATAGAGTGTAGGGTATAGAGTGTAGAGTGTAGGGTATAGAGTGTAGAGTGTAGGGATTAGAGTGTAGGGTATAGAGTGTAGGGTATAGAATGTAAAGTGTAGGGTAGAGAGTGTAGGATATAGAGTGTAGAGTGTATGGTATAGAGTGTAGGGTATAGAGTGTAGGGTATAGAGTGTAGGGTATAGAGTGTAGGGTATAGAGTGTAGGGCATAGAGTGTAGGGCATAGAGTGTAGGGTGTAGAGTGTAGGGTATAGAGTGTAGGGTATAGAGTGTAGAGTGTAGGGTATAGAGTGTAGGGTATAGAGTGTAGGGTATAGAGTGTAGGGTATAGAGTGTAGGGTATAGAGTGTAGAGTGTAGGGTATAGCATGTAGAGTGTCGGGTATAGAGTGTAGGGTATAGAGTGTAGGGTATAGAGTGTAGGGTATAGAGTGTAGAGTGTAGGGTATAGAGTGTAGAGTGTAGGGTATAGAGTGTATGGTATAGAGTGTAGGGTATAGAGTGTAGGGTGTAGAGTGTTGGGTATAGAGTGTAGGGTATAGAGTGTAGGGTATAGAGTGTAGGGTATAGAGTGTAGGGAATAGAGTGTAGAGTGTAAGGTATAGAGTGTAGAGTGTAGGGTATAGAGTGTAGGGTATAGAGTGTAGAGTGTAGGGATTAGAGTGTAGGGTATAGAGTGTAGGGTATAGTGTGTAGGGTATAGAGTGTAGAGTGTAGGGTATAGAGTGTAGGGTATTGAGTTTAGGGTATAGATTGTAGGGTATAGAGTGTAGGGCATAGAGTGTAGGGTATAGAGTGTAGGGTATAGAGTGTAGAGTGTAGGGTATAGAGTGTAGGGTATAGAGTGTAGGGTAGAGAGTGTAGAGTGTAGGGATTAGAGTGTACGGTATAGAGTGTAGGGTGTAGAGTGTAGGGCATAGAGTGTAGAGTGTAGGGTATAGAGTGTATGGTATAGAGTGTAGAGTATAGAGTGTAGGGTGTAGAGTGTAGGGTATAGAGTGTAGGGTATAGAGTGTAGGGTATAGAGTGTAGGGAATAGAGTGTTGAGTGTAAGGTACAGAGTGTAGAGTGTAGGGAATAGAGTGTAGAGTGTAGGGTATAGAGTGTAGGGTATAGAGTGTAGGGTATAGAGTGTAGGGTATACAGTGTAGGGTATAGAGTGTAGAGTGTAGGGTATAGAGTGTAGAGTGTAGGGTATAGAGTGTAGAGTGTAGGGCATAGAGTGTAGATTGTAGGGTATAGAGTGTAGGGTATAGAGTGTAGGGTATAGAGTGTAGGGTATAGAGTGTAGAGTGTAGGGTATAGAGTGTAGAGTGTAGGGTATAGAGTGTAGGGTACAGAGTGTAGGGTATAGAGTGTAGGGTAGAGAGTGTAGAGTGTAGGGTATAGAGTGTAGGGTATAGAGTGTAGGGTATAGAGTGTAGAGTGTAGGGATTAGAGTGTAGGGTATAGAGTGTAGGGTGTGGAGTGTAGGGTATAGAGTGTAGAGTGTAGGGTATAGAGTGTATGGTATAGAGTGTAGGGTATAGAGTGTAGGGTGTAGAGTGTAGGGTATAGAGTGTAGGGTATAGAGTGTAGGGTATAGAGTGTAGGGTATAGAGTGTAGGGAATAGAGTGTAGAGTGTAAGGTATAGAGTGTAGAGTGTAGGGTATAGAGTGTAAGGTATAGAGTGTAGAGTGTAGGGATTAGAGTGTAGGGTATAGAGTGTAGGGTGTAGAGTGTAGGGTATAGAGTGTAGAGTGTAGGGTATAGAGTGTATGGTATAGAGTGTAGGGTATAGAGTCTAGGGTGTAGAGTGTAGGGTATAGAGTGTAGGGTATAGAGTGTAGGGTATAGAGTGTTGGGTATAGAGTGTAGGGAATAGAGTGTGGAGTGTAAGGTATAGAGTGTAGAGTGTAGGGTATAGAGTGTAGGGTATAGAGTGTAGGGTATAGAGTGTAGGGTATAGAGTGTAGGGTATAGATTGTAGAGTGTAGGCTATAGAGTGTAGGGTATAGAGAGTAGAGTGTAGGGTATAGAGTGTAGGGTATAGAGTGTAGGGTATAGAGTGTAGGGTATAGAGTGTAGAGTGTAGGGTATAGTGTGTAGGGTATAGAGTGCAGGGTGTAGAGTGTAGGGTATAGAGTGTAGGGTATAGAGTGTAGAGTGTAGGGTATAGAGTGTATGCTATAGAGTGTATGGTGTAGAGTGTACGGTATAGAGTGTAGGGTATAGAGTGTAGAGTGTATGGTATAGAGTGTAGGGTGTAGAGTGTAGGGTATAGAGTGTATGTTATAGAGTGTAGGGTATAGAGTGTAAGGTAGAGAGTGTAGAGTGTAGGGTATAGAGTGTAGGGTATAGAGTGTAGGGTATAGAGTGTAGAGTGTAGGGATTAGAGTGTAGGGTATAGAGTGTAGTGTGTAGAGTGTAGGGTATAGAGTGTAGAGTGTAGGGTATAGAGTGTAGGGTATAGAGTGTAGGGTATAGAGTGTAGGGTATAGAGTGTAGAGTGTAGGGTATAGTGTGTAGGGTATAGAGTGCAGGGTGTAGAGTGTAGGGTATAGAGTGTAGGGTATAGAGTGTAGAGTGTAGGGTATAGAGTGTATGCTATAGAGTGTATGGTGTAGAGTGTATGGTATAGAGTGTAGGGTATAGAGTGTAGAGTGTATGGTATAGAGTGTAGGGTGTAGAGTGTAGGGTATAGAGTGTATGTTATAGAGTGTAGGGTATAGAGTGTAGGGTAGAGAGTGTAGAGTGTAGGGTATAGAGTGTAGGGTATAGAGTGTAGGGTATAGAGTGTAGAGTGTAGGGATTAGAGTGTAGGGTATAGAGTGTAGTGTGTAGGGTGTAGGGTATAGAGTGTAAAGTGTAGGGTATAGAGTGTATGGTATAGAGTGTAGGGTATAGAGTGTAGGGTGTAGAGTGTAGGGTATAGAGTGTAGGGTATAGAGTGTAGGGTATAGAGTGTAGGGAATAGAGTGTAGAGTGTAAGGTATAGAGTGTAGAGTATAGGGTATAGAGTGTAGGGTATAGAGTGTAGAGTGTAGGGATTAGAGTGTAGGGTATAGAGTGTAGGGTGTAGAGTGTAGGGTATAGAGTGTAGAGTGTAGGGTATAGAGTGTATGGTATAGAGTGTAGGGTATAGAGTGTAGGGTGTAGAGTGTAGGGTATAGAGTGTAGGGTATAGAGTGTAGGGTATAGAGTGTAAGGTATAGAGTGTAGGGAATAGAGTGTAGAGTGTAAGGTATAGAGTGTAGAGTGTAGGGTATAGAGTGTAGGGTATAGACTGTAGGGTATAGAGTGTAGGGTATAGAGTGTAGGGTATAGAGTGTAGAGTATAGAGTGTAGGGTATAGAGTGTAGGGTATAGAGTGTAGGGTATAGAGTGTAGAGTGTAGGGTATAGTGTGTAGGGTATAGAGTGCAGGGTGTAGAGTGTAGGGTATAGAGTGTAGGGTATAGAATGTAGAGTGTAGGGTATAGAGTGTATGCTATAGAGTGTATAGTGTAGAGTGTATGGTATAGAGTGTAGGGTATAGAGTGTAGAGTGTAGGGTATAGAGTGTAGGGTATAGAGTGTATGTTATAGAGTGTAGGGTATAGAGTGTAGAGTGTAGGGTATAGAGTGTAGGGTATAGAGTGTAAGGTATAGAGTGTAGGGTGTAGAGTGTAGGGTATAGATTGTAGGGTATAGAGTGTAGGGTATAGAGTGTACGGTATAGAGTGTAGGGTATGGAGTGTATGGTCTAGAGTGTAGGGTATAGAGTGTAGAGTGTAGGGTATAGAGTGTAGGGTATAGAGTGTAGGGTATAGAGTGTAGGGTATAGAGTGTAGGGTATAGAGTGTAGGGTATAGAGTGTAGAGTGCAGGGTATAGAGTTTAGAGTGTAGGGTATAGAGTGTAGGGTATAGAGTGTAAGGTATAGAGTGTAGGGTGTAGAGTGTAGAGTATAGAGTGTAGGGTATAGGGTGTAGGGTATAGAGTGTAGGGTATAGAGTGTAGGGTACAGAGTGTATGGTATAGAGTGTAGGGTATAGAGTGTATGGTATAGAGTGTAGGGTACAGAGTGTAGGGTATAGAGTGTAGAGTGTTGGGATTAGAGTGTAGGGTATAGAGTGTAGGGTGTAGAGTGTAGGGTATAGAGTGTAGAGTGTAGGGTATAGAGTATATGGTATAGAGTGTAGGGTATAGAGTGTAGGGTGTAGAGTGTAGGGTATAGAGTGTAGGGTATAGAATGTAGTGCATAAAGTGTAGAGTGTAGGGTATAGAGTGTAGGGTATAGAGTGTAGGGTATAGAGTGTAGAGTGTAGGGTATAGAGTGTAGGGTATAGAGTGTAGGGTATACAGTGTAGGGTATAGAGTGTAGGGTATAGAGTGTAGGGTATAGAGTGTAGGGTATAGAGTGTAGGGTATAGAGTGTAGAGTGTAGGGTATAGAGTTTAGAGTGTAGGGTATAGAGTGTAGGGTATAGAGTGTAAGGTATAGAGTGTAGGGTGTAGAGTGTAGGGTATAGAGTGTAGGGTATAGAGTGTAGGGTATAGAGTGTACGGTATAGAGTGTAGGGTATAGAGTGTATGGTATAGAGTGTAGGGTATAGAGTGTAGGGTATAGAGTGTGAGGTATAGAGTGTATGGTATAGATTGTAGGGTATAGAGTGTAGGGTATAGAGTGTAGGGTATAGAGTGTAGAGTGTAGGGTATAGAGTGTAGAGTGTAGGGTATAGATTGTATGGTATAGAGTGTAGGGTATAGAATGTAAGGTGTAGAGTGTTGGGTATAGAGTGTAGGGTATAGAGTGTAGGGTATAGAGTGTAGGGTATAGAGTGTAGGGTATAGAGTGTAGGGAATAGAGTGTAGAGTGTAAGGTATAGAGTGTAGAGTGTAGGGTATAGACTGTAGGGTATAGAGTGTAGAGTGTAGGGATTAGAGTGTAGGGTATAGAGTGTAGGGTATAGAGTGTAGGGTATAGAGTGTAAAGTGTAGGGTATAGAGTGTAGAGTGTAGGGTATAGATTGTAGGGTATAGAGTGTAGGGTATAGAGTGTAGGGTAGAGTGTGTAGAGTGTAGGGTATAGAGTGTAGGGTATAGAGTGTAGGGTATAGAGTGTAGAGTGTAGGGATTAGAGTGTAGGGTATAGAGTGTAGGGTGTAGAGTGTAGGGTATAGAGTGTAGAGTGTAGGGTATAGAGTGTATGGTATAGAGTGTAGGGTATAGAGTGTATGGTGTAGAGTGTAGGGTATAGAGTGTAGGGTATAGAGTGTAGGGTATAGAGTGTAGGGAATAGAGTGTAGAGTGTAAGGTATAGAGTGTAGGGTATAGAGTGTAGGGTATAGAGTGTAGAGTGAAGGGATTAGAGTGTAGGGTATAGAGTGTAGGGTGTAGAGTGTAGGGTATAGAGTGTAGAGTGTAGGGTATAGAGTGTATGGTACAGAGTGTAGGGTATAGAGTGTAGGGTGTAGAGTGTAGGGTATAGAGTGTAGGGTATAGAGTGTAGGGTATAGAGTGTAGGGTATAGAGTGTAGGGAATAGAGTGTAGAGTGTAAGGTATAGAGTGTAGAGTGTAGGGTATAGAGTGTAGGGTATAGACTGTAGGGTATAGAGTGTAGGGTATAGAGTGTAGGGTATAGATTGTAGAGTGTAGGCTATAGAGTGTAGGGTATAGAGTGTAGAGTGTAGGGTATAGAGTGTAGGGTATAGAGTGTAGGGTAGAGAGTGTAAGGTATAGAGTGTAGAGTGTAGGGTATAGTGTGTAGGGTATAGAGTGCAGGGTGTAGAGTGTAGGGTATAGAGTGTAGGGTATAGAGTGTAGAGTGTAGGGTATAGAGTGTATGCTATAGAGTGTATGGTGTAGAGTGTATGGTATAGAGTGTAGGGTATAGATTGTAGAGTGCATGGTATAGAGTGTAGGGTATAGAGTGTAGGGTATAGAGTGTATGTTATAGAGTGTAGGGTATAGAGTGTAGGGTAGAGATTGTAGAGTGTAGGGTATAGAGTGTAGGGTATAGAGTGTAGAGTGTCGGGATTAGAGTGTAGGGTATAGAGTGTAGGATGTAGAGTGTAGGGTATAGAGTGTAGAGTGTAGGGTATAGAGTGTATGGTATAGAGTGTAGGGTATAGAATGTAGGGTGTAGAGTGTAGGGTATAGAGTGTAGGGTATAGAGTGTAGGGTATAGAGTGTAGGGTATAGAGTGTAGGGTGTAGAGTGTAGGGTATAGAGTGTATGGTATAGAGTGTAGGGTATAGAATGTATGGTATAGAGTGTAGAGTGTAGGATATAGAGTGTATGGTATAGAGTGTAGAGTGTAGGGTATAGAGTGTAGGGTATAGAGTGTAGGGTATAGAGTGTAGAGTGTAGGGATTAGAGTGTAGGGTATAGAGTGTAGGGTATAGAGTGTAGAGTGTAGGGTAGAGAGTGTAGGATATAGAGTGTAGAGTGTAGGGTATAGAGTGTAGGGTATAGAGTGTAGGGTATAGAGTGTAGGGTATAGAGTGTAGAGTGTAGGGTATAGAGTGTAGGGTATAGAGTGTAGGGTATAGAGTGTAGGGTATAGAGTGTAGGGTGTAGAGTGTAGGGTATAGAGTGTAGGGTATAGAGTGTAGAGTATAGAGTGTAGGGTGTAGAGTGTATGGTATAGAGTGCAGGGTATAGAATGTATGGTATAGAGTGTAGAGTGTAGGATATAGAGTGTAGGGTATAGAGTGTAGAGTGTAGGGATTAGAGTGTAGGGTATAGAGTGTAGGGTATAAAGTGTAGAGTGTAGGGTAGAGAGTGTAGGATATAGAGTGTAGAGTGTAGGGTATAGAGTGTAGGGTATAGAGTGTAGGGTATAGAGTGTAGGGTTTAGAGTGTAGAGTGTAGGGTATAGAGTGTAGGGTATAGAGTGTATGGTATAGAGTGTAGGGTATAGAGTGTAGGGTGTAGAGTGTAGGGTATAGAGTGTAGGGTATAGAGTGTAGGGTATAGAGTGTAGGGTATAGAGTGTAGGGTGTAGAGTGTAGGGTATAGAGTGTATGGTATAGAGTGTAGGGTATAGAATGTATGGTATAGAGTGTAGAGTGTAGGATATAGAGTGTAGGGTATAGAGTGTAGAGCGTAGGGTATAGAGTGTAGGGTATAGAGTGTAGGGTATAGAGTGTAGAGTGTAGGGATTAGAGTGTAGGGTATAGAGTGTAGGGTATAGAGTGTAGAGTGTAGGGTAGATAGTGTAGGATATAGAGTGTAGAGTGTAGGGTATAGAGTGTAGGGTATAGAGTGTAGGGTATAGAGTGTAGGGTATAGAGTGTAGAGTGTAGGGCATAGAGTGTAGGGTATAGAGTGTAGGGTATAGAGTGTAGAGTGTAGGGTATAGAGTGTAGGGTATAGAGTGTAGGGTATAGAGTGTAGGGCATAGAGTGTAGGGTAAAGAGTGTAGGGTGTAGAGTGTAGGGTATAGAGTGTAGGGTATAGAGTGTAGAGTGTAGGGTATAGAGTGTAGGGTATAAAGTGTAGGGTATAGAGTGTAGGGTATAGAGTGTAGGGTATAGAGTGTAGAGTGTAGGGTATAGCGTGTAGAGTGTCGGGTATAGAGTGTAGGGTATAGAGTGTAGGGTATAGAGTGTAGGGTATAGAGTGTAGAGTGGAGGGTATAGAGTGTAGAGTGTAGGGTATAGAGTGTATGGTATAGAGTGTAGGGTATAGAGTGTAGGGTGTAGAGTGTTGGGTATAGAGTGTAGGGTATAGAGTGTAGGGTATAGAGTGTAGGGTATAGAGTGTAGGGAATAGAGTGTAGAGTGTAAGGTATAGAGTGTAGAGTGTAGGGTATAGAGTGTAGGGTATAGAGTGTAGAGTGTAGGGATTAGAGTGTAGGGTATAGAGTGTAGGGTATAGAGTGTAGTGTATAGAGTGTAGGGAATAGAGTGTGGAGTGTAAGGTATAGAGTGTAGAGTGTAGGGTATAGACTGTAGGGTATAGAGTGTAGGGTATAGAGTGTAGGGTATATATTGTAGAGTATAGGCTATAGAGTGTAGGGTATAGAGTGTAGAGTGTAGGGTATAGAGTGTAGGGTATAGAGTGTAGGGTATAGAGTGTAGAGTGTAGGGTATAGTGTGTAGGGTATAGAGTGCAGGGTGTAGAGTGTAGGGTATAGAGTGTAGGGTATAGAGTGTAGAGTGTAGGGTATAGAGTGTATGCTATAGAGTGTATGGTGTAGAGTGTATGGTATAGAGTGTAGGGTATACAGTGTAGAGTGTATGGTATAGAGTGTAGGGTGTAGAGTGTAGGGTATAGAGTGTATGTTATAGAGTGTAGGGTATAGAGTGTAGGGTAGAGAGTGTAGAGTGTAGGGTATAGAGTGTAGGGTATAGAGTGTAGGGTATAGAGTGTAGAGTGTAGGGATTAGAGTGTAGGGTATAGAGTGTAGTGTGTAGAGTGTAGGGTATAGAGTGTAGAGTGTAGGGTATAGAGTGTATGGTATAGAGTGTAGGGTATAGAGTGTAGGGTGTAGAGTGTAGGGTATAGAGTGTAGGGTATAGAGTGTAGGGTATAGAGTGTAGGGAATAGAGTGTAGAGTGTAAGGTATAGAGTGTAGAGTTTAGGGTATAGAGTGTAGGGTATAGAGTGTAGAGTGTAGGGATTAGAGTGTAGGGTATAGAGTGTAGAGTGTAGAGTGTAGGGTATAGAGTGTAGAGTGTAGGGTATAGAGTGTATGGTATAGAGTGTAGGGTATAGAGTGTAGGGTGTAGAGTGTAGGGTATAGAGTGTAGGGTATAGAGTGTAGGGTATAGAGTGTAGGGTATAGAGTGTAGGGAATAGAGTGTAGAGTGTAAGGTATAGAGTGTAGAGTGTAGGGTATAGAGTGTAGGGTATAGACTGTAGGGTATAAAGTGTAGGGTATAGATTGTAGGCTATAGAGTGTAGGGTATAGAGTGTAGGGTATAGAGTGTAGGGTATAGAGTGTAGGGTATAGAGTGTAGGGTATAGAGTGTAGAGTGTAGGGTATAGTGTGTAGGGTATAGAGTGCAGGGTGTAGAGTGTAGGGTATAGAGTGTAGGGTATAGAGTGTAGAGTGTAGGGTATAGAGTGTATGCTATAGAGTGTATGGTGTAGAGTGTATGGTATAGAGTGTAGGGTATAGAGTGTAGAGTGTAGGGTATAGAGTGTATGATATAGAGTGTAGGGTATAGAGTGTAGAGTGTAGGGTATAGAGTTTAGAGTGTAGAGTATAGAGTGTAGGGTATAGAGTGTAAGGTATAGAGTGTAGGGTGTAGAGTGTAGGGTATAGATTGTAGGGTATAGAGTGTAGGGTATAGAGTGTACGGTATAGAGTGTAGGGTATGGAGTGTATGGTATAGAGTGTAGGGTATAGAGAGTAGGGTATAGAGTGTAGGGTATAAAGTGTAGAGTGTAGGGTATAGAGTGTAGAGTGTAGGGTATAGAGTGTATGGTATAGAGTGTAGGGTATAGAGTGTAGGGTGTAGAGTGTAGAGTGTAGGGTAGATAGTGTAGGATATAGAGTGTAGAGTGTAGGGTATAGAGTGTAGGGTATAGAGTGTAGGGTATAGAGTGTAGGGTATAGAGTGTAGAGTGTAGGGCATAGAGTGTAGGGTATAGAGTGTAGGGTATAGAGTGTAGAGTGTAGGGTAGATAGTGTAGGATATAGAGTGTAGAGTGTAGGGTATAGAGTGTAGGGTATAGAGTGTAGGGTATAGAGTGTAGGGTATAGAGTGTAGAGTGTAGGGCATAGAGTGTAGGGTATAGAGTGTAGGGTATAGAGTGTAGGGTATAGAGTGTAGGGTATAGAGTGTAGGGTATAGAGTGTAGGGCATAGAGTGTAGGGTAAAGAGTGTAGGGTGTAGAGTGTAGGGTATAGAGTGTAGGGTATAGAGTGTAGAGTGTAGGGTATAGAGTGTAGGGTATAAAGTGTAGGGTATAGAGTGTAGGGTATAGAGTGTAGGGTATAGAGTGTAGAGTGTAGGGTATAGCGTGTAGAGTGTCGGGTATAGAGTGTAGGGTATAGAGTGTAGGGTATAGAGTGTAGGGTATAGAGTGTAGAGTGGAGGGTATAGAGTGTAGAGTGTAGGGTATAGAGTGTATGGTATAGAGTGTAGGGTATAGAGTGTAGGGTGTAGAGTGTTGGGTATAGAGTGTAGGGTATAGAGTGTAGGGTATAGAGTGTAGGGTATAGAGTGTAGGGAATAGAGTGTAGAGTGTAAGGAATAGAGTGTAGAGTGTAGGGATTAGAGTGTAGGGTATAGAGTGTAGGGTATAGAGTGTAGTGTATAGAGTGTAGGGAATAGAGTGTGGAGTGTAAGGTATAGAGTGTAGAGTGTAGGGTATAGACTGTAGGGTATAGAGTGTAGGGTATAGAGTGTAGGGTATAGATTGTAGAGTATAGGCTATAGAGTGTAGGGTATAGAGTGTAGAGTGTAGGGTATAGAGTGTAGGGTATAGAGTGTAGGGTATAGAGTGTAGAGTGTAGGGTATAGTGTGTAGGGTATAGAGTGCAGGGTGTAGAGTGTAGGGTATAGAGTGTAGGGTATAGAGTGTAGAGTGTAGGGTATAGAGTGTATGCTATAGAGTGTATGGTGTAGAGTGTATGGTATAGAGTGTAGGGTATACAGTGTAGAGTGTATGGTATAGAGTGTAGGGTGTAGAGTGTAGGGTATAGAGTGTATGTTATAGAGTGTAGGGTATAGAGTGTAGGGTAGAGAGTGTAGAGTGTAGGGTATAGAGTGTAGGGTATAGAGTGTAGGGTATAGAGTGTAGAGTGTAGGGATTAGAGTGTAGGGTATAGAGTGTAGTGTGTAGAGTGTAGGGTATAGAGTGTAGAGTGTAGGGTATAGAGTGTATGGTATAGAGTGTAGGGTATAGAGTGTAGGGTGTAGAGTGTAGGGTATAGAGTGTAGGGTATAGAGTGTAGGGTATAGAGTGTAGGGAATAGAGTGTAGAGTGTAAGGTATAGAGTGTAGAGTTTAGGGTATAGAGTGTAGGGTATAGAGTGTAGAGTGTAGGGATTAGAGTGTAGGGTATAGAGTGTAGGGTGTAGAGTGTAGGGTATAGAGTGTAGAGTGTAGGGTATAGAGTGTATGGTATAGAGTGTAGGGTATAGAGTGTAGGGTGTAGAGTGTATGGTATAGAGTGTAGGGTATAGAGTGTAGGGTATAGAGTGTAGGGTATAGAGTGTAGGGTGTAGAGTGTAGGGTATAGAGTGTATGGTATAGAGTGTAGGGTATAGAATGTATGGTATAGAGTGTAGAGTGTAGGATATAGAGTGTAGGGTATAGAGTGTAGAGCGTAGGGTATAGAGTGTAGGGTATAGAGTGTAGGGTATAGAGTGTAGAGTGTAGGGATTAGAGTGTAGGGTATAGAGTGTAGGGTATAGAGTGTAGAGTGTAGGGTAGATAGTGTAGGATATAGAGTGTAGAGTGTAGGGTATAGAGTGTAGGGTATAGAGTGTAGGGTATAGAGTGTAGGGTATAGAGTGTAGAGTGTAGGGCATAGAGTGTAGGGTATAGAGTGTAGGGTATAGAGTGTAGAGTGTAGGGTATAGAGTGTAGGGTATAGAGTGTAGGGTATAGAATGTAGGGCATAGAGTGTAGGGTAAAGAGTGTAGGGTGTAGAGTGTAGGGTATAGAGTGTAGGGTATAGAGTGTAGAGTGTAGGGTATAGAGTGTAGGGTATAAAGTGTAGGGTATAGAGTGTAGGGTATAGAGTGTAGGGTATAGAGTGTAGAGTGTAGGGTATAGCGTGTAGAGTGTCGGGTATAGAGTGTAGGGTATAGAGTGTAGGGTATAGAGTGTAGGGTATAGAGTGTAGAGTGGAGGGTATAGAGTGTAGAGTGTAGGGTATAGAGTGTATGGTATAGAGTGTAGGGTATAGAGTGTAGGGTGTAGAGTGTTGGGTATAGAGTGTAGGGTATAGAGTGTAGGGTATAGAGTGTAGGGTATAGAGTGTAGGGAATAGAGTGTAGAGTGTAAGGTATAGAGTGTAGAGTGTAGGGTATAGAGTGTAGGGTATAGAGTGTAGAGTGTAGGGATTAGAGTGTAGGGTATAGAGTGTAGGGTATAGAGTGTAGTGTATAGAGTGTAGGGAATAGAGTGTGGAGTGTAAGGTATAGAGTGTAGAGTGTAGGGTATAGACTGTAGGGTATAGAGTGTAGGGTATAGAGTGTAGGGTATAGATTGTAGAGTATAGGCTATAGAGTGTAGGGTATAGAGTGTAGAGTGTAGGGTATAGAGTGTAGGGTATAGAGTGTAGGGTATAGAGTGTAGAGTGTAGGGTATAGTGTGTAGGGTATAGAGTGCAGGGTGTAGAGTGTAGGGTATAGAGTGTAGGGTATAGAGTGTAGAGTGTAGGGTATAGAGTGTATGCTATAGAGTGTATGGTGTAGAGTGTATGGTATAGAGTGTAGGGTATACAGTGTAGAGTGTATGGTATAGAGTGTAGGGTGTAGAGTGTAGGGTATAGAGTGTATGTTATAGAGTGTAGGGTATAGAGTGTAGGGTAGAGTGTAGGGTATAGAGTGTAGGGTATAGAGTGTAGGGTATAGAGTGTAGAGTGTAGGGATTAGAGTGTAGGGTATAGAGTGTAGTGTGTAGAGTGTAGGGTATAGAGTGTAGAGTGTAGGGTATAGAGTGTATGGTATAGAGTGTAGGGTATAGAGTGTAGGGTGTAGAGTGTAGGGTATAGAGTGTAGGGTATAGAGTGTAGGGTATAGAGTGTAGGGAATAGAGTGTAGAGTGTAAGGTATAGAGTGTAGAGTTTAGGGTATAGAGTGTAGGGTATAGAGTGTAGAGTGTAGGGATTAGAGTGTAGGGTATAGAGTGTAGAGTGTAGAGTGTAGGGTATAGAGTGTAGAGTGTAGGGTATAGAGTGTATGGTATAGAGTGTAGGGTATAGAGTGTAGGGTGTAGAGTGTAGGGTATAGAGTGTAGGGTATAGAGTGTAGGGTATAGAGTGTAGGGTATAGAGTGTAGGGAATAGAGTGTAGAGTGTAAGGTATAGAGTGTAGAGTGTAGGGTATAGAGTGTAGGGTATAGACTGTAGGGTATAAAGTGTAGGGTATAGATTGTAGGCTATAGAGTGTAGGGTATAGAGTGTAGGGTATAGAGTGTAGGGTATAGAGTGTAGGGTATAGAGTGTAGAGTGTAGGGTATAGTGTGTAGGGTATAGAGTGCAGGGTGTAGAGTGTAGGGTATAGAGTGTAGGGTATAGAGTGTAGAGTGTAGGGTGTAGAGTGTATGCTATAGAGTGTATGGTGTAGAGTGTATGGTATAGAGTGTAGGGTATAGAGTGTAGAGTGTAGGGTATAGAGTGTATGTTATAGAGTGTAGGGTATAGAGTGTAGAGTGTAGGGTATAGAGTTTAGAGTGTAGGGTATAGAGTGTAGGGTATAGAGTGTAAGGTATAGAGTGTAGGGTGTAGAGTGTAGGGTATAGATTGTAGGGTATAGAGTGTAGGGTATAGAGTGTACGGTATAGAGTGTAGGGTATGGAGTGTATGGTATAGAGTGTAGGGTATAGAGTGTAGGGTATAGAGTGTAGGGTATAAAGTGTAGAGTGTAGGGTATAGAGTGTAGAGTGTAGGGTATAGAGTGTATGGTATAGAGTGTAGGGTATAGAGTGTAGGGTGTAGAGTGTAGAGTGTAGGGTAGATAGTGTAGGATATAGAGTGTAGAGTGTAGGGTATAGAGTGTAGGGTATAGAGTGTAGGGTATAGAGTGTAGGGTATAGAGTGTAGAGTGTAGGGCATAGAGTGTAGGGTATAGAGTGTAGGGTATAGAGTGTAGAGTGTAGGGTAGATAGTGTAGGATATAGAGTGTAGAGTGTAGGGTATAGAGTGTAGGGTATAGAGTGTAGGGTATAGAGTGTAGGGTATAGAGTGTAGAGTGTAGGGCATAGAGTGTAGGGTATAGAGTGTAGGGTATAGAGTGTAGAGTGTAGGGTATAGAGTGTAGGGTATAGAGTGTAGGGTATAGAGTGTAGGGCATAGAGTGTAGGGTAAAGAGTGTAGGGTATAGAGTGTAGGGTATAGAGTGTAGGGTATAGAGTGTAGAGTGTAGGGTATAGAGTGTAGGGTATAAAGTGTAGGGTATAGAGTGTAGGGTATAGAGTGTAGGGTATAGAGTGTAGAGTGTAGGGTATAGCGTGTAGAGTGTCGGGTATAGAGTGTAGGGTATAGAGTGTAGGGTATAGAGTGTAGGGTATAGAGTGTAGAGTGGAGGGTATAGAGTGTAGAGTGTAGGGTATAGAGTGTATGGTATAGAGTGTAGGGTATAGAGTGTAGGGTGTAGAGTGTTGGGTATAGAGTGTAGGGTATAGAGTGTAGGGTATAGAGTGTAGGGTATAGAGTTTAGGGAATAGAGTGTAGAGTGTAAGGAATAGAGTGTAGAGTGTAGGGTATAGAGTGTAGGGTATAGAGTGTAGAGTGTAGGGATTAGAGTGTAGGGTATAGAGTGTAGGGTATAGAGTGTAGTGTATAGAGTGTAGGGAATAGAGTGTGGAGTGTAAGGTATAGAGTGTAGAGTGTAGGGTATAGACTGTAGGGTATAGAGTGTAGGGTATAGAGTGTAGGGTATAGATTGTAGAGTATAGGCTATAGAGTGTAGGGTATAGAGTGTAGAGTGTAGGGTATAGAGTGTAGGGTATAGAGTGTAGGGTATAGAGTGTAGAGTGTAGGGTATAGTGTGTAGGGTATAGAGTGCAGGGTGTAGAGTGTAGGGTATAGAGTGTAGGGTATAGAGTGTAGAGTGTAGGGTATAGAGTGTATGCTATAGAGTGTATGGTGTAGAGTGTATGGTATAGAGTGTAGGGTATACAGTGTAGAGTGTATGGTATAGAGTGTAGGGTGTAGAGTGTAGGGTATAGAGTGTATGTTATAGAGTGTAGGGTATAGAGTGTAGGGTAGAGAGTGTAGAGTGTAGGGTATAGAGTGTAGGGTATAGAGTGTAGGGTATAGAGTGTAGAGTGTAGGGATTAGAGTGTAGGGTATAGAGTGTAGTGTGTAGAGTGTAGGGTATAGAGTGTAGAGTGTAGGGTATAGAGTGTATGGTATAGAGTGTAGGGTATAGAGTGTAGGGTGTAGAGTGTAGGGTATAGAGTGTAGGGTATAGAGTGTAGGGTACAGAGTGTAGGGAATAGAGTGTAGAGTGTAAGGTATAGAGTGTAGAGTTTAGGGTATAGAGTGTAGGGTATAGAGTGTAGAGTGTAGGGATTAGAGTGTAGGGTATAGAGTGTAGGGTGTAGAGTGTAGGGTATAGAGTGTAGAGTGTAGGGTATAGAGTGTATGGTATAGAGTGTAGGGTATAGAGTGTAGGGTGTAGAGTGTAGGGTATAGAGTGTAGGGTATAGAGTGTAGGGTATAGAGTGTAGGGTATAGAGTGTAGGGAATAGAGTGTAGAGTGTAAGGTATAGAGTGTAGAGTGTAGGGTATAGAGTGTAGGGTATAGACTGTAGGGTATAAAGTGTAGGGTATAGATTGTAGGCTATAGAGTGTAGGGTATAGAGTGTAGGGTATAGAGTGTAGGGTATAGAGTGTAGGGTATAGAGTGTAGGGTATAGAGTGTAGAGTGTAGGGTATAGTGTGTAGGGTATAGAGTGCAGGGTGTAGAGTGTAGGGTATAGAGTGTAGGGTATAGAGTGTAGAGTGTAGGGTATAGAGTGTATGCTATAGAGTGTATGGTGTAGAGTGTATGGTATAGAGTGTAGGGTATAGAGTGTAGAGTGTAGGGTATAGAGTGTATGTTATAGAGTGTAGGGTATAGAGTGTAGAGTGTAGGGTATAGAGTTTAGAGTGTAGGGTATAGAGTGTAGGGTATAGAGTGTAAGGTATATAGTGTAGGGTGTAGAGTGTAGGGTATAGATTGTAGGGTATAGAGTGTAGGGTATAGAGTGTACGGTATAGAGTGTAGGGTATGGAGTGTATGGTATAGAATGTAGGGTATAGAGTGTAGGGTATAGAGTGTAGGGTATAAAGTGTAGAGTGTAGGGTATAGAGTGTAGAGTGTAGGGTATAGAGTGTATGGTATAGAGTGTAGGGTATAGAGTGTAGGGTGTAGAGTGTTGGGTATAGAGTGTAGGGTATAGAGTGTAGGGTATAGAGTGTAGGGTATAGAGTGTAGGGAATAGAGTGTAGAGTGTAAGGTACAGAGTGTAGAGTGTAGGGTATAGAGTGTAGGGTATAGAGTGTAGAGTGTAGGGATTAGAGTGTAGGGTATAGAGTGTAGGGTATAGAGTGTAAGGTATAGAGTGTAGGGTATAGAGTGTAGAGTGTAGGGTATAGAGTGTAGAGTGTAGGGTATAGAGTGTAGGGTATAGAGTGTAGGGTATAGAGTGTAGGGTAGAGTCTGTAGAGTGTAGGGTATAGAGTGTAGGGTATAGAGTGTAGAGTATAGAGTGTAGAGTGTAGGGATTAGAGTGTAGGGTATAGAGTGTAGGGTGTAGAGTGTAGGGTATAGAGTGTAGAGTGTAGTGTATAGAGTGTATGGTATAGAGTGTAGGGTGTAGAGAGTAGGGTATAGAGTGTAGGGTATAGAGTGTAGGGTATAGAGTGTAGGGAATAGAGTGTAGAGTGTAAGGTATAGAGTGTAGAGTGTAGGGTATAGAGTGTAGGGTATAGAGTGTAGAGTGAAGGGATTAGAGTGTAGGGTATAGAGTGTAGGGTGTAGAGTGTAGGGTATAGAGTGTAGAGTGTAGGGTATAGAGTGTATGGTATAGAGTGTAGGGTATAGAGTGTAGGGTGTAGAGTGTAGGGTATAGAGTGTAGGGTATAGAGTGTAGGGTATAGAGTGTAGGGTATAGAGTGTAGGGAATAGAGTGTAGAGTGTAAGGTATAGAGTGTAGAGTGTAGGGTATAGAGTGTAGGGTATAGACTGTAGGGTATAGAGTGTAGGGTATAGAGTGTAGGGTATAGATTGTAGAGTGTAGGCTATAGAGTGTAGGGTATAGAGTGTAGAGTGTAGGGTATAGAGTGTAGGGTATAGAGTGTAGGGTATAGAGTGTAGGGTATAGAGTGTAGAGTGTAGGGTATAGTGTGTACGGTATAGAGTGCAGGGTGTAGAGTGTAGGGTATAGAGTGTAGGGTATAGAGTGTAGAGTGTAGGGTATAGAGTGTACGCTATAGAGTGTATGGTGTAGAGTGTATGGTATAGAGTGTAGGGTATAGATTGTAGAGTGTATGGTATAGAGTGTATGTTATAGAGTGTAGGGTATAGAGTGTAGGGTAGAGAGTGTATGTTATAGAGTGTAGGGTATAGAGTGTAGGGTAGAGAGTGTAGAGTGTAGGGTATAGAGTGTAGGGTAGGGTATAGAGTGTAGAGTGTCGGGATTAGAGTGTAGGGTATAGAGTGTGGGATGTAGAGTGTAGGGTATAGAGTGTAGAGTGTAGGGTATAGAGTGTATGGTATAGAGTGTAGGGTATAGAGTGTAGGGTGTAGAGTGTAGGGTATAGAGTGTAGGGAATAGAGTGTAGGGTATAGAGTGTAGGGTATAGAGTGTAGGGTGTAGAGTGTAGGGTATAAAGTGTATGGTATAGAGTGTAGGGTATAGAATGTATGGTATAGAGTGTAGAGTGTAGGATATAGAGTGTAGGTTATAGAGTGTAGAGTGTAGGGTATAGAGTGTAGAGTGTAGGGATTAGAGTGTAGGGTATAGAGTGTAGGGTATAGAGTGTAGAGTGTAGGGTAGAGAGTGTAGGATATAGAGTGTAGAGTGTATGGTATAGAGTGTAGGGTATAGAGTGTAGGGTATAGAGTGTAGGGTATAGAGTGTAGGGTATAGAGTGTAGGGCATAGAGTGTAGGGTATAGAGTGTAGGGTGTAGAGTGTAGGGTATAGAGTGTAGGGTATAGAGTGTAGAGTGTAGGGTATAGAGTGTGGGGTATAGAGTGTAGGGTATAGAGTGTAGGGTATAGAGTGTAGGGTATAGAGTGTAGAGTGTAGGGTATAGCATGTAGAGTGTCGGGTATAGAGTGTAGGGTATAGAGTGTAGGGTATAGAGTGTAGAGTGTAGGTTATAGAGTGTAGAGTGTCGGGTATAGAGTGTATGGTATAGAGTGTAGGGTATAGAGTGTAGGGTGTAGAGTGTTGGGTATAGAGTGTAGGGTATAGAGTGTAGGGTATAGAGTGTAGGGTATAGAGTGTAGGGAATAGAGTGTAGAGTGTAAGGTATAGAGTGTAGAGTGTAGGGTATAGAGTGTAGGGTATAGAGTGTAGAGTGTAGGGATTAGAGTGTAGGGTATAGAGTGTAGGGTATAGTGTGTAGGGTATAGAGTGTAGAGTGTAGGGTATAGAGTGTAGAGTGTAGGGTATAGAGTGTAGGGTATAGAGTGTAGGGTATAGAGTGTAGGGCATAGAGTGTAGGGTATAGAGTGTAGGGTATAGAGTGTAGAGTGTAGGGTATAGAGTGTAGGGTATAGAGTGTAGGGTATAGAGTGTAGAGTGTAGGGTATAGAGTGTAGGGTATTGAGTGTAGGGTATAGATTGTAGGGTATAGAGTGTAGGGCATAGAGTGTAGGGTATAGAGTGTAGGGTATAGAGTGTAGGGTAGGGTATAGAGTGTAGAGTGTCGGGATTAGAGTGTAGGGTATAGAGTGTGGGATGTAGAGTGTAGGGTATAGAGTGTAGAGTGTAGGGTATAGAGTGTATGGTATAGAGTGTAGGGTATAGAGTGTAGGGTGTAGAGTGTAGGGTATAGAGTGTAGGGAATAGAGTGTAGGGTATAGAGTGTAGGGTATAGAGTGTAGGGTGTAGAGTGTAGGGTATAGAGTGTATGGTATAGAGTGTAGGGTATAGAATGTATGGTATAGAGTGTAGAGTGTAGGATATAGAGTGTAGGTTATAGAGTGTAGAGTGTAGGGTATAGAGTGTAGAGTGTAGGGATTAGAGTGTAGGGTATAGAGTGTAGGGTATAGAGTGTAGAGTGTAGGGTAGAGAGTGTAGGATATAGAGTGTAGAGTGTATGGTATAGAGTGTAGGGTATAGAGTGTAGGGTATAGAGTGTAGGGTATAGAGTGTAGGGTATAGAGTGTAGGGCATAGAGTGTAGGGTATAGAGTGTAGGGTGTAGAGTGTAGGGTATAGAGTGTAGGGTATAGAGTGTAGAGTGTAGGGTATAGAGTGTGGGGTATAGAGTGTAGGGTATAGAGTGTAGGGTATAGAGTGTAGGGTATAGAGTGTAGAGTGTAGGGTATAGCATGTAGAGTGTCGGGTATAGAGTGTAGGGTATAGAGTGTAGGGTATAGAGTGTAGAGTGTAGGGTATAGAGTGTAGAGTGTAGGGTATAGAGTGTATGGTATAGAGTGTAGGGTATAGAGTGTAGGGTGTAGAGTGTTGGGTATAGAGTGTAGGGTATAGAGTGTAGGGTATAGAGTGTAGGGTATAGAGTGTAGGGAATAGAGTGTAGAGTGTAAGGTATAGAGTGTAGAGTGTAGGGTATAGAGTGTAGGGTATAGAGTGTAGAGTGTAGGGATTAGAGTGTAGGGTATAGAGTGTAGGGTATAGTGTGTAGGGTATAGAGTGTAGAGTGTAGGGTATAGAGTGTAGAGTGTAGGGTATAGAGTGTAGGGTATAGAGTGTAGGGTATAGAGTGTAGGGCATAGAGTGTAGGGTATAGAGTGTAGGGTATAGAGTGTAGAGTGTAGGGTATAGAGTGTAGGGTATAGAGTGTAGGGTATAGAGTGTAGAGTGTAGGGTATAGAGTGTAGGGTATTGAGTGTAGGGTATAGATTGTAGGGTATAGAGTGTAGGGCATAGAGTGTAGGGTATAGAGTGTAGGGTATAGAGTGTAGAGTGTAGGGTATAGAGTGTAGGGTATAGAGTGTAGGGTAGAGAGTGTAGAGTGTAGGGATTAGAGTGTAGGGTATAGAGTGTAGGGTGTAGAGTGTAGGGCATAGAGTGTAGAGTGTAGGGTATAGAGTGTATGGTATAGAGTGTAGAGTATAGAGTGTAGGGTGTAGAGTGTAGGGTATAGAGTGTAGGGTATAGAGTGTAGGGTATAGAGTGTAGGGAATAGAGTGTTGAGTGTAAGGTACAGAGTGTAGAGTGTAGGGAATAGAGTGTAGAGTGTAGGGTATAGAGTGTAGGCTATAGAGTGTAGGGTATAGAGTGTAGGGTATACAGTGTAGGGTATAGAGTGTAGAGTGTAGGGTATAGAGTGTAGAGTGTAGGGTATAGAGTGTAGAGTGTAGGGCATAGAGTGTAGATTGTAGGGTATAGAGTGTAGGGTATAGAGTGTAGGGTATAGAGTGTAGTGTATAGAGTGTAGAGTGTAGGGTATAGAGTGTAGAGTGTAGGGTATAGAGTGTAGGGTACAGAGTGTAGGGTATAGAGTGTAGGGTATAGAGTGTAGGGTATAGAGTGTAGGGCATAGAGTGTAGGGTATAGAGTGTAGGGTATAGAGTGTAGGGCATAGAGTGTAGGGTATAGAGTGTAGGGTATAGAGTGTAGAGTGTAGGGTATAGAGTGTAGGGTATAGAGTGTAGGGTATAGAGTGTAGAGTGTAGGGTATAGAGTGTAGGGTATTGAGTGTAGGGTATAGATTGTAGGGTATAGAGTGTAGGGCATAGAGTGTAGGGTATAGAGTGTAGGGTATAGAGTGTAGGGTAGGGTATAGAGTGTAGAGTGTCGGGATTAGAGTGTAGGGTATAGAGTGTGGGATGTAGAGTGTAGGGTATAGAGTGTAGAGTGTAGGGTATAGAGTGTATGGTATAGAGTGTAGGGTATAGAGTGTAGGGTGTAGAGTGTAGGGTATAGAGTGTAGGGAATAGAGTGTAGGGTATAGAGTGTAGGGTATAGAGTGTAGGGTGTAGAGTGTAGGGTATAGAGTGTATGGTATAGAGTGTAGGGTATAGAATGTATGGTATAGAGTGTAGAGTGTAGGATATAGAGTGTAGGTTATAGAGTGTAGAGTGTAGGGTATAGAGTGTAGAGTGTAGGGATTAGAGTGTAGGGTATAGAGTGTAGGGTATAGAGTGTAGAGTGTAGGGTAGAGAGTGTAGGATATAGAGTGTAGAGTGTATGGTATAGAGTGTAGGGTATAGAGTGTAGGGTATAGAGTGTAGGGTATAGAGTGTAGGGTATAGAGTGTAGGGCATAGAGTGTAGGGTATAGAGTGTAGGGTGTAGAGTGTAGGGTATAGAGTGTAGGGTATAGAGTGTAGAGTGTAGGGTATAGAGTGTGGGGTATAGAGTGTAGGGTATAGAGTGTAGGGTATAGAGTGTAGGGTATAGAGTGTAGAGTGTAGGGTATAGCATGTAGAGTGTCGGGTATAGAGTGTAGGGTATAGAGTGTAGGGTATAGAGTGTAGAGTGTAGGGTATAGAGTGTAGAGTGTAGGGTATAGAGTGTATGGTATAGAGTGTAGGGTATAGAGTGTAGGGTGTAGAGTGTTGGGTATAGAGTGTAGGGTATAGAGTGTAGGGTATAGAGTGTAGGGTATAGAGTGTAGGGAATAGAGTGTAGAGTGTAAGGTATAGAGTGTAGAGTGTAGGGTATAGAGTGTAGGGTATAGAGTGTAGAGTGTAGGGATTAGAGTGTAGGGTATAGAGTGTAGGGTATAGTGTGTAGGGTATAGAGTGTAGAGTGTAGGGTATAGAGTGTAGAGTGTAGGGTATAGAGTGTAGGGTATAGAGTGTAGGGTATAGAGTGTAGGGCATAGAGTGTAGGGTATAGAGTGTAGGGTATAGAGTGTAGAGTGTAGGGTATAGAGTGTAGGGTATAGAGTGTAGGGTATAGAGTGTAGAGTGTAGGGTATAGAGTGTAGGGTATTGAGTGTAGGGTATAGATTGTAGGGTATAGAGTGTAGGGCATAGAGTGTAGGGTATAGAGTGTAGGGTATAGAGTGTAGAGTGTAGGGTATAGAGTGTAGGGTATAGAGTGTAGGGTAGAGAGTGTAGAGTGTAGGGATTAGAGTGTAGGGTATAGAGTGTAGGGTGTAGAGTGTAGGGCATAGAGTGTAGAGTGTAGGGTATAGAGTGTATGGTATAGAGTGTAGAGTATAGAGTGTAGGGTGTAGAGTGTAGGGTATAGAGTGTAGGGTATAGAGTGTAGGGTATAGAGTGTAGGGAATAGAGTGTTGAGTGTAAGGTACAGAGTGTAGAGTGTAGGGAATAGAGTGTAGAGTGTAGGGTATAGAGTGTAGGCTATAGAGTGTAGGGTATAGAGTGTAGGGTATACAGTGTAGGGTATAGAGTGTAGAGTGTAGGGTATAGAGTGTAGAGTGTAGGGTATAGAGTGTAGAGTGTAGGGCATAGAGTGTAGATTGTAGGGTATAGAGTGTAGGGTATAGAGTGTAGGGTATAGAGTGTAGTGTATAGAGTGTAGAGTGTAGGGTATAGAGTGTAGAGTGTAGGGTATAGAGTGTAGGGTACAGAGTGTAGGGTATAGAGTGTAGGGTAGAGAGTGTAGAGTGTAGGGTATAGAGTGTAGGGTATAGAGTGTAGGGTATAGAGTGTAGAGTGTAGGGATTAGAGTGTAGGGTATAGAGTGTAGGGTGTGGAGTGTAGGGTATAGAGTGTAGAGTGTAGGGTATAGAGTGTATGGTATAGAGTGTAGGGTATAGAGTGTAGGGTGTAGAGTGTAGGGTATAGAGTGTAGGGTATAGAGTGTAGGGTATAGAGTGTAGGGTATAGAGTGTAGGGTATAGAGTGTAGAATGTAAGGTATAGAGTGTAGAGTGTAGGGTATAGAGTGTAAGGTATAGAGTGTAGAGTGTAGGGATTAGAGTGTAGGGTATAGAGTGTAGGGTGTAGAGTGTAGGGTATAGAGTGTAGAGTGTAGGGTATAGAGTGAATGGTATAGAGTGTAGGGTATAGAGTGTAGGGTGTAGAGTGTAGGGTATAGAGTGTAGGGTATAGAGTGTAGGGTATAGAGTGTAGGGTATAGAGTGTAGGGAATAGAGTGTGGAGTGTAAGGTATAGAGTGTAGAGTGTAGGGTATAGAGTGTAGGGTATAGACTGTAGGGTATAGAGTGTAGGGTATAGAGTGTAGGGTATAGATTGTAGAGTGTAGGCTATAGAGTGTAGGGTATAGAGAGTAGAGTGTAGGGTATAGAGTGTAGGGTATAGAGTGTAGGGTATAGAGTGTAGAGTGTAGGGTATAGTGTGTAGGGTATAGAGTGCAGGGTGTAGAGTGTAGGGTATAGAGTGTAGGGTATAGAGTGTAGAGTGTAGGGTATAGAGTGTATGCTATAGAGTGTATGGTGTAGAGTGTATGGTATAGAGTGTAGGGTATAGAGTGTAGAGTGTATGGTATAGAGTGTAGAGTGTAGAGTGTAGGGTATAGAGTGTATGTTATAGAGTGTAGGGTATAGAGTGTAGGGTAGAGAGTGTAGAGTGTAGGGTATAGAGTGTAGGGTATAGAGTGTAGTGTATAGAGTGTAGAGTGTAGGGATTAGAGTGTAGGGTATAGAGTGTAGTGTGTAGAGTGTAGGGTATAGAGTGTAGAGTGTAGGGTATAGAGTGTAGGGTATAGAGTGTAGGGTATAGACTGTAGGGTATAGAGTGTAGAGTGTAGGGTATAGTGTGTAGGGTATAGAGTGCAGGGTGTAGAGTGTAGGGTATAGAGTGTAGGGTATAGAGTGTAGGGTACAGAGTGTAGGGTATAGAGTGTAGGGTAGAGAGTGTAGAGTGTAGGGTATAGAGTGTAGGGTATAGAGTGTAGGGTATAGAGTGTAGAGTGTAGGGATTAGAGTGTAGGGTATAGAGTGTAGGGTGTGGAGTGTAGGGTATAGAGTGTAGAGTGTAGGGTATAGAGTGTATGGTATAGAGTGTAGGGTATAGAGTGTAGGGTGTAGAGTGTAGGGTATAGAGTGTAGGGTATAGAGTGTAGGGTATAGAGTGTAGGGTATAGAGTGTAGGGAATAGAGTGTAGAATGTAAGGTATAGAGTGTAGAGTGTAGGGTATAGAGTGTAAGGTATAGAGTGTAGAGTGTAGGGATTAGAGTGTAGGGTATAGAGTGTAGGGTGTAGAGTGTAGGGTATAGAGTGTAGAGTGTAGGGTATAGAGTGAATGGTATAGAGTGTAGGGTATAGAGTGTAGGGTGTAGAGTGTAGGGTATAGAGTGTAGGGTATAGAGTGTAGGGTATAGAGTGTAGGGTATAGAGTGTAGGGAATAGAGTGTGGAGTGTAAGGTATAGAGTGTAGAGTGTAGGGTATAGAGTGTAGGGTATAGACTGTAGGGTATAGAGTGTAGGGTATAGAGTGTAGGGTATAGATTGTAGAGTGTAGGCTATAGAGTGTAGGGTATAGAGAGTAGAGTGTAGGGTATAGAGTGTAGGGTATAGAGTGTAGGGTATAGAGTGTAGAGTGTAGGGTATAGTGTGTAGGGTATAGAGTGCAGGGTGTAGAGTGTAGGGTATAGAGTGTAGGGTATAGAGTGTAGAGTGTAGGGTATAGAGTGTATGCTATAGAGTGTATGGTGTAGAGTGTATGGTATAGAGTGTAGGGTATAGAGTGTAGAGTGTATGGTATAGAGTGTAGGGTGTAGAGTGTAGGGTATAGAGTGTATGTTATAGAGTGTAGGGTATAGAGTGTAGGGTAGAGAGTGTAGAGTGTAGGGTATAGAGTGTAGGGTATAGAGTGTAGTGTATAGAGTGTAGAGTGTAGGGATTAGAGTGTAGGGTATAGAGTGTAGTGTGTAGAGTGTAGGGTATAGAGTGTAGAGTGTAGGGTATAGAGTGTAGGGTATAGAGTGTAGGGTATAGACTGTAGGGTATAGAGTGTAGAGTGTAGGGTATAGTGTGTAGCGTATAGAGTGCAAGGTGTAGAGTGTAGGGTATAGAGTGTAGGGTATAGAGTGTAGAGTGTAGGGTATAGAGTGTATGCTATAGAGTGTATGGTGTAGAGTGTATGGTATAGAGTGTAGGGTATAGCGTGTAGAGTGTATGGTATAGAGTGTAGGGTGTAGAGTGTAGGGTATAGAGTGTATGTTATAGAGTGTAGGGTATAGAGTGTAGGGTAGAGAGTGTAGAGTGTAGGGTATAGAGTGTAGGGTATAGAGTGTAGAGTGTAGGGATTAGAGTGTAGGGTATAGAGTGTAGTGTGTAGAGTGTAGGGTATAGAGTGTAGAGTGTAGGGTATAGAGTGTATGGTATAGAGTGTAGGGTATAGAGTGTAGGGTGTAGAGTGTAGGGTATAGAGTGTAGGGTATAGAGTGTAGGGTATAGAGTGTAGGGAATAGAGTGTAGAGTGTAAGGTATAGAGTGTAGAGTATAGGGTATAGAGTGTAGGGTATAGAGTGTAGAGTGTAGGGATTAGAGTGTAGGGTATAGAGTGTAGGGTGTAGAGTGTAGGGTATAGAGTGTAGAGTGTAGGGTATAGAGTGTATGGTATAGAGTGTAGGGTATAGAGTGTAGGGTGTAGAGTGTAGGGTATAGAGTGTAGGGTATAGAGTGTAGGGTATAGAGTGTAAGGTATAGAGTGTAGGGAATAGAGTGTAGAGTGTAAGGTATAGAGTGTAGAGTGTAGGGTATAGAGTGTAGGGTATAGACTGTAGGGTATAGAGTGTAGGGTATAGATTGTAGGCTATAGAGTGTAGGGTATAGAGTGTAGGGTATAGAGTGTAGGGTATAGAGTGTAGGGTATAGAGTGTAGAGTGTAGGGTATAGTGTGTAGGGTATAGAGTGCAGGGTGTAGAGTGTAGGGTATAGAGTGTAGGGTATAGAATGTAGAGTGTAGGGTATAGAGTGTATGCTATAGAGTGTATGGTGTAGAGTGTATGGTATAGAGTGTAGGGTATAGAGTGTAGAGTGTAGGGTATAGAGTGTAGGGTATAGAGTGTATGTTATAGAGTGTAGGGTATAGAGTGTAGAGTGTAGGGTATAGAGTTTAGAGTGTAGGGTATAGAGTGTAGGGTATAGAGTGTAAGGTATAGAGTGTAGGGTGTAGAGTGTAGGGTGTAGAGTGTAGGGTATAGATTGTAGGGTATAGAGTGTAGGGTATAGAGTGTACGGTATAGAGTGTAGGGTATGGAGTGTATGGTCTAGAGTGTAGCGTATAGAGTGTAGAGTGTAGGGTATAGAGTGTAGGGTATAGAGTGTAGGGTATAGAGTGTAGGGTATAGAGTGTAGGGTATAGAGTGTAGGGTATAGAGTGTAGAGTGCAGGGTATAGAGTTTAGAGTGTAGGGTATAGAGTGTAGGGTATAGAGTGTAAGGTATAGAGTGTAGGGTGTAGAGTGTAGGGTATAGAGTGTAGGGTATAGGGTGTAGGGTATGGAGTGTAGGGTATAGAGTGTAGGGTACAGAGTGTATGGTATAGAGTGTAGGGTATAGAGTGTAGGGTATAGAGTGTATGGTATAGAGTGTAGGGTATAGAGTGTAGGGTATAGAATGTATGTTATAGAGTGTAGGCTATAGAGCGTAGAGTGTAGGGTATAGAGTGTAGAGTGTAGAGTGTAGGGTATAGAGTGTAGAGTGTAGGGTATAGAGTGTAGAGTGTAGGGTATAGAGTTTAGAGTGTAGGGTATAGAGTGTAGGGTATAGAGTGTAAGGTGTAGAGTGTAGGGTATAGAGTGTAGGGTATAGAGTGTAGGGTATAGAGTGTAGGGTATAGAGTGTAGGGTATAGAGTGTAGGGTATAGAGTGTATGGTATAGAGTGTAGAGTGTAGGGTATAGAGTTTAGAGTGTAGGGTATAGAGTGTAAGGTATAGAGTGTAGGGTGTAGAGTGTAGGGTATAGAGTGTAGGGTATAGAGTGTATGGTATAGAGTGTACGGTATAGAGTGTAGGGTATAGAGTGTATGGTATAGAGTGTAGGGTATAGAGTGTAGGGTATAGAGTGTAGGGTATAGAGTGTATGGTATAGATTGTAGGGTATAGAGTGTAGGGTGTAGAGTGTATGTTATAGAGTGTAGGGTATAGAGTGTAGGGTATAGAGTTTAGAGTGTAGGGTATAGAGAGTAGGGTATAGAGTGTAAGGTATAGAGTGTAGGGTGTAGAGTGTAGGGTATAGAGTGTAGGGCATAGGGTGTAGGGTATAGAGTGTAGGGTATAGAGTGTAGAGTGTAGGGTATAGAGTGTAGGGTATAGAGTGTAGGGTATAGGGTGTAGAGTGTAGGGTATAGAGTGTAGGGTATTGAGTGTAGGGTATAGAGTGTAGGGTATAGAGTGTAGGGTATAGAGTGTAGAGTTTAGGGTATAGAGTGTAGAGTGTAGGGTATAGAGTGTAGGGTATAGAGTGTAGGGTATAGAGTGTAGGGTAGAGAGTGTAGAGTGTAGGATATAGAGTGTAGGGTATAGAGTGTAGGGTATAGAGTGTAGAGTGTAGGGATTAAAGTGTAGGGTATAGAGTGTAGGGTGTAGAGTGTAGGGTATAGAGTGTAGAGTGTAGGGTATAGAGTGTATGATATAGAGTGTAGGGTATAGAGTGTAGGGTGTAGAGTGTAGGGTATAGAGTGTTGGGCATAGAGTGTAGGGTATAGAGCGTAGAGTGTAGGGTATAGAGTGTAGGGTACAGAGTGTAAGGTATAGAGTGTAGGGTAGAGAGTGTAGAGTGTAGGGTATAGAGTGTAGGGTATAGAGTGTAGGGTATAGAGTGTAGAGTGTAGGGATTAGAGTGTAGGGTATAGAGTGTAGGGTGTGGAGTGTAGGGTATAGAGTGTAGAGTGTAGGGTATAGAGTGTATGGTATAGAGTGTAGGGTATAGAGTGTAGGGTGTAGAGTGTAGGGTATAGAGTGTAGGGTATAGAGTGTAGGGTATAGAGTGTAGGGAATAGAGTGTAGAGTGTAAGGTATAGAGTGTAGAGTGTAGGGTATAGAGTGTAAGGTATAGAGTGTAGAGTGTAGGGATTAGAGTGTAGGGTATAGAGTGTAGGGTGTAGAGTGTAGGGTATAGAGTGTAGAGTGTAGGGTATAGAGTGTATGGTATAGAGTGTAGGGTATAGAGTGTAGGGTGTAGAGTGTAGGGTATAGAGTGTAGGGTATAGAGTGTAGGGTATAGAGTGTAGGGTATAGAGTGTAGGGAATAGAGTGTGGAGTGTAAGGTATAGAGTGTAGAGTGTAGGGTATAGAGTGTAGGGTATAGACTGTAGGGTATAGCGTGTAGGGTATAGAGTGTAGGGTATAGATTGTAGCGTGTAGGCTATAGAGTGTAGGGTATAGAGTGTAGAGTGTAGGGTATAGAGTGTAGGGTATAGAGTGTAGGGTATAGAGTGTAGGGTATAGAGTGTAGAGTGTAGGGTATAGTGTGTAGGGTATAGAGTGCAGGGTGTAGAGTGTAGGGTATAGAGTGTAGGGTATAGAGTGTAGAGTGTAGGGTATAGAGTGTATGCTATAGAGTGTATGGTGTAGAGTGTATGCTATAGAGTGTAGGGTATAGAGTGTTGAGTGTATGGTATAGAGTGTAGAGTGTAGAGTGTAGGGTATAGAGTGTATGTTATAGAGTGTAGGGTATAGAGTGTAGGGTAGAGAGTGTAGAGTGTAGGGTATAGAGTGTAGGGTATAGAGTGTAGGGTATAGAGTGTAGAGTGTAGGGATTAGAGTGTAGGGTATAGAGTGTAGTGTGTAGAGTGTAGGGTAGAGTGTAGAGTGTAGGGTATAGAGTGTATGGTATAGAGTGTAGGGTATAGAGTTTAGGGTGTAGAGTGTAGGGTATAGAGTGTAGGGTATAGAGTGTAGGGTATAGAGTGTAGGGAATAGAGTGTAGAGTGTAAGGTATAGAGTGTAGAGTATAGGGTATAGAGTGTAGGGTATAGAGTGTAGATTGCAGGGATTAGAGTGTAGGGTATAGAGTGTAGGGTGTAGAGTGTAGGGTATGGAGTGTAGAGTGTAGGGTATAGAGTGTATGGTATAGAGTGTAGGGTATAGAGTGTAGGGTGTAGAGTGTAGGGTATAGAGTGTAGGGTATAGAGTGTAGGGTATAGAGTGTAAGGTATAGAGTGTAGGGAATAGAGTGTAGAGTGTAAAGTATAAAGTGTAGAGTGTAGGGTATAGAGTGAAGGGTATAGACTGTAGGGTATAGAGTGTAGGGTATAGATTGTAGGCTATAGAGTGTAGGGTATAGAGTGTAGGGTATAGAGTGTAGGGTATAGAGTGTAGAGTGTAGGGTATAGTGTGTAGGGTATAGAGTGCAGGGTGTAGAGTGTAGGGTATAGAGTGTAGGGTATAGAATGTAGAGTGTAGGGTATAGAGTGTATGCTATAGAGTGTATGGTGTAGAGTGTATGGTATAGAGTGTAGGGTATAGAGTGTAGAGTGTAGGGTATAGAGTGTAGGGTATAGAGTGTAGGGTATAGAGTGTATGTTATAGAGTGTAGGGTATAGAGTGTAGAGTGTAGGGTATAGAATGTAGAGTGTAGGGTATAGAGTGTAGGGTATAGAGTGTAGGGTATAGAGTGTAGGGTGTAGAGTGTAGGGTATAGAGTGTAGGGTATAGAGTGTAGAGTGCAGGGTATAGAGTTTAGAGTGTAGGGTATAGAGTGTAGGGTATAGAGTGTAAGGTATAGAGTGTAGGGTGTAGAGTGTAGGGTATAGAGTGTAGGGTATAGAGTGTAGGGTATAGAGTGTACGGTATAGAGTGTAGGGTACAGAGTGTATAGTATAGAGTGTAGGGTATAGAGTGTAGGGTATAGAGTGTATGGTATAGAGTGTAGGGTATAGAGTGTATGTTATAGAGTGTAGGGTATAGAGTGTAGAGTGTAGGGTATAGAGTGTAGAGTGTAGGGTATAGAGTGTAGAGTGTAGGGTATAGAGTGTAGAGTGTAGGGTATAGAGTTTAGAGTGTAGGGTATAGAGTGTAGGGTATAGAGTGTAAGGTGTAGAGTGTAGGGTATAGAGTGTAGGGTATAGAGTGTAGGGTATAGAGTGTAGGGTATAGAGTGTAGGGTATAGAGTGTAGAGTGTAGGGTATAGAGTTTAGAGTGTAGGGTATAGAGTGTAGGGTATAGAGTGTAAGGTATAGAGTGTAGGGTGTAGAGTGTAGGGTATAGAGTGTAGGGTATAGAGTGTAGGGTATAGAGTGTACGGTATAGAGTGTAGGGTATAGAGTGTATGGTATAGAGTGTAGGGTATAGAGTGTACGGTATAGAGTGTATGGTATAGATTGTAGGGTATAGAGTGTAGGGTGTAGAGTGTAGGGTATAGAGTGTAGGGTATAGAGTGTAGGGTATAGAGTGTAAGGTATAGAGTGTAGGGAATAGAGTGTAGAGTGTAAAGTATAGAGTGTAGAGTGTAGGGTATAGAGTGTAGGGTATAGACTGTAGGGTATAGAGTGTAGGGTATAGATTGTAGGCTATAGAGTGTAGGGTATAGAGTGTAGGGTATAGAGTGTAGGGTATAGAGTGTAGGGTATAGAGTGTAGGGTATAGAGTGTAGAGTGTAGGGTATAGTGTGTAGGGTATAGAGTGCAGGGTGTAGAGTGTAGGGTATAGAGTGTAGGGTATAGAATGTAGAGTGTAGGGTATAGAGTGTATGCTATAGAGTGTATGGTGTAGAGTGTATGGTATAGAGTGTAGGGTATAGAGTGTAGAGTGTAGGGTATAGAGTGTAGGGTATAGAGTGTAGGGTATAGAGTGTATGTTATAGAGTGTAGGGTATGGAGTGTAGAGTGTAGGGTATAGAATGTAGAGTGTAGGGTATAGAGTGTAGGGTATAGAGTGTAGGGTATAGAGTGTAGGGTGTAGAGTGTAGGGTATAGAGTGTAGGGTATAGAGTGTAGAGTGCAGGGTATAGAGTTTAGAGTGTAGGGTATAGAGTGTAGGGTATAGAGTGTAAGGTATAGAGTGTAGGGTGTAGAGTGTAGGGTATAGAGTGTAGGGTATAGAGTGTAGGGTATAGAGTGTACGGTATAGAGTGTAGGGTACAGAGTGTATAGTATAGAGTGTAGGGTATAGAGTGTAGGGTATAGAGTGTATGGTATAGAGTGTAGGGTATAGAGTGTATGTTATAGAGTGTAGGGTATAGAGTGTAGAGTGTAGGGTATAGAGTGTAGAGTGTAGAGTGTAGGGTATAGAGTGTAGAGTGTAGGGTATAGAGTGTAGAGTGTAGGGTATAGAGTTTAGAGTGTAGGGTATAGAGTGTAGGGTATAGAGTGTAAGGTGTAGAGTGTAGGGTATAGAGTGTAGGGTATAGAGTGTAGGGTATAGAGTGTAGGGTATAGAGTGTAGGGTATAGAGTGTAGAGTGTAGGGTATAGAGTTTAGAGTGTAGGGTATAGAGTGTAGGGTATAGAGTGTAAGGTATAGAGTGTAGGGTGTAGAGTGTAGGGTATAGAGTGTAGGGTATAGAGTGTACGGTATAGAGTGTAGGGTATAGAGTGTATGGTATAGAGTGTAGGGTATAGAGTGTAGGGTATAGAGTGTATGGTATAGATTGTAGGGTATAGAGTGTAGGGTGTAGCGTGTATGTTATAGAGTGTAGGGTATAGAGTGTAGGGTATAGAGTTTAGAGTGTAGGGTATAGAGAGTAGGGTATAGAGTGTAAGGTATAGAGTGTAGGGTGTAGAGTGTAGGGTATAGAGTGTAGGGCATAGGGTGTAGGGTATAGAGTGTAGCGTATAGAGTGTAGAGTGTAGGGTATAGAGTGTAGGGTATAGAGTGTAGGGTATAGAGTGTAGAGTGTAGGGTATAGAGTGTAGGGTATTGAGTGTAGGGTATAGAGTGTAGGGTATAGAGTGTAGGGTATAGAGTGTAGAGTGTAGGGTATAGAGTGTAGAGTGTAGGGTATAGAGTGTAGGGTATATAGTGTAGAGTGTAGGGTATAGAGTGTAGGGTATAGAGTGTAGGGTATAGAGTGTAGGGTATAGAGTGCAGGGTATAGAGTGTAGAGTGTAGGGTATAGAGTGTAGAGTGTAGGGTATAGAGTGTAGGGTATAGAGTGTAGGGTATAGAGTGTAGAGTGTAGGGTATAGAGTGTAGGGTATAGAGTGTAGGGAGTAGAGTGTAGGGTATAGAGTGTAGGGTTCAGAGTGTAGGGTATAGAGTGTAGGGTATAGAGTGTATGGTATAGAGTGTAGGGTATAGAGTGTAGGGTATAGAGTGTAGGGTATAGAGTGTAGGGTATAGAGTGTAGAGTGTAGGGTATAGAGTGTAGGGTATAGAGTGTAGGGTAGAGAGTGTAGAGTGTAGGGTATAGAGTGTAGGGTATAGAGTGTAGGGTATAGAGTGTAGGGTGTAGAGTGTAGGGTATAGAGTGTAGGGTATAGAGTGTAGGGTATAGAGTGTAGGGAATAGAGTGTAGAGTGTAAGGTATAGAGTGTAGGGTATAGAGTGTACGGTATAGAGTGTAGGGTATAGAGTGTATGGTATAGAGTGTAGGGTATAGAGTGTAGAGTGTAGGGAATAGAGTGTAGGGATTAGAGTGTAGGGTATAGAGTGTAGGGTGTAGAGTGTAGGGTATAGAGTGTAGAGTGTAGGGTATAGAGTGTATGGTATAGAGTGTAGGGTATAGAGTGTAGGGTGTAGAGTGTAGGGTATAGAGTGTAGGGTATAGAGTGTAGGGTATAGAGTGTAGGGTATAGAGTGTAGGGAATAGAGTGTAGAGTGTAAGGTATAGAGTGTAGAGTGTAGGGTATAGAGTGTAGGGTATAGAGTGTAGAGTGTTGGGATTAGAGTGTAGGGTATAGAGTGTAGGGTGTAGAGTGTAGGGTATAGAGTGTAGAGTGTAGGGTATAGAGTATATGGTATAGAGTGTAGGGTATAGAGTGTAGGGTGTAGAGTATAGGGTATAGAGTGTAGGGTATAGAGTGTAGGGTATAGAGTGTAGGGAATAGAGTGTAGAGTGTAAGGTTTAGAGTGTAGAGTGTAGGGTATAGAGTGTAGGGTATAGACTGTAGGGTATAGAGTGTAGGGTATAGAGTGTAGGGTATAGATTGTAGAGTGTAGGCTATAGAGTGTAGGGTATAGAGTGTAGAGTGTAGGGTATAGAGTGTAGGGTATAGTGTGTAGGGTATAGAGTGTAGAGTGTAGGGTATAGTGTGTAGGATAGAGTGTAGGGTATAGAGTGTAGGGTATAGAGTGTATGGTATAGAGTGTAGGGTATAGAGTGTAGGGTATAGAGTGTAGGGTATAGAGTGTAGGGTATAGAGTGTAGAGTGTAGGGTATAGAGTGTTGAGTGTAGGGTATAGAGTGTAGGGTATAGAGTGTAGGGTAGAGAGTGTAGAGTGTAGGGTATAGAGTGTAGGGTATAGAGTGTAGGGTATAGAGTGTAGAGTGTAGGGATTAGAGTGTAGGGTATAGAGTGTAGGGTGTAGAGTGTAGGGTATAGAGTGTAGAGTGTAGGGTATAGAGTGTATGGTATAGAGTGTAGGGTATAGAGTGTAGGGTGTAGAGTGTAGGGTATAGAGTGTAGGGTATAGAGTGTAGGGTATAGAGTGTAGGGTATAGAGTGTAGGGAATAGATTGTAGAGTGTAAGGTATAGAGTGTAGACTGTAGGGTATAGAGTGTAGGGTATAGAGTGTAGAGTGTTGGGATTAGAGTGTAGGGTATAGAGTGTAGGGTGTAGAGTGTAGGGTATAGAGTGTAGAGTGTAGGGTATAGAGTATATGGTATAGAGTGTAGGGTATAGAGTGTAGGGTTTAGAGTGTAGGGTATAGAGTGTAGGGTATAGAGTGTAGGGTATAGAGTGTAGTGCATAAAGTGTAGAGTGTAGGGTATAGAGTGTAGGGTATAGAGTGTAGGGTATAGAGTGTAGAGTGTAGGGTATAGAGTGTAGGGTATAGAGTGTAGGGTATACAGTGTAGGGTATAGAGTGTAGGGTATAGAGTGTAGGGTATAGAGTGTAGGGTATAGAGTGTAGGGTATAGAGTGTAGAGTGTAGGGTATAGAGTTTAGAGTGTAGGGTATAGAGTGTAGGGTATAGAGTGTAAGGTATAGAGTGTAGGGTGTAGAGTGTAGGGTATAGAGTGTAGGGTATAGAGTGTAGGGTATAGAGTGTACGGTATAGAGTGTAGGGTATAGAGTGTATGGTATAGAGTGTAGGGTATAGAGTGTAGGGTATAGAGTGTAGGGTATAGAGTGTATGGTATAGATTGTAGGGTATAGAGTGTAGGGTATAGAGTGTAGGGTATAGAGTGTAGAGTGTAGGGTATAGAGTTTAGAGTGTAGGGTATAGAGTGTAGGGTATAGAGTGTAAGGTATAGAGTGTAGGGTGTAGAGTGTAGGGTATAGAGTGTAGGGTATAGAGTGTAGGGTATAGAGTGTACGGTATAGAGTGTAGGGTACAGAGTGTATAGTATAGAGTGTAGGGTATAGAGTGTAGGGTATAGAGTGTATGGTATAGAGTGTAGGGTATAGAGTGTATGTTATAGAGTGTAGGGTATAGAGTGTAGAGTGTAGGGTATAGAGTGTAGAGTGTAGGGTATAGAGTGTAGAGTGTAGGGTATAGAGTGTAGAGTGTAGGGTATAGAGTTTAGAGTGTAGGGTATAGAGTGTAGGGTATAGAGTGTAAGGTGTAGAGTGTAGGGTATAGAGTGTAGGGTATAGAGTGTAGGGTATAGAGTGTAGGGTATAGAGTGTAGGGTATAGAGTGTAGAGTGTAGGGTATAGAGTTTAGAGTGTAGGGTATAGAGTGTAGGGTATAGAGTGTAAGGTATAGAGTGTAGGGTGTAGAGTGTAGGGTATAGAGTGTAGGGTATAGAGTGTAGGGTATAGAGTGTACGGTATAGAGTGTAGGGTATAGAGTGTATGGTATAGAGTGTAGGGTATAGAGTGTACGGTATAGAGTGTATGGTACAGATTGTAGGGTATAGAGTGTAGGGTGTAGAGTGTAGGGTATAGAGTGTAGGGTATAGAGTGTAGGGTATAGAGTGTAAGGTATAGAGTGTAGGGAATAGAGTGTAGAGTGTAAAGTATAGAGTGTAGAGTGTAGGGTATAGAGTGTAGGGTATAGACTGTAGGGTATAGAGTGTAGGGTATAGATTGTAGGCTATAGAGTGTAGGGTATAGAGTGTAGGGTATAGAGTGTAGGGTATAGAGTGTAGGGTATAGAGTGTAGGGTATAGAGTGTAGAGTGTAGGGTATAGTGTGTAGGGTATAGAGTGCAGGGTGTAGAGTGTAGGGTATAGAGTGTAGGGTATAGAATGTAGAGTGTAGGGTATAGAGTGTATGCTATAGAGTGTATGGTGTAGAGTGTATGGTATAGAGTGTAGGGTATAGAGTGTAGAGTGTAGGGTATAGAGTGTAGGGTATAGAGTGTAGGGTATAGAGTGTATGTTATAGAGTGTAGGGTATGGAGTGTAGAGTGTAGGGTATAGAATGTAGAGTGTAGGGTATAGAGTGTAGGGTATAGAGTGTAGGGTATAGAGTGTAGGGTGTAGAGTGTAGGGTATAGAGTGTAGGGTATAGAGTGTAGAGTGCAGGGTAAAGAGTTTAGAGTGTAGGGTATAGAGTGTAGGGTATAGAGTGTAAGGTATAGAGTGTAGGGTGTAGAGTGTAGGGTATAGAGTGTAGGGTATAGAGTGTAGGGTATAGAGTGTACGGTATAGAGTGTAGGGTACAGAGTGTATAGTATAGAGTGTAGGGTATAGAGTGTAGGGTATAGAGTGTATGGTATAGAGTGTAGGGTATAGAGTGTATGTTATAGAGTGTAGGGTATAGAGTGTAGAGTGTAGGGTATAGAGTGTAGAGTGTAGAGTGTAGGGTATAGAGTGTAGAGTGTAGGGTATAGAGTGTAGAGTGTAGGGTATAGAGTTTAGAGTGTAGGGTATAGAGTGTAGGGTATAGAGTGTAAGGTGTAGAGTGTAGGGTATAGAGTGTAGGGTATAGAGTGTAGGGTATAGAGTGTAGGGTATAGAGTGTAGGGTATAGAGTGTAGAGTGTAGGGTATAGAGTTTAGAGTGTAGGGTATAGAGTGTAGGGTATAGAGTGTAAGGTATAGAGTGTAGGGTGTAGAGTGTAGGGTATAGAGTGTAGGGTATAGAGTGTACGGTATAGAGTGTAGGGTATAGAGTGTATGGTATAGAGTGTAGGGTATAGAGTGTAGGGTATAGAGTGTATGGTATAGATTGTAGGGTATAGAGTGTAGGGTGTAGCGTGTATGTTATAGAGTGTAGGGTATAGAGTGTAGGGTATAGAGTTTAGAGTGTAGGGTATAGAGAGTAGGGTATAGAGTGTAAGGTATAGAGTGTAGGGTGTAGAGTGTAGGGTATAGAGTGTAGGGCATAGGGTGTAGGGTATAGAGTGTAGCGTATAGAGTGTAGAGTGTAGGGTATAGAGTGTAGGGTATAGAGTGTAGGGTATAGAGTGTAGAGTGTAGGGTATAGAGTGTAGGGTATTGAGTGTAGGGTATAGAGTGTAGGGTATAGAGTGTAGGGTATAGAGTGTAGAGTGTAGGGTATAGAGTGTAGAGTGTAGGGTATAGAGTGTAGGGTATATAGTGTAGAGTGTAGGGTATAGAGTGTAGGGTATAGAGTGTAGGGTATAGAGTGTAGGGTATAGAGTGCAGGGTATAGAGTGTAGAGTGTAGGGTATAGAGTGTAGAGTGTAGGGTATAGAGTGTAGGGTATAGAGTGTAGGGTATAGAGTGTAGAGTGTAGGGTATAGAGTGTAGGGTATAGAGTGTAGGGAGTAGAGTGTAGGGTATAGAGTGTAGGGTTCAGAGTGTAGGGTATAGAGTGTAGGGTATAGAGTGTATGGTATAGAGTGTAGGGTATAGAGTGTAGGGTATAGAGTGTAGGGTATAGAGTGTAGGGTATAGAGTGTAGAGTGTAGGGTATAGAGTGTAGGGTATAGAGTGTAGGGTAGAGAGTGTAGAGTGTAGGGTATAGAGTGTAGGGTATAGAGTGTAGGGTATAGAGTGTAGGGTGTAGAGTGTAGGGTATAGAGTGTAGGGTATAGAGTGTAGGGTATAGAGTGTAGGGAATAGAGTGTAGAGTGTAAGGTATAGAGTGTAGGGTATAGAGTGTACGGTATAGAGTGTAGGGTATAGAGTGTATGGTATAGAGTGTAGGGTATAGAGTGTAGAGTGTAGGGAATAGAGTGTAGGGATTAGAGTGTAGGGTATAGAGTGTAGGGTGTAGAGTGTAGGGTATAGAGTGTAGAGTGTAGGGTATAGAGTGTATGGTATAGAGTGTAGGGTATAGAGTGTAGGGTGTAGAGTGTAGGGTATAGAGTGTAGGGTATAGAGTGTAGGGTATAGAGTGTAGGGTATAGAGTGTAGGGAATAGAGTGTAGAGTGTAAGGTATAGAGTGTAGAGTGTAGGGTATAGAGTGTAGGGTATAGAGTGTAGAGTGTTGGGATTAGAGTGTAGGGTATAGAGTGTAGGGTGTAGAGTGTAGGGTATAGAGTGTAGAGTGTAGGGTATAGAGTATATGGTATAGAGTGTAGGGTATAGAGTGTAGGGTGTAGAGTATAGGGTATAGAGTGTAGGGTATAGAGTGTAGGGTATAGAGTGTAGGGAATAGAGTGTAGAGTGTAAGGTTTAGAGTGTAGAGTGTAGGGTATAGAGTGTAGGGTATAGACTGTAGGGTATAGAGTGTAGGGTATAGAGTGTAGGGTATAGATTGTAGAGTGTAGGCTATAGAGTGTAGGGTATAGAGTGTAGAGTGTAGGGTATAGAGTGTAGGGTATAGTGTGTAGGGTATAGAGTGTAGAGTGTAGGGTATAGTGTGTAGGATAGAGTGTAGGGTATAGAGTGTAGGGTATAGAGTGTATGGTATAGAGTGTAGGGTATAGAGTGTAGGGTATAGAGTGTAGGGTATAGAGTGTAGGGTATAGAGTGTAGAGTGTAGGGTATAGAGTGTTGAGTGTAGGGTATAGAGTGTAGGGTATAGAGTGTAGGGTAGAGAGTGTAGAGTGTAGGGTATAGAGTGTAGGGTATAGAGTGTAGGGTATAGAGTGTAGAGTGTAGGGATTAGAGTGTAGGGTATAGAGTGTAGGGTGTAGAGTGTAGGGTATAGAGTGTAGAGTGTAGGGTATAGAGTGTATGGTATAGAGTGTAGGGTATAGAGTGTAGGGTGTAGAGTGTAGGGTATAGAGTGTAGGGTATAGAGTGTAGGGTATAGAGTGTAGGGTATAGAGTGTAGGGAATAGATTGTAGAGTGTAAGGTATAGAGTGTAGACTGTAGGGTATAGAGTGTAGGGTATAGAGTGTAGAGTGTTGGGATTAGAGTGTAGGGTATAGAGTGTAGGGTGTAGAGTGTAGGGTATAGAGTGTAGAGTGTAGGGTATAGAGTATATGGTATAGAGTGTAGGGTATAGAGTGTAGGGTTTAGAGTGTAGGGTATAGAGTGTAGGGTATAGAGTGTAGGGTATAGAGTGTAGTGCATAAAGTGTAGAGTGTAGGGTATAGAGTGTAGGGTATAGAGTGTAGGGTATAGAGTGTAGAGTGTAGGGTATAGAGTGTAGGGTATAGAGTGTAGGGTATACAGTGTAGGGTATAGAGTGTAGGGTATAGAGTGTAGGGTATAGAGTGTAGGGTATAGAGTGTAGGGTATAGAGTGTAGAGTGTAGGGTATAGAGTTTAGAGTGTAGGGTATAGAGTGTAGGGTATAGAGTGTAAGGTATAGAGTGTAGGGTGTAGAGTGTAGGGTATAGAGTGTAGGGTATAGAGTGTAGGGTATAGAGTGTACGGTATAGAGTGTAGGGTATAGAGTGTATGGTATAGAGTGTAGGGTATAGAGTGTAGGGTATAGAGTGTAGGGTATAGAGTGTATGGTATAGATTGTAGGGTATAGAGTGTAGGGTATAGAGTGTAGGGTATAGAGTGTAGAGTGTAGGGTATAGAGTGTAGAGTGTAGGGTATAGAGTGTAGAGTGTAGGGTATAGATTGTATGGTATAGAGTGTAGGGTATAGAATGTAGGGTGTAGAGTGTTGGGTATAGAGTGTAGGGTATAGAGTGTAGGGTATAGAGTGTAGGGTATAGAGTGTAGGGAATAGAGTGTAGAGTGTAAGGTATAGAGTGTAGAGTGTAGGGTATAGAGTGTAGGGTATAGAGTGTAGAGTGTAGGGATTAGAGTGTAGGGTATAGAGTGTAGGGTATAGAGTGTAGGGTATAGAGTGTAGAGTGTAGGGTATAGAGTGTAGAGTGTAGGGTATAGAGTGTAGGGTATAGAGTGTAGGGTATAGAGTGTAGGGTAGAGTGTGTAGAGTGTAGGGTATAGAGTGTAGGGTATAGAGTGTAGGGTATAGAGTGTAGAGTGTAGGGATTAGAGTGTAGGGTATAGAGTGTAGGGTGTAGAGTGTAGGGTATAGAGTGTAGAGTGTAGGGTATAGAGTGTATGGTATAGAGTGTAGGGTATAGAGTGTAGGGTGTAGAGTGTAGGGTATAGAGTGTAGGGTATAGAGTGTAGGGTATAGAGTGTAGGGAATAGAGTGTAGAGTGTAAGGTATAGAGTGTAGGGTATAGAGTGTAGGGTATAGAGTGTAGAGTGAAGGGATTAGAGTGTAGGGTATAGAGTGTAGGGTGTAGAGTGTAGGGTATAGAGTGTAGAGTGTAGGGTATAGAGTGTATGGTACAGAGTGTAGGGTATAGAGTGTAGGGTGTAGAGTGTAGGGTATAGAGTGTAGGGTATAGAGTGTAGGGTATAGAGTGTAGGGTATAGAGTGTAGGGAATAGAGTGTAGAGTGTAAGGTATAGAGTGTAGAGTGTAGGGTATAGAGTGTAGGGTATAGACTGTAGGGTATAGAGTGTAGGGTATAGAGTGTAGGGTATAGATTGTAGAGTGTAGGCTATAGAGTGTAGGTTATAGAGTGTAGAGTGTAGGGTGTAGAGTGTAGGGTATAGAGTGTAGGGTAGAGAGTGTAGGGTATAGAGTGTAGAGTGTAGGGTATAGTGTGTAGGGTATAGAGTGCAGGGTGTAGAGTGTAGGGTATAGAGTGTAGGGTATAGAGTGTAGAGTGTAGGGTATAGAGTGTATGCTATAGAGTGTATGGTGTAGAGTGTATGGTATAGAGTGTAGGGTATAGATTGTAGAGTGCATGGTATAGAGTGTAGGGTATAGAGTGTAGGGTATAGAGTGTATGTTATAGAGTGTAGGGAATAGAGTGTAGGGTAGAGATTGTAGAGTGTAGGGTATAGAGTGTAGGGTATAGAGTGTAGAGTGTCGGGATTAGAGTGTAGGGTATAGAGTGTAGGATGTAGAGTGTAGGGTATAGAGTGTAGAGTGTAGGGTATAGAGTGTATGGTATAGAGTGTAGGGTATAGAGTGTAGGGTGTAGAGTGTAGGGTATAGAGTGTAGGGTATAGAGTGTAGGGTATAGAGTGTAGGGTATAGAGTGTAGGGTGTAGAGTGTAGGGTATAGAGTGTATGGTATAGAGTGTAGGGTATAGAATGTATGGTATAGAGTGTAGAGTGTAGGATATAGAGTGTAGGGTATAGAGTGTAGAGTGTAGGGTATAGAGTGTAGGGTATAGAGTGTAGGGTATAGAGTGTAGAGTGTAGGGATTAGAGTGTAGGGTATAGAGTGTAGGGTATAGAGTGTAGAGTGTAGGGTAGAGAGTGTAGGATATAGAGTGTAGAGTGTAGGGTATAGAGTGTAGGGTATAGAGTGTAGGGTATAGAGTGTAGAGTGTAGGGTATAGAGTGTAGGGTATAGAGTGTAGGGTATAGAGTGTAGGGTATAGAGTGTAGGGTGTAGAGTGTAGGGTATAGAGTGTAGGGTATAGAGTGTAGGGTATAGAGTGTAGGGTGTAGAGTGTATGGTATAGAGTGCAGGGTATAGAATGTATGGTATAGAGTGTAGAGTGTAGGATATAGAGTGTCGGGTATAGAGTGTAGGGTAGAGAGTGTAGGGTATAGAGTGTAGAGTGTAGGGTATAGTGTGTAGGGTATAGAGTGCAGGGTGTAGAGTGTAGGGTATAGAGTGTAGGGTATAGAGTGTAGAGTGTAGGGTATAGAGTGTATGCTATAGAGTGTATGGTGTAGAGTGTATGGTATAGAGTGTAGGGTATAGATTGTAGAGTGCATGGTATAGAGTGTAGGGTATAGAGTGTAGGGTATAGAGTGTATGTTATAGAGTGTAGGGAATAGAGTGTAGGGTAGAGATTGTAGAGTGTAGGGTATAGAGTGTAGGGTATAGAGTGTAGAGTGTTGGGATTAGAGTCTAGGGTATAGAGTGTAGGATGTAGAGTGTAGGGTATAGAGTGTAGAGTGTAGGGTATAGAGTGTATGGTATAGAGTGTAGGGTATAGAGTGTAGGGTGTAGAGTGTAGGGTATAGAGTGTAGGGTATAGAGTGTAGGGTATAGAGTGTAGGGTGTAGAGTGTAGGGTATAGAGTGTATGGTATAGAGTGTAGGGTATAGAATGTATGGTATAGAGTGTAGAGTGTAGGATATAGAGTGTAGGGTATAGAGTGTAGAGTGTAGGGTATAGAGTGTAGGGTATAGAGTGTAGGGTATAGAGTGTAGAGTGTAGGGATTAGAGTGTAGGGTATAGAGTGTAGGGTATAGAGTGTAGAGTGTAGGGTAGAGAGTGTAGGATATAGAGTGTAGAGTGTAGGGTATAGAGTGTAGGGTATAGAGTGTAGGGTATAGAGTGTAGAGTGTAGGGTATAGAGTGTAGGGTATAGCGTGTAGGGTATAGAGTGTAGGGTATAGAGTGTAGGGTGTAGAGTGTAGGGTATAGAGTGTAGGGTATAGAGTGTAGGGTATAGAGTGTAGGGTGTAGAGTGTATGGTATAGAGTGCAGGGTATAGAATGTATGGTATAGAGTGTAGAGTGTAGGATATAGAGTGTCGGGTATAGAGTGTAGAGTGTAGGGATTAGAGTGTAGGGTATAGAGTGTAGGGTATAGAGTGTAGAGTGTAGGGTAGAGAGTGTAGGATATAGAGTGTAGAGTGTAGGGTATAGAGTGTAGGGTATAGAGTGTAGGGTATAGAGTGTAGGGTTTAGAGTGTAGAGTGTAGGGTATAGAGTGTAGGGTATAGAGTGTATGGTATAGAGTGTAGGGTATAGAGTGTAGGGTGTAGAGTGTAGGGTATAGAGTGTAGGGTATAGAGTGTAGAGTATAGAGTGTAGGGTATAGAGTGTAGGGTGTAGAGTGTAGGGTATAGAGTGTATGGTATAGAGTGTAGGGTATAGAATGTATGGTATAGAGTGTAGAGTGTAGGATATAGAGTGTAGGGTATAGAGTGTAGAGTGTAGGGTATAGAGTGTAGGGTATAGAGTGTAGAGTGTAGGGATTAGAGTGTAGGGTATAGAGTGTAGGGTATAGAGTGTAGAGTGTAGGGTAGATAGTGTAGGATATAGAGTGTAGAGTGTAGGGTATAGAGTGTAGGGTATAGAGTGTAGGGTATAGAGTGTAGGGTATAGAGTGTAGAGTGTAGGGCATAGAGTGTAAGGTATAGAGTGTAGGGTATAGAGTGTAGAGTGTAGGGTATAGAGTGTAGGGTATAGAGTGTAGGGTATAGAGTGTAGGGCATAGAGTGTAGGGTAAAGAGTGTAGGGTGTAGAGTGTAGGGTATAGAGTGTAGGGTATAGAGTGTAGAGTGTAGGGTATAGAGTGTAGGGTATAAAGTGTAGGGTATAGAGTGTAGGGTATAGAGTGTAGGGTATAGAGTGTAGAGTGTAGGGTATAGCGTGTAGAGTGTCGGGTATAGAGTGTAGGGTATAGAGTGTAGGGTATAGAGTGTAGGGTATAGAGTGTAGAGTGTAGGGTATATAGTGTAGAGTGTAGGGTATAGAGTGTATGGTATAGAGTGTAGGGTATAGAGTGTAGGGTGTAGAGTGTTGGGTATAGAGTGTAGGGTATAGAGTGTAGGGTATAGAGTGTAGGGTATAGAGGGTAGGGAATAGAGTGTAGAGTGTAAGGTATAGAGTGTAGAGTGTAGGGTATAGAGTGTAGGGTATAGAGTGTAGAGTGTAGGGATTAGAGTGTAGGGTATAGAGTGTAGGGTATAGAGTGTAGTGTATAGAGTGTAGGGAATAGAGTGTGGAGTGTAAGGTATAGAGTGTAGAGTGTAGGGTATAGACTGTAGGGTATAGAGTGTAGGGTATAGAGTGTAGGGTATAGATTGTAGAGTATAGGCTATAGAGTGTAGGGTATAGAGTGTAGAGTGTAGGGTATAGAGTGTAGGGTATAGAGTGTAGGGTATAGAGTGTAGAGTGTAGGGTATAGTGTGTAGGGTATAGAGTGCAGGGTGTAGAGTGTAGGGTATAGAGTGTAGGGTATAGAGTGTAGGGTATAGAGTGTATGCTATAGAGTGTATGGTGTAGAGTGTATGGTATAGAGTGTAGGGTATACAGTGTAGAGTGTATGGTATAGAGTGTAGGGTGTAGAGTGTAGGGTATAGAGTGTATGTTATAGAGTGTAGGGTATAGAGTGTAGGGTAGAGAGTGTAGAGTGTAGGGTATAGAGTGTAGGGTATAGAGTGTAGGGTATAGAGTGTAGAGTGTAGGGATTAGAGTGTAGGGTATAGAGTGTAGTGTGTAGAGTGTAGGGTATAGAGTGTAGAGTGTAGGGTATAGAGTGTATGGTATAGAGTGTAGGGTATAGAGTGTAGGGTGTAGAGTGTAGGGTATAGAGTGTAGGGTATAGAGTGTAGGGTATAGAGTGTATGGTATAGAGTGTAGGGAATAGAGTGTAGAGTGTAAGGTATAGAGTGTAGAGTGTAGGGTATAGAGTGTAGGGTATAGACTGTAGGGTATAAAGTGTAGGGTATAGATTGTAGGCTATAGAGTGTAGGGTATAGAGTGTAGGGTATAGAGTGTAGGGTATAGAGTGTAGGGTATAGAGTGTAGGGTATAGAGTGTAGAGTGTAGGGTATAGTGTGTAGGGTATAGAGTGCAGGGTGTAGAGTGTAGGGTATAGAGTGTAGGGTATAGAGTGTAGAGTGTAGGGTATAGAGTGTATGCTATAGAGTGTATGGTGTAGAGTGTATGGTATAGAGTGTAGGGTATAGAGTGTAGAGTGTAGGGTATAGAGTGTAGGGTATAGAGTGTATGTTATAGAGTGTAGGGTATAGAGTGTAGAGTGTAGGGTATAGAGTTTAGAGTGTAGGGTATAGAGTGTAGGGTATAGAGTGTAAGGTATAGAGTGTAGGGTGTAGAGTGTAGGGTATAGATTGTAGGGTATAGAGTGTAGGGTATGGAGTGTACGGTATAGAGTGTAGGGTATGGAGTGTATGGTATAGAGTGTAGGGTATAGAGTGTAGGGTATAGAGTGTAGGGTATAAAGTGTAGAGTGTAGGGTATAGAGTGTAGAGTGTAGGGTATAGAGTGTATGGTATAGAGTGTAGGGTATAGAGTGTAGGGTGTAGAGTGTTGGGTATAGAGTGTAGGGTATAGAGTGTAGCGTATAGAGTGTAGGGTATAGAGTGTAGGGAATAGAGTGTAGGGTATAGAGTGTAGAGTGTAGGGATTAGAGTGTAGGGTATAGAGTGTAGGGTATAGAGTGTAAGGTATAGAGTGTAGGGTATAGAGTGTAGAGTGTAGGGTATAGAGTGTAGAGTGTAGGGTATAGAGTGTAGGGTATAGAGTGTAGGGTATAGAGTGTAGGGTAGAGTCTGTAGAGTGTAGGGTATAGAGTGTAGGGTATAGAGTGTAGAGTATAGAGTGTAGAGTGTAGGGATTAGAGTGTAGGGTATAGAGTGTAGGGTGTAGAGTGTAGGGTATAGAGTGTAGAGTGTAGTGTATAGAGTGTATGGTATAGAGTGTAGGGTGTAGAGAGTAGGGTATAGAGTGTAGGGTATAGAGTGTAGGGTATAGAGTGTAGGGAATAGAGTGTAGAGTGTAAGGTATAGAGTGTAGAGTGTAGGGTATAGAGTGTAGGGTATAGAGTGTAGAGTGAAGGGATTAGAGTGTAGGGTATAGAGTGTAGGGTGTAGAGTGTAGGGTATAGAGTGTAGAGTGTAGGGTATAGAGTGTATGGTATAGAGTGTAGGGTATAGAGTGTAGGGTGTAGAGTGTAGGGTATAGAGTGTAGGGTATAGAGTGTAGGGTATAGAGTGTAGGGTATAGAGTGTAGGGAATAGAGTGTAGAGTGTAAGGTATAGAGTGTAGAGTGTAGGGTATAGAGTGTAGGGTATAGACTGTAGGGTATAGAGTGTAGGGTATAGAGTGTAGGGTATAGATTGTAGAGTGTAGGCTATAGAGTGTAGGGTATAGAGTGTAGAGTGTAGGGTATAGAGTGTAGGGTATAGAGTGTAGGGTATAGAGTGTAGGGTATAGAGTGTAGAGTGTAGGGTATAGTGTGTACGGTATAGAGTGCAGGGTGTAGAGTGTAGGGTATAGAGTGTAGGGTATAGAGTGTAGAGTGTAGGGTATAGAGTGTACGCTATAGAGTGTATGGTGTAGAGTGTATGGTATAGAGTGTAGGGTATAGATTGTAGAGTGTATGGTATAGAGTGTATGTTATAGAGTGTAGGGTATAGAGTGTAGGGTAAAGAGTGTATGTTATAGAGTGTAGGGTATAGAGTGTAGGGTAGAGAGTGTAGAGTGTAGGGTATAGAGTGTAGGGTAGGGTATAGAGTGTAGAGTGTCGGGATTAGAGTGTAGGGTATAGAGTGTGGGATGTAGAGTGTAGGGTATAGAGTGTAGAGTGTAGGGTATAGAGTGTATGGTATAGAGTGTAGGGTATAGAGTGTAGGGTGTAGAGTGTAGGGTATAGAGTGTAGGGAATAGAGTGTAGGGTATAGAGTGTAGGGTATAGAGTGTAGGGTGTAGAGTGTAGGGTATAGAGTGTATAGTATAGAGTGTAGGGTATAGAATGTATGGTATAGAGTGTAGAGTGTAGGATATAGAGTGTAGGGTATAGACTGTAGAGTGTAGGGTATAGAGTGTAGAGTGTAGGGATTAGAGTGTAGGGTATAGAGTGTAGGGTATAGAATGTAAAGTGTAGGGTAGAGAGTGTAGGATATAGAGTGTAGAGTGTATGGTATAGAGTGTAGGGTATAGAGTGTAGGGTATAGAGTGTAGGGTATAGAGTGTAGGGTATAGAGTGTAGGGCATAGAGTGTAGGGCATAGAGTGTAGGGTGTAGAGTGTAGGGTATAGAGTGTAGGGTATAGAGTGTAGAGTGTAGGGTATAGAGTGTAGGGTATAGAGTGTAGGGTATAGAGTGTAGGGTATAGAGTGTAGGGTATAGAGTGTAGAGTGTAGGGTATAGCATGTAGAGTGTCGGGTATAGAGTGTAGGGTATAGAGTGTAGGGTATAGAGTGTAGGGTATAGAGTGTAGACTGTAGGGTATAGAGTGTAGAGTGTAGGGTATAGAGTGTATGGTATAGAGTGTAGGGTATAGAGTGTAGGGTGTAGAGTGTTGGGTATAGAGTGTAGGGTATAGAGTGTAGGGTATAGAGTGTAGGGTATAGAGTGTAGGGAATAGAGTGTAGAGTGTAAGGTATAGAGTGTAGAGTGTAGGGTATAGAGTGTAGGGTATAGAGTGTAGAGTGTAGGGATTAGAGTGTAGGGTATAGAGTGTAGGGTATAGTGTGTAGGGTATAGAGTGTAGAGTGTAGGGTATAGAGTGTAGGGTATTGAGTTTAGGGTATAGATTGTAGGGTATAGAGTGTAGTGCATAGAGTGTAGGGTATAGAGTGTAGGGTATAGAGTGTAGAGTGTAGGGTATAGAGTGTAGGGTATAGAGTGTAGGGTAGAGAGTGTAGAGTGTAGGGATTAGAGTGTACGGTATAGAGTGTAGGGTGTAGAGTGTAGGGCATAGAGTGTAGAGTGTAGGGTATAGAGTGTATGGTATAGAGTGTAGAGTATAGAGTGTAGGGTGTAGAGTGTAGGGTATAGAGTGTAGGGTATAGAGTGTAGGGTATAGAGTGTAGGGAATAGAGTGTTGAGTGTAAGGTACAGAGTGTAGAGTGTAGGGAATAGAGTGTAGAGTGTAGGGTATAGAGTGTAGGGTATAGAGTGTAGGGTATAGAGTGTAGGGTATACAGTGTAGGGTATAGAGTGTAGAGTGTAGGGTATAGAGTGTAGAGTGTAGGGTATAGAATGTAGAGTGTAGGGCATAGAGTGTAGATTGTAGGGTATAGAGTGTAGGGTATAGAGTGTAGGGTATAGAGTGTAGGGTATAGAGTGTAGAGTGTAGGGTATAGAGTGTAGAGTGTAGGGTATAGAGTGTAGGGTACAGAGTGTAGGGTATAGAGTGTAGGGTAGAGAGTGTAGAGTGTAGGGTATAGAGTGTAGGGTATAGAGTGTAGGGTATAGAGTGTAGAGTGTAGGGATTAGAGTGTAGGGTATAGAGTGTAGGGTGTGGAGTGTAGGGTATAGAGTGTAGAGTGTAGGGTATAGAGTGTATGGTATAGAGTGTAGGGTATAGAGTGTAGGGTGTAGAGTGTAGGGTATAGAGTGTAGGGTATAGAGTGTAGGGTATAGAGTGTAGGGTATAGAGTGTAGGGAATAGAGTGTAGAGTGTAAGGTATAGAGTGTAGAGTGTAGGGTATAGAGTGTAAGGTATAGAGTGTAGAGTGTAGGGATTAGAGTGTAGGGTATAGAGTGTAGGGTGTAGAGTGTAGGGTATAGAGTGTAGAGTGTAGGGTATAGAGTGTATGGTATAGAGTGTAGGGTATAGAGTCTAGGGTGTAGAGTGTAGGGTATAGAGTGTAGGGTATAGAGTGTAGGGTATAGAGTGTTGGGTATAGAGTGTAGGGAATAGAGTGTGGAGTGTAAGGTATAGAGTGTAGAGTGTAGGGTATAGAGTGTAGGGTATAGACTGTAGGGTATAGAGTGTAGGGTATAGAGTGTAGGGTATAGATTGTAGAGTGTAGGCTATAGAGTGTAGGGTATAGAGAGTAGAGTGTAGGGTATAGAGTGTAGGGTATAGAGTGTAGGGTATAGAGTGTAGGGTATAGAGTGTAGAGTGTAGGGTATAGTGTGTAGGGTATAGAGTGCAGGGTGTAGAGTGTAGGGTATAGAGTGTAGTGTATAGAGTGTAGAGTGTAGGGTATAGAGTGTATGCTATAGAGTGTATGGTGTAGAGTGTACGGTATAGAGTGTAGGGTATAGAGTGTAGAGTGTATGGTATAGAGTGTAGGGTGTAGAGTGTAGGGTATAGAGTGTATGTTATAGAGTGTAGGGTATAGAGTGTAAGGTAGAGAGTGTAGAGTGTAGGGTATAGAGTGTAGGGTATAGAGTGTAGGGTATAGAGTGTAGAGTGTAGGGATTAGAGTGTAGGGTATAGAGTGTAGTGTGTAGAGTGTAGGGTATAGAGTGTAGAGTGTAGGGTATAGAGTGTAGGGTATAGAGTGTAGGGTATAGAGTGTAGGGTATAGAGTGTAGAGTGTAGGGTATAGTGTGTAGGGTATAGAGTGCAGGGTGTAGAGTGTAGGGTATAGAGTGTAGGGTATAGAGTGTAGAGTGTAGGGTATAGAGTGTATGCTATAGAGTGTATGGTGTAGAGTGTATGGTATAGAGTGTAGGGTATAGAGTGTAGAGTGTATGGTATAGAGTGTAGGGTGTAGAGTGTAGGGTATAGAGTGTATGTTATAGAGTGTAGGGTATAGAGTGTAGGGTAGAGAGTGTAGAGTGTAGGGTATAGAGTGTAGGGTATAGAGTGTAGGGTATAGAGTGTAGAGTGTAGGGATTAGAGTGTAGGGTATAGAGTGTAGTGTGTAGGGTGTAGGGTATAGAGTGTAAAGTGTAGGGTATAGAGTGTATGGTATAGAGTGTAGGGTATAGAGTGTAGGGTGTAGAGTGTAGGGTATAGAGTGTAGGGTATAGAGTGTAGGGTATAGAGTGTAGGGAATAGAGTGTAGAGTGTAAGGTATAGAGTGTAGAGTATAGGGTATAGAGTGTAGGGTATAGAGTGTAGAGTGTAGGGATTAGAGTGTAGGGTATAGAGTGTAAGGTATAGAGTGTAGGGTGTAGAGTGTAGGGTATAGATTGTAGGGTATAGAGTGTAGGGTATAGAGTGTACGGTATAGAGTGTAGGGTATGGAGTGTATGGTCTAGAGTGTAGGGTATAGAGTGTAGAGTGTAGGGTATAGAGTGTAGGGTATAGAGTGTAGGGTATAGAGTGTAGGGTATAGAGTGTAGGGTATAGAGTGTAGGGTATAGAGTGTAGAGTGCAGGGTATAGAGTTTAGAGTGTAGGGTATAGAGTGTAGGGTATAGAGTGTAAGGTATAGAGTGTAGGGTGTAGAGTGTAGAGTATAGAGTGTAGGGTATAGGGTGTAGGGTATAGAGTGTAGGGTATAGAGTGTAGGGTACAGAGTGTATGGTATAGAGTGTAGGGTATAGAGTGTATGGTATAGAGTGTAGGGTATAGAGTGTAGGGTATAGAGTGTATGTTATAGAGTGTAGGGTATAGAGCGTAGAGTGTAGAGTATAGAGTGTAGAGTGTAGAGTGTAGGGTATAGAGTGTAGAGTGTAGGGTATAGAGTGTAGAGTGTAGGGTATAGAGTTTAGAGTGTAGGGTATAGAGTGTAAGGTATAGAGTGTAGGGTGTAGAGTGTAGGGTATAGATTGTAGGGTATAGAGTGTAGGGTATAGAGTGTACGGTATAGAGTGTAGGGTATGGAGTGTATGGTCTAGAGTGTAGGGTATAGAGTGTAGAGTGTAGGGTATAGAGTGTAGGGTATAGAGTGTAGGGTATAGAGTGTAAGGTGTAGAGTGTAGGGTATAGAGTGTAGGGTATAGAGTGTAGGGTATAGAGTGTAGGGTATAGAGTGTATGGTATAGAGTGTAGAGTGTAGGGTATAGAGTTTAGAGTGTAGGGTATAGAGTGTAAGGTATAGAGTGTAGGGTGTAGAGTGTAGGGTATAGAGTGTAGGGTATAGAGTGTATGGTATAGAGTGTACGGTATAGAGTGTAGGGTATAGAGTGTATGGTATAGAGTGTAGGGTAAAGAGTGTAGGGTATAGAGTGTAGGGTATAGAGTGTATGGTATAGATTGTAGGGTATAGAGTGTAGGGTGTAGAGTGTATGTTATAGAGTGTAGGGTATAGAGTGTAGGGTATACAGTTTAGAGTGTAGGGTATAGAGAGTAGGGTATAGAGTGTAAGGTATAGAGTGTAGGGTGTAGAGTGTAGGGTATAGAGTGTAGGGCATAGGGTGTAGGGTATAGAGTGTAGGGTATAGAGTGTAGAGTGTAGGGTATAGAGTGTAGGGTATAGAGTGTAGGGTATAGAGTGTAGAGTGTAGGGTATAGAGTGTAGGGTATTGAGTGTAGGGTATAGAGTGTAGGGTATAGAGTGTAGGGTATAGAGTGTAGAGTTTAGGGTATAGAGTGTAGAGTGTAGGGTATAGAGTGTAGGGTATAGAGTGTAGGGTATAGAGTGTAGGGTAGAGAGTGTAGAGTGTAGGATATAGAGTGTAGGGTATAGAGTGTAGGGTATAGAGTGTAGAGTGTAGGGATTAAAGTGTAGGGTATAGAGTGTAGGGTGTAGAGTGTAGGGTATAGAGTGTAGAGTGTAGGGTATAGAGTGTATGATATAGAGTGTAGGGTATAGAGTGTAGGGTGTAGAGTGTAGGGTATAGAGTGTTGGGCATAGAGTGTAGGGTATAGAGTGTAGGGTATAGAGTGTAGAGTGTAGGGTATAGAGTGTATGGTATAGAGTGTAGGGTATAGAGTGTAGGGTATAGAGTGTAGGGCAAAGAGTGTAGGGTATAGAGTGTAGGGTATAGAGTGTAGGGTATAGAGTGTAGGGTATAGAGTGTAGGGTATATAGTGTAGAGTGTAGGGTATAGAGTGTAGGGTATAGAGTGTAGGGCAAAGAGTGTATGGTATAGAGTGTAGGGTATAGAGTGTAGGGTATAGAGTGTAGGGTATAGAGTGTAGGGTATATAGTGTAGAGTGTAGGGTATAGAGTGTAGGGTATAGAGTGTAGGGTATAGAGTGTAGGGTATATAGTGTAGAGTGTAGGGTATAGAGTGTAGGGTATAGAGTGTAGGGTATAGAGTGTAGGGTATAGAGTGCAGGGTATAGAGTGTAGAGTGTAGGGTATAGAGTGTAGAGTGTAGGGTATAGAGTGTAGGGTATAGAGTGTAGGGTATAGAGTGTAGGGTATAGAGTGTAGAGTGTAGGGTATAGAGTGTAGGGTATAGAGTGTAGGGAGTAGAGTGTAGGGTATAGAGTGTAGGGTTCAGAGTGTAGGGTATAGAGTGTAGGGTATAGAGTGTATGGTATAGAGTGTAGGGTATAGAGTGTAGGGTATAGAGTGTAGGGTATAGAGTGTAGGGTATAGAGTGTAGAGTGTAGGGTATAGAGTGTAGGGTATAGAGTGTATGGTATAGAGTGTAGGGTATAGAGTGTAGGGTATAGAGTGTAGGGTATAGAGTGTAGGGTATAGAGTGTAGAGTGTCGGGATTAGAGTGTAGGGTATAGAGTGTAGGATGTAGAGTGTAGGGTATAGAGTGTAGAGTGTAGGGTATAGAGTGTATGGTATAGAGTGTAGGGTATAGAGTGTAGGGTGTAGAGTGTAGGGTATAGAGTGTAGGGTATAGAGTGTATGGTATAGAGTGTAGGGAATAGAGTGTAGAGTGTAAGGTATAGAGTGTAGAGTGTAGGGTATAGAGTGTAGGGTATAGACTGTAGGGTATAGAGTGTAGGGTATAGAGTGTAGGGTATAGATTGTAGAGTGTAGGCTATAGAGTGTAGGGAATAGAGTGTAGAGTGTAGGGTATAGAGTGTAGGGTATAGAGTGTAGGGTATAGAGTGTAGGGTATAGAGTGTAGGGCATAGAGTGTAGGGTATAGAGTGTAGGGTATAGAGTGTAGGGTATAGAGTGTAGCGTGTAGGGCATCGAGTGTAGAGTGTAGGGTATAGAGTGTAGGGCATAGAGTGTAGGGTATAGAGTGTAGAGTGTAGGGTATAGAGTGTAGAGTGTAGGGTATAGAGTGTAGGGTATAGAGTGTAGGGTAGAGAGTGTAGGGTAGAGAGTGTAGAGTGTAGGGTATAGAGTGTAGGGTATAGAGTGTAGGGTATAGATTGTAGAGTGTAGGGATTATAGTGTAGTGTATAGAGTGTAGGGTGTAGAGTGTAGGGTATAGAGTGTAGAGTGTAGGGTATAGAGTGTATGGTATAGAGTGTAGGGTATAGAGTGTGGGGTGTAGAGTGTAGGGTATAGAGTGTAGGGTACAGAGTGTAGGGAATAGAGTGTAGAGTGTAAGGTATAGAGTGTAGAGTGTAGGGCATAGAGTGTAGAGTGTAGGGTATAGAGTGTAGGGTATAGAGTGTAGGGTATAGAGTGTAGGGTATAGAGTGTAGGGTATAGAGTGTAGAGTGTAGGGTATAGAGTGTAGAGTGTAGGGTATAGAGTGTAGGGTATAGAGTGTAGGGTATAGAGTGTAGGGTATAGAGTGTAGAGTGTAGGGTATAGAGTGTAGAGTGTAGGGTATAGAGTGTAGGGTATAGTGTGCAGGGTATAGAGTGTAGGGTAGAGAGTGTAGAGTGTAGGGTATAGAGTGTAGGGTATAGAGTGTAGAGTGTAGGGATTAGAGTGTAGGGTATAGAGTGTAGGGTATAGAGTGTAGGGTGTAGAGTGTAGGGTATAGAGTGTAGGGTATAGAGTGTAGGGTATAGAGTGTAGGGAATAGAGTGTAGAGTGTAAGGTATAGAGTGTAGAGTGTATGGTATAGAGTGTAAGGTATAGAGTGTAGAGTGTAGGGATTAGAGTGTAGGGTATAGAGTGTAGGGTGTAGAGTGTAGGGTATAGAGTGTAGGGTGTATGGTATAGAGTGTAAGGTATAGAGTGTAGGGTGTAGAGTGTAGGGTATAGAGTGTAGGGTATAGAGTGTAGGGTATAGAGTGTAGGGTATAGAGTGTAGGGAATAGAGTGTGGAGTGTAAGGTATAGAGTGTAGAGTGTAGGGTATAGAGTGTAGGGTATAGACTGTAGGGTATAGAGTGTAGGGTATAGAGTGTAGGGTATAGAGTGTAGGGTATAGATTGTAGAGTGTAGGCTATAGAGTGTAGGGTATAGAGAGTAGAGTGTAGGGTATAGAGTGTAGGGTATAGAGTGTAGGGTATAGAGTGTAGGGTATAGAGTGTAGAGTGTAGGGTATAGTGTGTAGGGTATAGAGTGCAGGGTGTAGAGTGTAGGGTATAGAGTGTAGGGTATAGAGTGTAGAGTGTAGGGTATAGAGTGTATGCTATAGAGTGTATGGTGTAGAGTGTATGGTATAGAGTGTAGGGTATAGAGTGTAGAGTGTATGGTATAGAGTGTAGGGTGTAGAGTGTAGGGTATAGAGTGTATGTTATAGAGTGTAGGGTATAGAGTGTAGGGTAGAGAGTGTAGAGTGTAGGGTATAGAGTGTAGGGTATAGAGTGTAGGGTATAGAGTGTAGAGTGTAGGGATTAGAGTGTAGGGTATAGAGTGTAGTGTGTAGAGTGTACGGTATAGAGTGTAGAGTGTAGGGTATAGAGTGTAGGGTATAGAGTGTAGGGTATAGAGTGTAGGGTATAGAGTGTAGAGTGTAGGGTATAGTGTGTAGGGTATAGAGTGCAGGGTGTAGAGTGTAGGGTATAGAGTGTAGGGTATAGAGTGTAGAGTGTAGGGTATAGAGTGTATGCTATAGAGTGTATGGTGTAGAGTGTATGGTATAGAGTGTAGGGTATAGAGTGTAGAGTGTATGGTATAGAGTGTAGGGTGTAGAGTGTAGGGTATAGAGTGTATGTTATAGAGTGTAGGGTATAGAGTGTAGGGTAGAGAGTGTAGAGTGTAGGGTATAGAGTGTAGGGTATAGAGTGTAGGGTATAGAGTGTAGAGTGTAGGGATTAGAGTGTAGGGTATAGAGTGTAGTGTGTAGAGTGTAGGGTATAGAGTGTAGAGTGTAGGGTATAGAGTGTATGGTATAGAGTGTAGGGTATAGAGTGTAGGGTGTAGAGTGTAGGGTATAGAGTGTAGGGTATAGAGTGTAGGGTATAGAGTGTAGGGAATAGAGTGTAGAGTGTAAGGTATAGAGTGTAGAGTATAGGGTATAGAGTGTAGGGTATAGAGTGTAGAGTGTAGGGTATAGAGTGTAGAGTGTAGGGTATAGAGTGTAGGGTATAGAGTGTAGGGTATAGAGTGTAGGGTATAGAGTGTAGAGTGTAGGGTATAGAGTGTAGGGTATAGAGTGTAGGGAGTAGAGTGTAGGGTATAGAGTGTAGGGTTCAGAGTGTAGGGTATAGAGTGTAGGGTATAGAGTGTATGGTATAGAGTGTAGGGTATAGAGTGTAGGGTATAGAGTGTAGGGTATAGAGTGTAGGGTATAGAGTGTAGAGTGTAGGGTATAGAGTGTAGGGTATAGAGTGTATGGTATAGAGTGTAGGGTATAGAGTGTAGGGTATAGAGTGTAGGGTATAGAGTGTAGAGTGTCGGGATTAGAGTGTAGGGTATAGAGTGTAGGATGTAGAGTGTAGGGTATAGAGTGTAGAGTGTAGGGTATAGAGTGTATGGTATAGAGTGTGGGGTATAGAGTGTAGGGTGTAGAGTGTAGGGTATAGAGTGTAGGGTATAGAGTGTATGGTATAGAGTGTAGGGAATAGAGTGTAGAGTGTAAGGTATAGAGTGTAGAGTGTAGGGTATAGAGTGTAGGGTATAGACTGTAGGGTATAGAGTGTAGGGTATAGAGTGTAGGGTATAGATTGTAGAGTGTAGGCTATAGAGTGTAGGGAATAGAGTGTAGAGTGTAGGGTATAGAGTGTAGGGTATAGAGTGTAGGGTATAGAGTGTAGGGCATAGAGTGTAGGGTATAGAGTGTAGGGTATAGAGTGTAGGGTATAGAGTGTAGAGTGTAGGGCATCGAGTGTAGAGTGTAGGGTATAGAGTGTAGGGCATAGAGTGTAGGGTATAGAGTGTAGAGTGTAGGGTATAGAGTGTAGAGTGTAGGTTATAGAGTGTAGGGTATAGAGTGTAGGGTAGAGAGTGTAGGGTAGAGAGTGTAGAGTGTAGGGTATAGAGTGTAGGGTATAGAGTGTAGGGTATAGATTGTAGAGTGTAGGGATTATAGTGTAGTGTATAGAGTGTAGGGTGTAGAGTGTAGGGTATAGAGTGTAGAGTGTAGGGTATAGAGTGTATAGTATAGAGTGTAGGGTATAGAGTGTGGGGTGTAGAGTGTAGGGTATAGAGTGTAGGGTACAGAGTGTAGGGAATAGAGTGTAGAGTGTAAGGTATAGAGTGTAGAGTGTAGGGCATAGAGTGTAGAGTGTAGGGTATAGAGTGTAGGGTATAGAGTGTAGGGTATAGAGTGTAAGGTATAGAGTGTAGGGTGTAGAGTGTAGGGTATAGATTGTAGGGTATAGAGTGTAGGGTATAGAGTGTACGGTATAGAGTGTAGGGTATGGAGTGTATGGTATAGAGTGTAGGGTATAGAGTGTAGGGTATAGAGTGTAGGGTATAAAGTGTAGAGTGTAGGGTATAGAGTGTAGAGTGTAGGGTATAGAGTGTATGGTATAGAGTGTAGGGTATAGAGTGTAGGGTGTAGAGTGTTGGGTATAGAGTGTAGGGTATAGAGTGTAGGGTATAGAGTGTAGGGTATAGAGTGTAGGGAATAGAGTGTAGGGTATAGAGTGTAGAGTGTAGGGATTAGAGTGTAGGGTATAGAGTGTAGGGTATAGAGTGTAAGGTATAGAGTGTAGGGTATAGAGTGTAGAGTGTAGGGTATAGAGTGTAGAGTGTAGGGTATAGAGTGTAGGGTATAGAGTGTAGGGTATAGAGTGTAGGGTAGAGTCTGTAGAGTGTAGGGTATAGAGTGTAGGGTATAGAGTGTAGAGTATAGAGTGTAGAGTGTAGGGATTAGAGTGTAGGGTATAGAGTGTAGGGTGTAGAGTGTAGGGTATAGAGTGTAGAGTGTAGTGTATAGAGTGTATGGTATAGAGTGTAGGGTGTAGAGAGTAGGGTATAGAGTGTAGGGTATAGAGTGTAGGGTATAGAGTGTAGGGAATAGAGTGTAGAGTGTAAGGTATAGAGTGTAGAGTGTAGGGTATAGAGTGTAGGGTATAGAGTGTAGAGTGAAGGGATTAGAGTGTAGGGTATAGAGTGTAGGGTGTAGAGTGTAGGGTATAGAGTGTAGAGTGTAGGGTATAGAGTGTATGGTATAGAGTGTAGGGTATAGAGTGTAGGGTGTAGAGTGTAGGGTATAGAGTGTAGGGTATAGAGTGTAGGGTATAGAGTGTAGGGTATAGAGTGTAGGGAATAGAGTGTAGAGTGTAAGGTATAGAGTGTAGAGTGTAGGGTATAGAGTGTAGGGTATAGACTGTAGGGTATAGAGTGTAGGGTATAGAGTGTAGGGTATAGATTGTAGAGTGTAGGCTATAGAGTGTAGGGTATAGAGTGTAGAGTGCAGGGTATAGAGTGTAGGGTATAGAGTGTAGGGTATAGAGTGTAGGGTATAGAGTGTAGAGTGTAGGGTATAGTGTGTACGGTATAGAGTGCAGGGTGTAGAGTGTAGGGTATAGAGTGTAGGGTATAGAGTGTAGAGTGTAGGGTATAGAGTGTACGCTATAGAGTGTATGGTGTAGAGTGTATGGTATAGAGTGTAGGGTATAGATTGTAGAGTGTATGGTATAGAGTGTATGTTATAGAGTGTAGGGTATAGAGTGTAGGGTAGAGAGTGTATGTTATAGAGTGTAGGGTATAGAGTGTAGGGTAGAGAGTGTAGAGTGTAGGGTATAGAGTGTAGGGTAGGGTATAGAGTGTAGAGTGTCGGGATTAGAGTGTAGGGTATAGAGTGTGGGATGTAGAGTGTAGGGTATAGAGTGTAGAGTGTAGGGTATAGAGTGTATGGTATAGAGTGTAGGGTATAGAGTGTAGGGTGTAGAGTGTAGGGTATAGAGTGTAGGGAATAGAGTGTAGGGTATAGAGTGTAGGGTATAGAGTGTAGGGTGTAGAGTGTAGGGTATAGAGTGTATAGTATAGAGTGTAGGGTATAGAATGTATGGTATAGAGTGTAGAGTGTAGGATATAGAGTGTAGGGTATAGAGTGTAGAGTGTAGGGTATAGAGTGTAGAGTGTAGGGATTAGAGTGTAGGGTATAGAGTGTAGGGTATAGAGTGTAAAGTGTAGGGTAGAGAGTGTAGGATATAGAGTGTAGAGTGTATGGTATAGAGTGTAGGGTATAGAGTGTAGGGTATAGAGTGTAGGGTATAGAGTGTAGGGTATAGAGTGTAGGGCATAGAGTGTAGGGCATAGAGTGTAGGGTGTAGAGTGTAGGGTATAGAGTGTAGGGTATAGAGTGTAGAGTGTAGGGTATAGAGTGTAGGGTATAGAGTGTAGGGTATAGAGTGTAGGGTATAGAGTGTAGGGTATAGAGTGTAGAGTGTAGGGTATAGCATGTAGAGTGTCGGGTATAGAGTGTAGGGTATAGAGTGTAGGGTATAGAGTGTAGGGTATAGAGTGTAGAGTGTAGGGTATAGAGTGTAGAGTGTAGGGTATAGAGTGTATGGTATGGAGTGTAGGGTATAGAGTGTAGGGTGTAGAGTGTTGGGTATAGAGTGTAGGGTATAGAGTGTAGGGTATAGAGTGTAGGGTATAGAGTGTAGGGAATAGAGTGTAGAGTGTAAGGTATAGAGTGTAGAGTGTAGGGTATAGAGTGTAGGGTATAGAGTGTAGAGTGTAGGGATTAGAGTGTAGGGTATAGAGTGTAGGGTATAGTGTGTAGGGTATAGAGTGTAGAGTGTAGGGTATAGAGTGTAGGGTATTGAGTTTAGGGTATAGATTGTAGGGTATAGAGTGTAGGGCATAGAGTGTAGGGTATAGAGTGTAGGGTATAGAGTGTAGAGTGTAGGGTATAGAGTGTAGGGTATAGAGTGTAGGGTAGAGAGTGTAGAGTGTAGGGATTAGAGTGTACGGTATAGAGTGTAGGGTGTAGAGTGTAGGGCATAGAGTGTAGAGTGTAGGGTATAGAGTGTATGGTATAGAGTGTAGAGTATAGAGTGTAGGGTGTAGAGTGTAGGGTATAGAGTGTAGGGTATAGAGTGTAGGGTATAGAGTGTAGGGAACAGAGTGTTGAGTGTAAGGTACAGAGTGTAGAGTGTAGGGAATAGAGTGTAGAGTGTAGGGTATAGAGTGTAGGGTATAGAGTGTAGGGTATAGAGTGTAGGGTATACAGTGTAGGGTATAGAGTGTAGAGTGTAGGGTATAGAGTGTAGAGTGTAGGGTATAGAGTGTAGAGTGTAGGGCATAGAGTGTAGATTGTAGGGTATAGAGTGTAGGGTATAGAGTGTAGGGTATAGAGTGTAGGGTATAGAGTGTAGAGTGTAGGGTATAGAGTGTAGAGTGTAGGGTATAGAGTGTAGGGTACAGAGTGTAGGGTATAGAGTGTAGGGTAGAGAGTGTAGAGTGTAGGGTATAGAGTGTAGGGTATAGAGTGTAGGGTATAGAGTGTAGAGTGTAGGGATTAGAGTGTAGGGTATAGAGTGTAGGGTGTGGAGTGTAGGGTATAGAGTGTAGAGTGTAGGGTATAGAGTGTATGGTATAGAGTGTAGGGTATAGAGTGTAGGGTGTAGAGTGTAGGGTATAGAGTGTAGGGTATAGAGTGTAGGGTATAGAGTGTAGGGTATAGAGTGTAGGGAATAGAGTGTAGAGTGTAAGGTATAGAGTGTAGAGTGTAGGGTATAGAGTGTAAGGTATAGAGTGTAGAGTGTAGGGATTAGAGTGTAGGGTATAGAGTGTAGGGTGTAGAGTGTAGGGTATAGAGTGTAGAGTGTAGGGTATAGAGTGTATGGTATAGAGTGTAGGGTATAGAGTCTAGGGTGTAGAGTGTAGGGTATAGAGTGTAGGGTATAGAGTGTAGGGTATAGAGTGTAGGGTATAGAGTGTAGGGAATAGAGTGTGGAGTGTAAGGTATAGAGTGTAGAGTGTAGGGTATAGAGTGTAGGGTATAGACTGTAGGGTATAGAGTGTAGGGTATAGAGTGTAGGGTATAGATTGTAGAGTGTAGGCTATAGAGTGTAGGGTATAGAGAGTAGAGTGTAGGGTATAAAGTGTAGGGTATAGAGTGTAGGGTATAGAGTGTAGGGTATAGAGTGTAGAGTGTAGGGTATAGTGTGTAGGGTATAGAGTGCAGGGTGTAGAGTGTAGGGTATAGAGTGTAGGGTATAGAGTGTAGAGTGTAGGGTATAGAGTGTATGCTATAGAGTGTATGGTGTAGAGTGTATGGTATAGAGTGTAGGGTATAGAGTGTAGAGTGTATGGTATAGAGTGTAGGGTGTAGAGTGTAGGGTATAGAGTGTATGTTATAGAGTGTAGGGTATAGAGTGTAAGGTAGAGAGTGTAGAGTGTAGGGTATAGAGTGTAGGGTATAGAGTGTAGAGTGTAGGGATTAGAGTGTAGGGTATAGAGTGTAGTGTGTAGAGTGTAGGGTATAGAGTGTAGAGTGTAGGGTATAGAGTGTAGGGTATAGAGTGTAGGGTATAGAGTGTAGGGTATAGAGTGTAGAGTGTAGGGTATAGTGTGTAGGGTATAGAGTGCAGGGTGTAGAGTGTAGGGTATAGAGTGTAGGGTATAGAGTGTAGAGTGTAGGGTATAGAGTGTATGCTATAGAGTGTATGGTGTAGAGTGTATGGTATAGAGTGTAGGGTATAGAGTGTAGAGTGTATGGTATAGAGTGTAGGGTGTAGAGTGTAGGGTATAGAGTGTATGTTATAGAGTGTAGGGTATAGAGTGTAGGGTAGAGAGTGTAGAGTGTAGGGTATAGAGTGTAGGGTATAGAGTGTAGGGTATAGAGTGTAGAGTGTAGGGATTAGAGTGTAGGGTATAGAGTGTAGTGTGTAGAGTGTAGGGTATAGAGTGTAGAGTGTAGGGTATAGAGTGTATGGTATAGAGTGTAGGGTATAGAGTGTAGGGTGTAGAGTGTAGGGTATAGAGTGTAGGGTATAGAGTGTAGGGTATAGAGTGTAGGGAATAGAGTGTAGAGTGTAAGGTATAGAGTGTAGAGTATAGGGTATAGAGTGTAGGGTATAGAGTGTAGAGTGTAGGGATTAGAGTGTAGGGTATAGAGTGTAGGGTGTAGAGTGTAGGGTATAGAGTGTAGAGTGTAGGGTATAGAGTGTATGGTATAGAGTGTAGGGTATAGAGTGTAGGGTGTAGAGTGTAGGGTATAGAGTGTAGGGTATAGAGTGTAGGGTATAGAGTGTAAGGTATAGAGTGTAGGGAATAGAGTGTAGAGTGTAAGGTATAGAGTGTAGAGTGTAGGGTATAGAGTATAGGGTATAGACTGTAGGGTATAGAGTGTAGGGTATAGAGTGTAGGGTATAGAGTGTAGGGTATAGAGTGTAGGGTATAGAGTGTAGGGTATAGAGTGTAGGGTATAGAGTGTAGAGTGTAGGGTATAGTGTGTAGGGTATAGAGTGCAGGGTGTAGAGTGTAGGGTATAGAGTGTAGGGTATAGAATGTAGAGTGTAGGGTATAGAGTGTATGCTATAGAGTGTATGGTGTAGAGTGTATGGTATAGAGTGTAGGGTATAGAGTGTAGAGTGTAGGGTATAGAGTGTAGGGTATAGAGTGTATGTTATAGAGTGTAGGGTATAGAGTGTAGAGTGTAGGGTATAGAGTGTAGGGTATAGAGTGTAAGGTATAGAGTGTAGGGTGTAGAGTGTAGGGTATAGATTGTAGGGTATAGAGTGTAGGGTATAGAGTGTACGGTATAGAGTGTAGGGTATGGAGTGTATGGTCTAGAGTGTAGGGTATAGAGTGTAGAGTGTAGGGTATAGAGTGTAGGGTATAGAGTGTAGGGTATAGAGTGTAGGGTATAGAGTGTAGGGTATAGAGTGTAGGGTATAGAGTGTAGAGTGCAGGGTATAGAGTTTAGAGTGTAGGGTATAGAGTGTAGGGTATAGAGTGTAAGGTATAGAGTGTAGGGTGTAGAGTGTAGAGTATAGAGTGTAGGGTATAGGGTGTAGGGTATAGAGTGTAGGGTATAGAGTGTAGGGTACAGAGTGTATGGTATAGAGTGTAGGGTATAGAGTGTATGGTATAGAGTGTAGGGTATAGAGTGTAGGGTATAGAGTGTATGTTATAGAGTGTAGGGTATAGAGCGTAGAGTGTAGGGTATAGAGTGTAGAGTGTAGAGTGTAGGGTATAGAGTGTAGAGTGTAGGGTATAGAGTGTAGAGTGTAGGGTATAGAGTTTAGAGTGTAGGGTATAGAGTGTAAGGTATAGAGTGTAGGGTGTAGAGTGTAGGGTATAGATTGTAGGGTATAGAGTGTAGGGTATAGAGTGTACGGTATAGAGTGTAGGGTATGGAGTGTATGGTCTAGAGTGTAGGGTATAGAGTGTAGAGTGTAGGGTATAGAGTGTAGGGTATAGAGTGTAGGGTATAGAGTGTAAGGTGTAGAGTGTAGGGTATAGAGTGTAGGGTATAGAGTGTAGGGTATAGAGTGTAGGGTATAGAGTGTATGGTATAGAGTGTAGAGTGTAGGGTATAGAGTTTAGAGTGTAGGGTATAGAGTGTAAGGTATAGAGTGTAGGGTGTAGAGTGTAGGGTATAGAGTGTAGGGTATAGAGTGTATGGTATAGAGTGTACGGTATAGAGTGTAGGGTATAGAGTGTATGGTATAGAGTGTAGGGTATAGAGTGTAGGGTATAGAGTGTAGGGTATAGAGTGTATGGTATAGATTGTAGGGTATAGAGTGTAGGGTGTAGAGTGTATGTTATAGAGTGTAGGGTATAGAGTGTAGGGTATAGAGTTTAGAGTGTAGGGTATAGAGAGTAGGGTATAGAGTGTAAGGTATAGAGTGTAGGGTGTAGAGTGTAGGGTATAGAGTGTAGGGCATAGGGTGTAGGGTATAGAGTGTAGGGTATAGAGTGTAGAGTGTAGGGTATAGAGTGTAGGGTATAGAGTGTAGGGTATAGAGTGTAGAGTGTAGGGTATAGAGTGTAGGGTATTGAGTGTAGGGTATAGAGTGTAGGGTATAGAGTGTAGGGTATAGAGTGTAGAGTTTAGGGTATAGAGTGTAGAGTGTAGGGTATAGAGTGTAGGGTATAGAGTGTAGGGTAGAGAGTGTAGAGTGTAGGATATAGAGTGTAGGGTATAGAGTGTAGGGTATAGAGTGTAGAGTGTAGGGATTAAAGTGTAGGGTATAGAGTGTAGGGTGTAGAGTGTAGGGTATAGAGTGTAGAGTGTAGGGTATAGAGTGTATGATATAGAGTGTAGGGTATAGAGTGTAGGGTGTAGAGTGTAGGGTATAGAGTGTTGGGCATAGAGTGTAGGGTATAGAGTGTAGGGTATAGAGTGTAGAGTGTAGGGTATAGAGTGTATGGTATAGAGTGTAGGGTATAGAGTGTAGGGTATAGAGTGTAGGGCAAAGAGTGTAGGGTATAGAGTGTAGGGTATAGAGTGTAGGGTATAGAGTGTAGGGTATAGAGTGTAGGGTATATAGTGTAGAGTGTAGGGTATAGAGTGTAGGGTATAGAGTGTAGGGCAAAGAGTGTAGGGTATAGAGTGTAGGGTATAGAGTGTAGGGTATAGAGTGTAGGGTATAGAGTGTAGGGTATATAGTGTAGAGTGTAGGGTATAGAGTGTAGGGTATAGAGTGTAGGGTATAGAGTGTAGGGTATATAGTGTAGAGTGTAGGGTATAGAGTGTAGGGTATAGAGTGTAGGGTATAGAGTGTAGGGTATAGAGTGCAGGGTATAGAGTGTAGAGTGTAGGGTATAGAGTGTAGAGTGTAGGGTATAGAGTGTAGGGTATAGAGTGTAGGGTATAGAGTGTAGGGTATAGAGTGTAGAGTGTAGGGTATAGAGTGTAGGGTATAGAGTGTAGGGAGTAGAGTGTAGGGTATAGAGTGTAGGGTTCAGAGTGTAGGGTATAGAGTGTAGGGTATAGAGTGTATGGTATAGAGTGTAGGGTATAGAGTGTAGGGTATAGAGTGTAGGGTATAGAGTGTAGGGTATAGAGTGTAGAGTGTAGGGTATAGAGTGTAGGGTATAGAGTGTATGGTATAGAGTGTAGGGTATAGAGTGTAGGGTATAGAGTGTAGGGTATAGAGTGTAGGGTATAGAGTGTAGAGTGTCGGGATTAGAGTGTAGGGTATAGAGTGTAGGATGTAGAGTGTAGGGTATAGAGTGTAGAGTGTAGGGTATAGAGTGTATGGTATAGAGTGTAGGGTATAGAGTGTAGGGTGTAGAGTGTAGGGTATAGAGTGTAGGGTATAGAGTGTATGGTATAGAGTGTAGGGAATAGAGTGTAGAGTGTAAGGTATAGAGTGTAGAGTGTAGGGTATAGAGTGTAGGGTATAGACTGTAGGGTATAGAGTGTAGGGTATAGAGTGTAGGGTATAGATTGTAGAGTGTAGGCTATAGAGTGTAGGGAATAGAGTGTAGAGTGTAGGGTATAGAGTGTAGGGTATAGAGTGTAGGGTATAGAGTGTAGGGTATAGAGTGTAGGGCATAGAGTGTAGGGTATAGAGTGTAGGGTATAGAGTGTAGGGTATAGAGTGTAGAGTGTAGGGCATCGAGTGTAGAGTGTAGGGTATAGAGTGTAGGGCATAGAGTGTAGGGTATAGAGTGTAGAGTGTAGGGTATAGAGTGTAGAGTGTAGGGTATAGAGTGTAGGGTATAGAGTGTAGGGTAGAGAGTGTAGGGTAGAGAGTGTAGAGTGTAGGGTATAGAGTGTAGGGTATAGAGTGTAGGGTATAGATTGTAGAGTGTAGGGATTATAGTGTAGTGTATAGAGTGTAGGGTGTAGAGTGTAGGGTATAGAGTGTAGAGTGTAGGGTATAGAGTGTATGGTATAGAGTGTAGGGTATAGAGTGTGGGGTGTAGAGTGTAGGGTATAGAGTGTAGGGTACAGAGTGTAGGGAATAGAGTGTAGAGTGTAAGGTATATAGTGTAGAGTGTAGGGCATAGAGTGTAGAGTGTAGGGTATAGAGTGTAGGGTATAGAGTGTAGGGTATAGAGTGTAGGGTATAGAGTGTAGGGTATAGAGTGTAGAGTGTAGGGTATAGAGTGTAGAGTGTAGGGTATAGCGTGTAGAGTGTAGGGTATAGAGTGTAGGGTATAGAGTGTAGGGTATAGAGTGTAGGGTATAGAGTGTAGAGTGTAGGGTATAGAGTGTAGAGTGTAGGGTATAGAGTGTAGGGTATAGTGTGCAGGGTATAGAGTGTAGGGTAGAGAGTGTAGAGTGTAGGGTATAGAGTGTAGGGTATAGAGTGTAGGGTATAGAGTGTAGAGTGTAGGGATTAGAGTGTAGGGTATAGAGTGTAGGGTATAGAGTGTAGGGTGTAGAGTGTAGGGTATAGAGTGTAGGGTATAGAGTGTAGGGAATAGAGTGTAGAGTGTAAGGTATAGAGTGTAGAGTGTATGGTATAGAGTGTAAGGTATAGAGTGTAGAGTGTAGGGATTAGAGTGTAGGGTATAGAGTGTAGGGTGTAGAGTGTAGGGTATAGAGTGTAGAGTGTATGGTATAGAGTGTAGGGTATAGAGTGTAGGGTGTAGAGTGTAGGGTATAGAGTGTAGGGTATAGAGTGTAGGGTATAGAGTGTAGGGTATAGAGTGTAGGGAATAGAGTGTGGAGTGTAAGGTATAGAGTGTAGAGTGTAGGGTATAGAGTGTAGGGTATAGACTGTAGGGTATAGAGTGTAGGGTATAGAGTGTAGGGTATAGAGTGTAGGGTATAGATTGTAGAGTGTAGGCTATAGAGTGTAGGGTATAGAGAGTAGAGTGTAGGGTATAGAGTGTAGGGTATAGAGTGTAGGGTATAGAGTGTAGGGTATAGAGTGTAGAGTGTAGGGTATAGTGTGTAGGGTATAGAGTGCAGGGTGTAGAGTGTAGGGTATAGAGTGTAGGGTATAGAGTGTAGAGTGTAGGGTATAGAGTGTATGCTATAGAGTGTATGGTGTAGAGTGTATGGTATAGAGTGTAGGGTATAGAGTGTAGAGTGTATGGTATAGAGTGTAGGGTGTAGAGTGTAGGGTATAGAGTGTATGTTATAGAGTGTAGGGTATAGAGTGTAGGGTAGAGAGTGTAGAGTGTAGGGTATAGAGTGTAGGGTATAGAGTGTAGGGTATAGAGTGTAGAGTGTAGGGATTAGAGTGTAGGGTATAGAGTGTAGTGTGTAGAGTGTAGGGTATAGAGTGTAGAGTGTAGGGTATAGAGTGTAGGGTATAGAGTGTAGGGTATAGAGTGTAGGGTATAGAGTGTAGGGTATAGAGTGTAGAGTGTAGGGTATAGTGTGTAGGGTATAGAGTGCAGGGTGTAGAGTGTAGGGTATAGAGTGTAGGGTATAGAGTGTAGAGTGTAGGGTATAGAGTGTATGCTATAGAGTGTATGGTGTAGAGTGTATGGTATAGAGTGTAGGGTATAGAGTGTAGAGTGTATGGTATAGAGTGTAGGGTGTAGAGTGTAGGGTATAGAGTGTATGTTATAGAGTGTAGGGTATAGAGTGTAGGGTAGAGAGTGTAGAGTGTAGGGTATAGAGTGTAGGGTATAGAGTGTAGGGTATAGAGTGTAGAGTGTAGGGATTAGAGTGTAGGGTATAGAGTGTAGTGTGTAGAGTGTAGGGTATAGAGTGTAGAGTGTAGGGTATAGAGTGTATGGTATAGAGTGTAGGGTATAGAGTGTAGGGTGTAGAGTGTAGGGTATAGAGTGTAGGGTATAGAGTGTAGGGTATAGAGTGTAGGGAATAGAGTGTAGAGTGTAAGGTATAGAGTGTAGAGTATAGGGTATAGAGTGTAGGGTATAGAGTGTAGAGTGTAGGGTATAGAGTGTAGAGTGTAGGGTATAGAGTGTAGGGTATAGAGTGTAGGGTATAGAGTGTAGGGTATAGAGTGTAGAGTGTAGGGTATAGAGTGTAGGGTATAGAGTGTAGGGAGTAGAGTGTAGGGTATAGAGTGTAGGGTTCAGAGTGTAGGGTATAGAGTGTAGGGTATAGAGTGTATGGTATAGAGTGTAGGGTATAGAGTGTAGGGTATAGAGTGTAGGGTATAGAGTGTAGGGTATAGAGTGTAGAGTGTAGGGTATAGAGTGTAGGGTATAGAGTGTATGGTATAGAGTGTAGGGTATAGAGTGTAGGGTATAGAGTGTAGGGTATAGAGTGTAGGGTATAGAGTGTAGAGTGTCGGGATTAGAGTGTAGGGTATAGAGTGTAGGATGTAGAGTGTAGGGTATAGAGTGTAGAGTGTAGGGTATAGAGTGTATGGTATAGAGTGTAGGGTATAGAGTGTAGGGTGTAGAGTGTAGGGTATAGAGTGTAGGGTATAGAGTGTATGGTATAGAGTGTAGGGAATAGAGTGTAGAGTGTAAGGTATAGAGTGTAGAGTGTAGGGTATAGAGTGTAGGGTATAGACTGTAGGGTATAGAGTGTAGGGTATAGAGTGTAGGGTATAGATTGTAGAGTGTAGGCTATAGAGTGTAGGGAATAGAGTGTAGAGTGTAGGGTATAGAGTGTAGGGTATAGAGTGTAGGGTATAGAGTGTAGGGCATAGAGTGTAGGGTATAGAGTGTAGGGTATAGAGTGTAGAGTGTAGGGCATCGAGTGTAGAGTGTAGGGTATAGAGTGTAGGGCATAGAGTGTAGGGTATAGAGTGTAGAGTGTAGGGTATAGAGTGTAGAGTGTAGGGTATAGAGTGTAGGGTATAGAGTGTAGGGTAGAGAGTGTAGGGTAGAGAGTGTAGAGTGTAGGGTATAGAGTGTAGGGTATAGAGTGTAGGGTATAGATTGTAGAGTGTAGGGATTATAGTGTAGTGTATAGAGTGTAGGGTGTAGAGTGTAGGGTATAGAGTGTAGAGTGTAGGGTATAGAGTGTATGGTATAGAGTGTAGGGTATAGAGTGTGGGGTGTAGAGTGTAGGGTATAGAGTGTAGGGTACAGAGTGTAGGGAATAGAGTGTAGAGTGTAAGGTATAGAGTGTAGAGTGTAGGGCATAGAGTGTAGAGTGTAGGGTATAGAGTGTAGGGTATAGAGTGTAGGGTATAGAGTGTAGGGTATAGAGTGTAGGGTATAGAGTGTAGAGTGTAGGGTATAGAGTGTAGAGTGTAGGGTATAGAGTGTAGAGTGTAGGGTATAGAGTGTAGGGTATAGAGTGTAGGGTATAGAGTGTAGGGTATAGAGTGTAGAGTGTAGGGTATAGAGTGTAGAGTGTAGGGTATAGAGTGTAGGGTATAGTGTGCAGGGTATAGAGTGTAGGGTAGAGAGTGTAGAGTGTAGGGTATAGAGTGTAGGGTATAGAGTGTAGGGTATAGAGTGTAGAGTGTAGGGATTAGAGTGTAGGGTATAGAGTGTAGGGTATAGAGTGTAGGGTGTAGAGTGTAGGGTATAGAGTGTAGGGTATAGAGTGTAGGGTATAGAGTGTAGGGAATAGAGTGTAGAGTGTAAGGTATAGAGTGTAGAGTGTAGGGTATAGAGTGTAGGGTATAGTGTGCAGGGTATAGAGTGTAGGGTAGAGAGTGTAGAGTGTAGGGTATAGAGTGTAGGGTATAGAGTGTAGAGTGTAGGGTATAGAGTGTAGGGTATAGTGTGCAGGGTATAGAGTGTAGGGTAGAGAGTGTAGAGTGTAGGGTATAGAGTGTAGGGTATAGAGTGTAGGGTATAGAGTGTAGAGTGTAGGGTATAGAGTGTCGGGTATAGAGTGTATGGTATAGAGTGTAGGGTATAGAGTGTAGGGTATAGAGTGTAGGGTATAGAGTGTAGGGTATAGAGTGTAGAGTGTCGGGATTAGAGTGTAGGGTATAGAGTGTAGGATGTAGAGTGTAGGGTATAGAGTGTAGAGTGTAGGGTATAGAGTGTATGGTATAGAGTGTAGGGTATAGAGTGTAGGGTGTAGAGTGTAGGGTATAGAGTGTAGGGTATAGAGTGTATGGTATAGAGTGTAGGGAATAGAGCGTAGAGTGTAAGGTATAGAGTGTAGAGTGTAGGGTATAGAGTGTAGGGTATAGACTGTAGGGTATAGAGTGTAGGGTATAGAGTGTAGGGTATAGATTGTAGAGTGTAGGCTATAGAGTGTAGGGAATAGAGTGTAGAGTGTAGGGTATAGAGTGTAGGGTATAGAGTGTAGGGTATAGAGTGTAGGGCATAGAGTGTAGGGTATAGAGTGTAGGGTATAGAGTGTAGGGTATAGAGTGTAGAGTGTAGGGCATCGAGTGTAGAGTGTAGGGTATAGAGTGTAGGGCATAGAGTGTAGGGTATAGAGTGTAGAGTGTAGGGTATAGAGTGTAGAGTGTAGGGTATAGAGTGTAGGGTATAGAGTGTAGGGTAGAGAGTGTAGGGTAGAGAGTGTAGAGTGTAGGGTATAGAGTGTAGGGTATAGAGTGTAGGGTATAGATTGTAGAGTGTAGGGATTATAGTGTAGTGTATAGAGTGTAGGGTGTAGAGTGTAGGGTATAGAGTGTAGAGTGTAGGGTATAGAGTGTATGGTATAGAGTGTAGGGTATAGAGTGTGGGGTGTAGAGTGTAGGGTATAGAGTGTAGGGTACAGAGTGTAGGGAATAGAGTGTAGAGTGTAAGGTATAGAGTGTAGAGTGTAGGGCATAGAGTGTAGAGTGTAGCGTATAGAGTGTAGGGTATAGAGTGTAGGGTATAGAGTGTAGGGTATAGAGTGTAGGGTATAGAGTGTAGAGTGTAGGGTATAGAGTGTAGAGTGTAGGGTATAGAGTGTAGAGTGTAGGGTATAGAGTGTAGGGTATAGAGTGTAGGGTATAGAGTGTAGGGTATAGAGTGTAGAGTGTAGGGTATAGAGTGTAGAGTGTAGGGTATAGAGTGTAGGGTATAGTGTGCAGGGTATAGAGTGTAGGGTAGAGAGTGTAGAGTGTAGGGTATAGAGTGTAGGGTATAGAGTGTAGGGTATAGAGTGTAGAGTGTAGGGATTAGAGTGTAGGGTATAGAGTGTAGGGTATAGAGTGTAGGGTGTAGAGTGTAGGGTATAGAGTGTAGGGTATAGAGTGTAGGGTATAGAGTGTAGGGAATAGAGTGTAGAGTGTAAGGTATAGAGTGTAGAGTGTATGGTATAGAGTGTAAGGTATAGAGTGTAGAGTGTAGGGATTAGAGTGTAGGGTATAGAGTGTAGGGTGTAGAGTGTAGGGTATAGAGTGTAGAGTGTATGGTATAGAGTGTAGGGTATAGAGTGTAGGGTGTAGAGTGTAGGGTATAGAGTGTAGGGTATAGAGTGTAGGGTATAGAGTGTAGGGTATAGAGTGTAGGGAATAGAGTGTGGAGTGTAAGGTATAGAGTGTAGAGTGTAGGGTATAGAGTGTAGGGTATAGACTGTAGGGTATAGAGTGTAGGGTATAGAGTGTAGGGTATAGAGTGTAGGGTATAGATTGTAGAGTGTAGGCTATAGAGTGTAGGGTATAGAGTGTAGGGTAGAGAGTGTAGGGTAGAGAGTGTAGAGTGTAGGGTATAGAGTGTAGGGTATAGAGTGTAGGGTATAGATTGTAGAGTGTAGGGATTATAGTGTAGTGTATAGAGTGTAGGGTGTAGAGTGTAGGGTATAGAGTGTAGAGTGTAGGGTATAGAGTGTATGGTATAGAGTGTAGGGTATAGAGTGTGGGGTGTAGAGTGTAGGGTATAGAGTGTAGGGTACAGAGTGTAGGGAATAGAGTGTAGAGTGTAAGGTATAGAGTGTAGAGTGTAGGGCATAGAGTGTAGAGTGTAGGGTATAGAGTGTAGGGTATAGAGTGTAGGGTATAGAGTGTAGAGTGTAGGGTATAGAGTGTAGAGTGTAGGGTATAGAGTGTAGAGTGTAGGGTATAGAGTGTAGGGTATAGAGTGTAGGGTATAGAGTGTAGGGTATAGAGTGTAGAGTGTAGGGTATAGAGTGTAGAGTGTAGGGTATAGAGTGTAGGGTATAGTGTGCAGGGTATAGAGTGTAGGGTAGAGAGTGTAGAGTGTAGGGTATAGAGTGTAGGGTATAGAGTGTAGGGTATAGAGTGTAGAGTGTAGGGATTAGAGTGTAGGGTATAGAGTGTAGGGTATAGAGTGTAGGGTGTAGAGTGTAGGGTATAGAGTGTAGGGTATAGAGTGTAGGGTATAGAGTGTAGGGAATAGAGTGTAGAGTGTAAGGTATAGAGTGTAGAGTGTAGGGTATAGAGTGTAGGGTATAGTGTGCAGGGTATAGAGTGTAGGGTAGAGAGTGTAGAGTGTAGGGTATAGAGTGTAGGGTATAGAGTGTAGGGTATAGAGTGTAGAGTGTAGGGTATAGAGTGTAGAGTGTAGGGTATAGAGTGTAGGGTATAGTGTGCAGGGTATAGAGTGTAGGGTAGAGAGTGTAGAGTGTAGGGTATAGAGTGTAGGGTATAGAGTGTAGGGTATAGAGTGTAGAGTGTAGGGTATAGAGTGTAGGGTATAGAGTGTATGGTATAGAGTGTAGGGTATAGAGTGTAGGGTATAGAGTGTAGGGTATAGAGTGTAGGGTATAGAGTGTAGAGTGTCGGGATTAGAGTGTAGGGTATAGAGTGTAGGATGTAGAGTGTAGGGTATAGAGTGTAGAGTGTAGGGTATAGAGTGTATGGTATAGAGTGTAGGGTATAGAGTGTAGGGTGTAGAGTGTAGGGTATAGAGTGTAGGGTATAGAGTGTATGGTATAGAGTGTAGGGAATAGAGTGTAGAGTGTAAGGTATAGAGTGTAGAGTGTAGGGTATAGAGTGTAGGGTATAGACTGTAGGGTATAGAGTGTAGGGTATAGAGTGTAGGGTATAGATTGTAGAGTGTAGGCTATAGAGTGTAGGGAATAGAGTGTAGAGTGTAGGGTATAGAGTGTAGGGTATAGAGTGTAGGGTATAGAGTGTAGGGCATAGAGTGTAGGGTATAGAGTGTAGGGTATAGAGTGTAGGGTATAGAGTGTAGAGTGTAGGGCATCGAGTGTAGAGTGTAGGGTATAGAGTGTAGGGCATAGAGTGTAGGGTATAGAGTGTAGAGTGTAGGGTATAGAGTGTAGAGTGTAGGGTATAGAGTGTAGGGTATAGAGTGTAGGGTAGAGAGTGTAGGGTAGAGAGTGTAGAGTGTAGGGTATAGAGTGTAGGGTATAGAGTGTAGGGTATAGATTGTAGAGTGTAGGGATTATAATGTAGTGTATAGAGTGTAGGGTGTAGAGTGTAGGGTATAGAGTGTAGAGTGTAGGGTATAGAGTGTATGGTATAGAGTGTAGGGTATAGAGTGTGGGGTGTAGAGTGTAGGGTATAGAGTGTAGGGTACAGAGTGTAGGGAATAGAGTGTAGAGTGTAAGGTATAGAGTGTAGAGTGTAGGGCATAGAGTGTAGAGTGTAGGGTATAGAGTGTAGGGTATAGAGTGTAGGGTATAGAGTGTAGGGTATAGAGTGTAGGGTATAGAGTGTAGGGTATAGAGTGTAGAGTGTAGGGTATAGAGTGTAGAGTGTAGGGTATAGAGTGTAGGGTATAGAGTGTAGGGTATAGAGTGTAGGGTATAGAGTGTAGAGTGTAGGGTATAGAGTGTAGAGTGTAGGGTATAGAGTGTAGGGTATAGTGTGCAGGGTATAGAGTGTAGGGTAGAGAGTGTAGAGTGTAGGGTATAGAGTGTAGGGTATAGAGTGTAGGGTATAGAGTGTAGAGTGTAGGGATTAGAGTGTAGGGTATAGAGTGTAGGGTATAGAGTGTAGGGTGTAGAGTGTAGGGTATAGAGTGTAGGGTATAGAGTGTAGGGTATAGAGTGTAGGGAATAGAGTGTAGAGTGTAAGGTATAGAGTGTAGAGTGTATGGTATAGAGTGTAAGGTATAGAGTGTAGAGTGTAGGGATTAGAGTGTAGGGTATAGAGTGTAGGGTGTAGAGTGTAGGGTATAGAGTGTAGAGTGTATGGTATAGAGTGTAGGGTATAGAGTGTAGGGTGTAGAGTGTAGGGTATAGAGTGTAGGGTATAGAGTGTAGGGTATAGAGTGTAGGGTATAGAGTGTAGGGAATAGAGTGTGGAGTGTAAGGTATAGAGTGTAGAGTGTAGGGTATAGAGTGTAGGGTATAGACTGTAGGGTATAGAGTGTAGGGTATAGAGTGTAGGGTATAGAGTGTAGGGTATAGATTGTAGAGTGTAGGCTATAGAGTGTAGGGTATAGAGAGTAGAGTGTAGGGTATAGAGTGTAGGGTATAGAGTGTAGGGTATAGAGTGTAGGGTATAGAGTGTAGAGTGTAGGGTATAGTGTGTAGGGTATAGAGTGCAGGGTGTAGAGTGTAGGGTATAGAGTGTAGGGTATAGAGTGTAGAGTGTAGGGTATAGAGTGTATGCTATAGAGTGTATGGTGTAGAGTGTATGGTATAGAGTGTAGGGTATAGAGTGTAGAGTGTATGGTATAGAGTGTAGGGTGTAGAGTGTAGGGTATAGAGTGTATGTTATAGAGTGTAGGGTATAGAATGTAGGGTAGAGAGTGTAGAGTGTAGGGTATAGAGTGTAGGGTATAGAGTGTAGGGTATAGAGTGTAGCGTGTAGGGATTAGAGTGTAGGGTATAGAGTGTAGTGTGTAGAATGTAGGGTATAGAGTGTAGAGTGTAGGGTATAGAGTGTAGGGTATAGAGTGTAGGGTATAGAGTGTAGGGTATAGAGTGTAGAGTGTAGGGTATAGTGTGTAGGGTATAGAGTGCAGGGTGTAGAGTGTAGGGTATAGAGTGTAGGGTATAGAGTGTAGAGTGTAGGGTATAGAGTGTATGCTATAGAGTGTATGGTGTAGAGTGTATGGTATAGAGTGTAGGGTATAGAGTGTAGAGTGTATGGTATAGAGTGTAGGGTGTAGAGTGTAGGGTATAGAGTGTATGTTATAGAGTGTAGGGTATAGAGTGTAGGGTAGAGAGTGTAGAGTGTAGGGTATAGAGTGTAGGGTATAGAGTGTAGGGTATAGAGTGTAGAGTGTAGGGATTAGAGTGTAGGGTATAGAGTGTAGTGTGTAGAGTGTAGGGTATAGAGTGTAGAGTGTAGGGTATAGAGTGTATGGTATAGAGTGTAGGGTATAGAGTGTAGGGTGTAGAGTGTAGGGTATAGAGTGTAGGGTATAGAGTGTAGGGTATAGAGTGTAGGGAATAGAGTGTAGAGTGTAAGGTATAGAGTGTAGAGTATAGGGTATAGAGTGTAGGGTATAGAGTGTAGAGTGTAGGGATTAGAGTGTAGGGTATAGAGTGTAGGGTGTAGAGTGTAGGGTATAGAGTGTAGAGTGTAGGGTATAGAGTGTATGGTATAGAGTGTAGGGTATAGAGTGTAGGGTGTAGAGTGTAGGGTATAGAGTGTAGGGTATAGAGTGTAGGGTATAGAGTGTAAGGTATAGAGTGTAGGGAATAGAGTGTAGAGTGTAAGGTATAGAGTGTAGAGTGTAGGGTATAGAGTGTAGGGTATAGACTGTAGGGTATAGAGTGTAGGGTATAGAGTGTAGGGTATAGAGTGTAGGGTATAGAGTGTAGGGTATAGAGTGTAGAGTGTAGGGTATAGTGTGTAGGGTATAGAGTGCAGGGTGTAGAGTGTAGGGTATAGAGTGTAGGGTATAGAATGTAGAGTGTAGGGTATAGAGTGTATGCTATAGAGTGTATGGTGTAGAGTGTATGGTATAGAGTGTAGGGTATAGAGTGTAGAGTGTAGGGTATAGAGTGTAGGGTATAGAGTGTATGTTATAGAGTGTAGGGTATAGAGTGTAGAGTGTAGGGTATAGAGTTTAGAGTGTAGGGTATAGAGTGTAGGGTATAGAGTGTAAGGTATAGAGTGTAGGGTGTAGAGTGTAGGGTATAGATTGTAGGGTATAGAGTGTAGGGTATAGAGTGTACGGTATAGAGTGTAGGGTATGGAGTGTATGGTCTAGAGTGTAGGGTATAGAGTGTAGAGTGTAGGGTATAGAGTGTAGGGTATAGAGTGTAGGGTATAGAGTGTAGGGTATAGAGTGTAGGGTATAGAGTGTAGGGTATAGAGTGTAGAGTGCAGGGTATAGAGTTTAGAGTGTAGGGTATAGAGTGTAGGGTATAGAGTGTAAGGTATAGAGTGTAGGGTGTAGAGTGTAGGGTATAGAGTGTAGGGTATAGGGTGTAGGGTATAGAGTGTAGGGTATAGAGTGTAGGGTACAGAGTGTATGGTATAGAGTGTAGGGTATAGAGTGTAGGGTATAGAGTGTATGGTATAGAGTGTAGGGTATAGAGTGTAGGGTATAGAGTGCATGTTATAGAGTGTAGGGTATAGAGCGTAAAGTGTAGGGTATAGAGTGTAGAGTGTAGAGTGTAGGGTATAGAGTGTAGAGTGTAGGGTATAGAGTGTAGAGTGTAGGGTATAGAGTTTAGAGTGTAGGGTATAGAGTGTAGGGTATAGAGTGTAAGGTGTAGAGTGTAGGGTATAGAGTGTAGGGTATAGAGTGTAGGGTATAGAGTGTAGGGTATAGAGTGTAGGGTATAGAGTGTATGGTATAGAGTGTAGAGTGTAGGGTATAGAGTTTAGAGTGTAGGGTATAGAGTGTAAGGTATAGAGTGTAGGGTGTAGAGTGTAGGGTATAGAGTGTAGGGTATAGAGTGTATGGTATAGAGTGTACGGTATAGAGTGTAGGGTATAGAGTGTATGGTATAGAGTGTAGGGTATAGAGTGTAGGGTATAGAGTGTAGGGTATAGAGTGTATGGTATAGATTGTAGGGTATAGAGTGTAGGGTGTAGAGTGTATGTTATAGAGTGTAGGGTATAGACTGTAGGGTATAGAGTTTAGAGTGTAGGGTATAGAGAGTAGGGTATAGAGTGTAAGGTATAGAGTGTAGGGTGTAGAGTGTAGGGTATAGAGTGTAGGGCATAGGGTGTTGGGTATAGAGTGTAGGGTATAGAGTGTAGAGTGTAGGGTATAGAGTGTAGGGTATAGAGTGTAGGGTATAGAGTGTAGAGTGTAGGGTATAGAGTGTAGGGTATTGAGTGTAGGGTATAGAGTGTAGGGTATAGAGTGTAGGGTATAGAGTGTAGAGTGTAGGGTATAGAGTGTAGGGTATTGAGTGTAGGGTATAGAGTGTAGGGTATAGAGTGTAGGGTATAGAGTGTAGAGTTTAGGGTATAGAGTGTAGAGTGTAGGGTATAGAGTGTAGGGTATAGAGTGTAGGGTATAGAGTGTAGGGTAGAGAGTGTAGAGTGTAGGATATAGAGTGTAGGGTATAGAGTGTAGGGTATAGAGTGTAGAGTGTAGGGATTAAAGTGTAGGGTATAGAGTGTAGGGTGTAGAGTGTAGGGTATAGAGTGTAGAGTGTAGGGTATAGAGTGTATGATATAGAGTGTAGGGTATAGAGTGTAGGGTGTAGAGTGTAGGGTATAGAGTGTTGGGCATAGAGTGTAGGGTATAGAGTGTAGGGTATAGAGTGTAGAGTGTAGGGTATAGAGTGTATGGTATAGAGTGTAGGGTATAGAGTGTAGGGTATAGAGTGTAGGGCAAAGAGTGTAGGGTATAGAGTGTAGGGTATAGAGTGTAGGGTATAGAGTGTAGGGTATAGAGTGTAGGGTATATAGTGTAGAGTGTAGGGTATAGAGTGTAGGGTATAGAGTGTAGGGCAAAGAGTGTAGGGTATAGAGTGTAGGGTATAGAGTGTAGGGTATAGAGTGTAGGGTATAGAGTGTAGGGTATATAGTGTAGAGTGTAGGGTATAGAGTGTAGGGTATAGAGTGTAGGGTATAGAGTGTAGGGTATAAAGTGTAGAGTGTAGGGTATAGAGTGTAGGGTATAGAGTGTAGGGTATAGAGTGTAGAGTGTAGGGTATAGAGTGTAGAGTGTAGGGTATAGAGTGTAGGGTACAGAGTGTAGGGTATAGAGTGTAGGGTAGAGAGTGTAGAGTGTAGGGTATAGAGTGTAGGGTATAGAGTGTAGGGTATAGAGTGTAGAGTGTAGGGATTAGAGTGTAGGGTATAGAGTGTAGGGTGTGGAGTGTAGGGTATAGAGTGTAGCGTGTAGGGTATAGAGTGTATGGTATAGAGTGTAGGGTATAGAGTGTAGGGTGTAGAGTGTAGGGTATAGAGTGTAGGGTATAGAGTGTAGGGTATAGAGTGTAGGGTATAGAGTGTAGGGAATAGAGTGTAGAGTGTAAGGTATAGAGTGTAGAGTGTAGGGTATAGAGTGTAAGGTATAGAGTGTAGAGTGTAGGGATTAGAGTGTAGGGTATAGAGTGTAGGGTGTAGAGTGTAGGGTATAGAGTGTAGAGTGTAGGGTATAGAGTGTATGGTATAGAGTGTAGGGTATAGAGTCTAGGGTGTAGAGTGTAGGGTATAGAGTGTAGGGTATAGAGTGTAGGGTATAGAGTGTAGGGTATAGAGTGTAGGGAATAGAGTGTGGAGTGTAAGGTATAGAGTGTAGAGTGTAGGGTATAGAGTGTAGGGTATAGACTGTAGGGTATAGAGTGTAGGGTATAGAGTGTAGGGTATAGATTGTAGAGTGTAGGCTATAGAGTGTAGGGTATAGAGAGTAGAGTGTAGGGTATAGAGTGTAGGGTATAGAGTGTAGGGTATAGAGTGTAGAGTGTAGGGTATAGTGTGTAGGGTATAGAGTGCAGGGTGTAGAGTGTAGGGTATAGAGTGTAGGGTATAGAGTGTAGAGTGTAGGGTATAGAGTGTATGCTATAGAGTGTATGGTGTAGAGTGTATGGTATAGAGTGTAGGGTATAGAGTGTAGAGTGTATGGTATAGAGTGTAGGGTGTAGAGTGTAGGGTATAGAGTGTATGTTATAGAGTGTAGGGTATAGAGTGTAGGGTAGAGAGTGTAGAGTGTAGGGTATAGAGTGTAGGGTATAGAGTGTAGGGTATAGAGTGTAGAGTGTAGGGATTAGAGTGTAGGGTATAGAGTGTAGTGTGTAGAGTGTAGGGTATAGAGTGTAGAGTGTAGGGTATAGAGTGTAGGGTATAGAGTGTAGGGTATAGAATGTAGGGTATAGAGTGTAGAGTGTAGGGTATAGTGTGTAGGGTATAGAGTGCAGGGTGTAGAGTGTAGGGTATGGAGTGTAGGGTATAGAGTGTAGAGTGTAGGGTATAGAGTGTATGCTATAGAGTGTATGGTGTAGAGTGTATGGTATAGAGTGTAGGGTATAGAGTGTAGAGTGTATGGTATAGAGTGTAGGGTGTAGAGTGTAGGGTATAGAGTGTATGTTATAGAGTGTAGGGTATAGAGTGTAGGGTAGAGAGTGTAGAGTGTAGGGTATAGAGTGTAGGGTATAGAGTGTAGGGTATAGAGTGTAGAGTGTAGGGATTAGAGTGTAGGGTATAGAGTGTAGTGTGTAGAGTGTAGGGTATAGAGTGTAGAGTGTAGGGTATAGAGTGTATGGTATAGAGTGTAGGGTATAGAGTGTAGGGTGTAGAGTGTAGGGTATAGAGTGTAGGGTATAGAGTGTAGGGTATAGAGTGTAGGGAATAGAGTGTACAGTGTAAGGTATAGAGTGTAGAGTATAGGGTATAGAGTGTAGGGTATAGAGTGTAGAGTGTAGGGATTAGAGTGTAGGGTATAGAGTGTAGGGTGTAGAGTGTAGGGTATAGAGTGTAGAGTGTAGGGTATAGAGTGTATGGTATAGAGTGTAGGGTATAGAGTGTAGGGTGTAGAGTGTAGGGTATAGAGTGTAGGGTATAGAGTGTAGGGTATAGAGTGTAAGGTATAGAGTGTAGGGAATAGAGTGTAGAGTGTAAGGTATAGAGTGTAGAGTGTAGGGTATAGAGTGTAGGGTATAGACTGTAGGGTATAGAGTGTAGGGTATAGAGTGTAGGGTATAGAGTGTAGGGTATAGAGTGTAGGGTATAGAGTGTAGAGTGTAGAGTATAGTGTGTAGGGTATAGAGTGCAGGGTGTAGAGTGTAGGGTATAGAGTGTAGGGTATAGAATGTAGAGTGTAGGGTATAGAGTGTATGCTATAGAGTGTATGGTGTAGAGTGTATGGTATAGAGTGTAGGGTATAGAGTGTAGAGTGTAGGGTATAGAGTGTAGGGTATAGAGTGTATGTTATAGAGTGTAGGGTATAGAGTGTAGAGTGTAGGGTATAGAGTTTAGAGTGTAGGGTATAGAGTGTAGGGTATAGAGTGTAAGGTATAGAGTGTAGGGTGTAGAGTGTAGGGTATAGATTGTAGGGTATAGAGTGTAGGGTATAGAGTGTACGGTATAGAGTGTAGGGTATGGAGTGTATGGTCTAGAGTGTAGGGTATAGAGTGTAGAGTGTAGGGTATAGAGTGTAGGGTATAGAGTGTAGGGTATAGAGTGTAGGGTATAGAGTGTAGGGTATAGAGTGTAGAGTGCAGGGTATAGAGTTTAGAGTGTAGGGTATAGAGTGTAGTGTGTAGAGTGTAGGGTATAGAGTGTAGAGTGTAGGGTATAGAGTGTATGGTATAGAGTGTAGGGTATAGAGTGTAGGGTGTAGAGTGTAGGGTATTGAGTGTAGGGTATAGAGTGTAGGGTATAGAGTGTAGGGAATAGAGTGTAGAGTGTAAGTATAGAGTGTAGAGTATAGGGTATAGAGTGTAGGGTATAGAGTGTAGAGTGTAGGGATTAGAGTGTAGGGTATAGAGTGTAGGGTGTAGAGTGTAGGGTATAGAGTGTAGAGTGTAGGGTATAGAGTGTATGGTATAGAGTGTAGGGTATAGAGTGTAGGGTATAGAGTGTAGGGTATAGAGTGTAGGGTATAGAGTGTAAGGTATAGAGTGTAGGGTATAGAGTGTAGGGTATAGAGTGTAGAGTGTAGAGTATAGTGTGTAGGGTATAGAGTGCAGGGTGTAGAGTGTAGGGTATAGAGTGTAGGGTATAGAATGTAGAGTGTAGGGTATAGAGTGTATGCTATAGAGTGTATGGTGTAGAACGTATGGTATAGAGTGTAGGGTATAGAGTGTAGAGTGTAGGGTATAGAGTGTAGGGTATAGAGTGTATGTTATAGAGTGTAGGGTATAGAGTGTAGAGTGTAGGGTATAGAGTTTAGAGTGTAGGGTATAGAGTGTAGGGTATAGAGTGTAAGGTATAGAGTGTAGGGTGTAGAGTGTAGGGTATAGATTGCAGGGTATAGAGTGTAGGGTATAGAGTGTACGGTATAGAGTGTAGGGTGTAGAGTGTAGGGTATAGATTGTAGGGTATAGAGTGTAGGGTATAGAGTGTACGGTATAGAGTGTAGGGTATGGAGTGTATGGTCTAGAGTGTAGGGTATAGAGTGTAGAGTGTAGGGTATAGAGTGTAGGGTGTAGAGTGTATGTTATAGAGTGTAGGGTATAGAGTGTAGGGTATAGAGTTTAGAGTGTAGGGTATAGAGAGTAGGGTATAGAGTGTAAGGTATAGAGTGTAGGGTGTAGAGTGTAGGGTATAGAGTGTAGGGCATAGGGTGTAGGGTATAGAGTGTAGGGTATAGAGTGTAGAGTGTAGGGTATAGAGTGTAGGGTATAGAGTGTAGGGTATAGAGTGTAGAGTGTAGGGTATAGAGTGTAGGGTATTGAGTGTAGGGTATAGAGTGTAGGGTATAGAGTGTAGGGTATAGAGTGTAGAGTTTAGGGTATAGAGTGTAGAGTGTAGGGTATAGAGTGTAGGGTATAGAGTGTAGGGTATAGAGTGTAGGGTAGAGAGTGTAGAGTGTAGAATATAGAGTGTAGGGTATAGAGTGTAGGGTATAGAGTGTAGAGTGTAGGGATTAAAGTGTAGGGTATAGAGTGTAGGGTGTAGAGTGTAGGGTATAGAGTGTAGAGTGTAGGGTATAGAGTGTATGATATAGAGTGTAGGGTATAGAGTGTAGGGTGTAGAGTGTAGGGTATAGAGTGTTGGGCATAGAGTGTAGGGTATAGAGTGTAGGGTATAGAGTGTAGAGTGTAGGGTATAGAGTGTATGGTATAGAGTGTAGGGTATAGAGTGTAGGGTATAGAGTGTAGGGCAAAGAGTGTAGGGTATAGAGTGTAGGGTATAGAGTGTAGGGTATAGAGTGTAGGGTATAGAGTGTAGGGTATATAGTGTAGAGTGTAGGGTATAGAGTGTAGGGTATAGAGTGTAGGGCAAAGAGTGTAGGGTATAGAGTGTAGGGTATAGAGTGTAGGGTATAGAGTGTAGGGTATAGAGTGTAGGGTATATAGTGTAGGGTATATAGTGTAGAGTGTAGGGTATAGAGTGTAGGGTATAGAGTGTAGGGTATAGAGTGTAGGGTATATAGTGTAGAGTGTAGGGTATAGAGTGTAGGGTATAGAGTGTAGGGTATAGAGTGTAGGGTATAGAGTGCAGGGTATAGAGTGTAGAGTGTAGGGTATAGAGTGTAGAGTATAGGGTATAGAGTGTAGGGTATAGAGTGTAGGGTATAGAGTGTAGGGTATAGAGTGTAGAGTGTAGGGTATAGAGTGTAGGGTATAGAGTGTAGGGAGTAGAGTGTAGGGTATAGAGTGTAGGGTTCAGAGTGTAGGGTATAGAGTGTAGGGTATAGAGTGTATGGTATAGAGTGTAGGGTATAGAGTGTAGGGTATAGAGTGTAGGGTATAGAGTGTAGGGTATAGAGTGTAGAGTGTAGGGTATACAGTGTAGGGTATAGAGTGTATGGTATAGAGTGTAGGGTATAGAGTGTAGGGTATAGAGTGTAGGGTATAGAGTGTAGGGTATAGAGTGTAGAGTGTCGGGATTAGAGTGTAGGGTATAGAGTGTAGGATGTAGAGTGTAGGGTATAGAGTGTAGAGTGTAGGGTATAGAGTGTATGGTATAGAGTGTAGGGTATAGAGTGTAGGGTGTAGAGTGTAGGGTATAGAGTGTAGGGTATAGAGTGTATGGTATAGAGTGTAGGGAATAGAGTGTAGAGTGTAAGGTATAGAGTGTAGAGTGTAGGGTATAGAGTGTAGGGTATAGACTGTAGGGTATAGAGTGTAGGGTATAGATTGTAGAGTGTAGGCTATAGAGTGTAGGGAATAGAGTGTAGAGTGTAGGGTATAGAGTGTAGGGTATAGAGTGTAGGGTATAGAGTGTAGGGTATAGAGTGTAGGGCATAGAGTGTAGGGTATAGAGTGTAGGGTATAGAGTGTAGGGTATAGAGTGTAGAGTGTAGGGCATCGAGTGTAGAGTGTAGGGTATAGAGTGTAGGGCATAGAGTGTAGGGTATAGAGTGTAGAGTGTAGGGTATAGAGTGTAGAGTGTAGGGTATAGAGTGTAGGGTATAGAGTGTAGGGTAGAGAGTGTAGGGTAGAGAGTGTAGAGTGTAGCGTATAGAGTGTAGGGTATAGAGTGTAGGGTATAGATTGTAGAGTGTAGGGATTATAGTGTAGTGTATAGAGTGTAGGGTGTAGAGTGTAGGGTATAGAGTGTAGAGTGTAGGGTATAGAGTGTATGGTATAGAGTGTAGGGTATAGAGTGTGGGGTGTAGAGTGTAGGGTATAGAGTGTAGGGTACAGAGTGTAGGGAATAGAGTGTAGAGTGTAAGGTATAGAGTGTAGAGTGTAGGGCATAGAGTGTAGAGTGTAGGGTATAGAGTGTAGGGTATAGAGTGTAGGGTATAGAGTGTAGGGTATAGAGTGTAGGGTATAGAGTGTAGAGTGTAGGGTATAGAGTGTAGAGTGTAGGGTATAGAGTGTAGAGTGTAGGGTATAGAGTGTAGGGTATAGAGTGTAGGGTATAGAGTGTAGGGTATAGAGTGTAGGGTATAGAGTGTAGAGTGTAGGGTATAGAGTGTAGAGTGTAGGGTATAGAGTGTAGGGTATAGTGTGCAGGGTATAGAGTGTAGGGTAGAGAGTGTAGAGTGTAGGGTATAGAGTGTAGGGTATAGAGTGTAGGGTATAGAGTGTAGAGTGTAGGGATTAGAGTGTAGGGTATAGAGTGTAGGGTATAGAGTGTAGGGTGTATAGTGTAGGGTATAGAGTGTAGGGTATAGAGTGTAGGGTATAGAGTGTAGGGAATAGAGTGTAGAGTGTAAGGTATAGAGTGTAGAGTGTATGGTATAGAGTGTAAGGTATAGAGTGTAGAGTGTAGGGATTAGAGTGTAGGGTATAGAGTGTAGGGTGTAGAGTGTAGGGTATAGAGTGTAGAGTGTATGGTATAGAGTGTAGGGTATAGAGTGTAGGGTGTAGAGTGTAGGGTATAGAGTGTAGGGTATAGAGTGTAGGGTATAGAGTGTAGGGTATAGAGTGTAGGGAATAGAGTGTGGAGTGTAAGGTATAGAGTGTAGAGTGTAGGGTATAGAGTGTAGGGTATAGACTGTAGGGTATAGAGTGTAGGGTATAGAGTGTAGGGTATAGAGTGTAGGGTATAGATTGTAGAGTGTAGGCTATAGAGTGTAGGGTATAGAGAGTAGAGTGTAGGGTATAGAGTGTAGGGTATAGAGTGTAGGGTATAGAGTGTAGGGTATAGAGTGTAGAGTGTAGGGTATAGTGTGTAGGGTATAGAGTGCAGGGTGTAGAGTGTAGGGTATAGAGTGTAGGGTATAGAGTGTAGAGTGTAGGGTATAGAGTGTATGCTATAGAGTGTATGGTGTAGAGTGTATGGTATAGAGTGTAGGGTATAGAGTGTAGAGTGTATGGTATAGAGTGTAGGGTGTAGAGTGTAGGGTATAGAGTGTATGTTATAGAGTGTAGGGTATAGAGTGTAGGGTAGAGAGTGTAGAGTGTAGGGTATAGAGTGTAGGGTATAGAGTGTAGGGTATAGAGTGTAGAGTGTAGGGATTAGAGTGTAGGGTATAGAGTGTAGTGTGTAGAGTGTAGGGTATAGAGTGTAGAGTGTAGGGTATAGAGTGTAGGGTATAGAGTGTAGGGTATAGAGTGTAGGGTATAGAGTGTAGAGTGTAGGGTATAGTGTGTAGGGTATAGAGTGCAGGGTGTAGAGTGTAGGGTATAGAGTGTAGGGTATAGAGTGTAGAGTGTAGGGTATAGAGTGTATGCTATAGAGTGTATGGTGTAGAGTGTATGGTATAGAGTGTAGGGTATAGAGTGTAGAGTGTATGGTATAGAGTGTAGGGTGTAGAGTGTAGGGTATAGAGTGTATGTTATAGAGTGTAGGGTATAGAGTGTAGGGTAGAGAGTGTAGAGTGTAGGGTATAGAGTGTAGGGTATAGAGTGTAGGGTATAGAGTGTAGAGTGTAGGGATTAGAGTGTAGGGTATAGAGTGTAGTGTGTAGAGTGTAGGGTATAGAGTGTAGAGTGTAGGGTATAGAGTGTATGGTATAGAGTGTAGGGTATAGAGTGTAGGGTGTAGAGTGTAGGGTATAGAGTGTAGGGTATAGAGTGTAGGGTATAGAGTGTAGGGAATAGAGTGTAGAGTGTAAGGTATAGAGTGTAGAGTATAGGGTATAGAGTGTAGGGTATAGAGTGTAGAGTGTAGGGATTAGAGTGTAGGGTATAGAGTGTAGGGTGTAGAGTGTAGGGTATAGAGTGTAGAGTGTAGGGTATAGAGTGTATGGTATAGAGTGTAGGGTATAGAGTGTAGGGTGTAGAGTGTAGGGTATAGAGTGTAGGGTATAGAGTGTAGGGTATAGAGTGTAAGGTATAGAGTGTAGGGAATAGAGTGTAGAGTGTAAGGTATAGAGTGTAGAGTGTAGGGTATAGAGTGTAGGGTATAGACTGTAGGGTATAGAGTGTAGGGTATAGAGTGTAGGGTATAGAATGTAGAGTGTAGGGTATAGAGTGTATGCTATAGAGTGTATGGTGTAGAGTGTATGGTATAGAGTGTAGGGTATAGAGTGTAGAGTGTAGGGTATAGAGTGTAGGGTATAGAGTGTATGTTATAGAGTGTAGGGTATAGAGTGTAGAGTGTAGGGTATAGAGTTTAGAGTGTAGGGTATAGAGTGTAGGGTATAGAGTGTAAGGTATAGAGTGTAGGGTGTAGAGTGTAGGGTATAGATTGTAGGGTATAGAGTGTAGGGTATAGAGTGTACGGTATAGAGTGTAGGGTATGGAGTGTATGGTCTAGAGTGTAGGGTATAGAGTGTAGAGTGTAGGGTATAGAGTGTAGGGTATAGAGTGTAGGGTATAGAGTGTAGGGTATAGAGTGTAGGGTATAGAGTGTAGGGTATAGAGTGTAGAGTGCAGGGTATAGAGTTTAGAGTGTAGGGTATAGAGTGTAGGGTATAGAGTGTAGGGTATAGAGTGTATGGTATAGATTGTAGGGTATAGAGTGTAGGGTGTAGAGTGTATGTTATAGAGTGTAGGGTATAGAGTGTAGGGTATAGAGTTTAGAGTGTAGGGTATAGAGAGTAGGGTATAGAGTGTAAGGTATAGAGTGTAGGGTGTAGAGTGTAGGGTATAGAGTGTAGGGCATAGGGTGTAGGGTATAGAGTGTAGGGTATAGAGTGTAGAGTGTAGGGTATAGAGTGTAGGGTATAGAGTGTAGGGTATAGAGTGTAGAGTGTAGGGTATAGAGTGTAGGGTATTGAGTGTAGGGTATAGAGTGTAGGGTATAGAGTGTTGGGTATAGAGTGTAGAGTTTAGGGTATAGAGTGTAGAGTGTAGGGTATAGAGTGTAGGGTATAGAGTGTAGGGTATAGAGTGTAGGGTAGAGAGTCTAGAGTGTAGGATATAGAGTGTAGGGTATAGAGTGTAGGGTATAGAGTGTAGAGTGTAGGGATTAAAGTGTAGGGTATAGAGTGTAGGGTGTAGAGTGTAGGGTATAGAGTGTAGAGTGTAGGGTATAGAGTGTATGATATAGAGTGTAGGGTATAGAGTGTAGGGTGTAGAGTGTAGGGTATAGAGTGTTGGGCATAGAGTGTAGGGTATAGAGTGTAGGGTATAGAGTGTAGAGTGTAGGGTATAGAGTGTATGGTATAGAGTGTAGGGTATAGAGTGTAGGGTATAGAGTGTAGGGCAAAGAGTGTAGGGTATAGAGTGTAGGGTATAGAGTGTAGGGTATAGAGTGTAGGGTATAGAGTGTAGGGTATATAGTGTAGAGTGTAGGGTATAGAGTGTAGGGTATAGAGTGTAGGGCAAAGAGTGTAGGGTATAGAGTGTAGGGTATAGAGTGTAGGGTATAGAGTGTAGGGTATAGAGTGTAGGGTATATAGTGTAGAGTGTAGGGTATAGAGTGTAGGGTATAGAGTGTAGGGTATAGAGTGTAGGGTATAAAGTGTAGAGTGTAGGGTATAGAGTGTAGGGTATAGAGTGTAGGGTATAGAGTGTAGAGTGTAGGGTATAGAGTGTAGAGTGTAGGGTATAGAGTGTAGGGTACAGAGTGTAGGGTATAGAGTGTAGGGTAGAGAGTGTAGAGTGTAGGGTATAGAGTGTAGGGTATAGAGTGTAGGGTATAGAGTGTAGAGTGTAGGGATTAGAGTGTAGGGTATAGAGTGTAGGGTGTGGAGTGTAGGGTATAGAGTGTAGAGTGTAGGGTATAGAGTGTATGGTATAGAGTGTAGGGTATAGAGTGTAGGGTGTAGAGTGTAGGGTATAGAGTGTAGGGTATAGAGTGTAGGGTATAGAGTGTAGGGAATAGAGTGTAGAGTGTAAGGTATAGAGTGTAGAGTGTAGGGTATAGAGTGTAAGGTATAGAGTGTAGAGTGTAGGGATTAGAGTGTAGGGTATAGAGTGTAGGGTGTAGAGTGTAGGGTATAGAGTGTAGAGTGTAGGGTATAGAGTGTATGGTATAGAGTGTAGGGTATAGAGTCTAGGGTGTAGAGTGTAGGGTATAGAGTGTAGGGTATAGAGTGTAGGGTATAGAGTGTAGGGTATAGAGTGTAGGGAATAGAGTGTGGAGTGTAAGGTATAGAGTGTAGAGTGTAGGGTATAGACTGTAGGGTATAGAGTGTAGGGTATAGAGTGTAGGGTATAGATTGTGGAGTGTAGGCTATAGAGTGTAGGGTATAGAGAGTAGAGTGTAGGGTATAGAGTGTAGGGTATAGAGTGTAGAGTGTAGGGTATAGTGTGTAGGGTATAGAGTGCAGGGTGTAGAGTGTAGGGTATAGAGTGTAGGGTATAGAGTGTAGAGTGTAGGGTATAGAGTGTATGCTATAGAGTGTATGGTGTAGAGTGTATGGTATAGAGTGTAGGGTATAGAGTGTAGAGTGTATGGTATAGAGTGTAGAGTGTAGGGTATAGAGTGTAGAGTGTAGGGTATAGAGTGTAGGGTATAGAGTGTAGGGTATAGAGTGTAGGGTATAGAGTGTAGGGTATAGAGTGTAGAGTGTAGGGTATAGAGTGTAGAGTGTAGGGTATAGAGTGTAGGGTATAGTGTGCAGGGTATAGAGTGTAGGGTAGAGAGTGTAGAGTGTAGGGTATAGAGTGTAGGGTATAGAGTGTAGGGTATAGAGTGTAGAGTGTAGGGATTAGAGTGTAGGGTATAGAGTGTAGGGTATAGAGTGTAGGGTGTATAGTGTAGGGTATAGAGTGTAGGGTATAGAGTGTAGGGTATAGAGTGTAGGGAATAGAGTGTAGAGTGTAAGGTATAGAGTGTAGAGTGTATGGTATAGAGTGTAAGGTATAGAGTGTAGAGTGTAGGGATTAGAGTGTAGGGTATAGAGTGTAGGGTGTAGAGTGTAGGGTATAGAGTGTAGAGTGTATGGTATAGAGTGTAGGGTATAGAGTGTAGGGTGTAGAGTGTAGGGTATAGAGTGTAGGGTATAGAGTGTAGGGTATAGAGTGTAGGGTATAGAGTGTAGGGAATAGAGTGTGGAGTGTAAGGTATAGAGTGTAGAGTGTAGGGTATAGAGTGTAGGGTATAGACTGTAGGGTATAGAGTGTAGGGTATAGAGTGTAGGGTATAGAGTGTAGGGTATAGATTGTAGAGTGTAGGCTATAGAGTGTAGGGTATAGAGAGTAGAGTGTAGGGTATAGAGTGTAGGGTATAGAGTGTAGGGTATAGAGTGTAGGGTATAGAGTGTAGAGTGTAGGGTATAGTGTGTAGGGTATAGAGTGCAGGGTGTAGAGTGTAGGGTATAGAGTGTAGGGTATAGAGTGTAGAGTGTAGGGTATAGAGTGTATGCTATAGAGTGTATGGTGTAGAGTGTATGGTATAGAGTGTAGGGTATAGAGTGTAGAGTGTATGGTATAGAGTGTAGGGTGTAGAGTGTAGGGTATAGAGTGTATGTTATAGAGTGTAGGGTATAGAGTGTAGGGTAGAGAGTGTAGAGTGTAGGGTATAGAGTGTAGGGTATAGAGTGTAGGGTATAGAGTGTAGAGTGTAGGGATTAGAGTGTAGGGTATAGAGTGTAGTGTGTAGAGTGTAGGGTATAGAGTGTAGAGTGTAGGGTATAGAGTGTAGGGTATAGAGTGTAGGGTATAGAGTGTAGGGTATAGAGTGTAGAGTGTAGGGTATAGTGTGTAGGGTATAGAGTGCAGGGTGTAGAGTGTAGGGTATAGAGTGTAGGGTATAGAGTGTAGAGTGTAGGGTATAGAGTGTATGCTATAGAGTGTATGGTGTAGAGTGTATGGTATAGAGTGTAGGGTATAGAGTGTAGAGTGTATGGTATAGAGTGTAGGGTGTAGAGTGTAGGGTATAGAGTGTATGTTATAGAGTGTAGGGTATAGAGTGTAGGGTAGAGAGTGTAGAGTGTAGGGTATAGAGTGTAGGGTATAGAGTGTAGGGTATAGAGTGTAGAGTGTAGGGATTAGAGTGTAGGGTATAGAGTGTAGTGTGTAGAGTGTAGGGTATAGAGTGTAGAGTGTAGGGTATAGAGTGTATGGTATAGAGTGTAGGGTATAGAGTGTAGGGTGTAGAGTGTAGGGTATAGAGTGTAGGGTATAGAGTGTAGGGTATAGAGTGTAGGGAATAGAGTGTAGAGTGTAAGGTATAGAGTGTAGAGTATAGGGTATAGAGTGTAGGGTATAGAGTGTAGAGTGTAGGGATTAGAGTGTAGGGTATAGAGTGTAGGGTGTAGAGTGTAGGGTATAGAGTGTAGAGTGTAGGGTATAGAGTGTATGGTATAGAGTGTAGGGTATAGAGTGTAGGGTGTAGAGTGTAGGGTATAGAGTGTAGGGTATAGAGTGTAGGGTATAGAGTGTAAGGTATAGAGTGTAGGGAATAGAGTGTAGAGTGTAAGGTATAGAGTGTAGAGTGTAGGGTATAGAGTGTAGGGTATAGACTGTAGGGTATAGAGTGTAGGGTATAGAGTGTAGGGTATAGAATGTAGAGTGTAGGGTATAGAGTGTATGCTATAGAGTGTATGGTGTAGAGTGTATGGTATAGAGTGTAGGGTATAGAGTGTAGAGTGTAGGGTATAGAGTGTAGGGTATAGAGTGTATGTTATAGAGTGTAGGGTATAGAGTGTAGAGTGTAGGGTATAGAGTTTAGAGTGTAGGGTATAGAGTGTAGGGTATAGAGTGTAAGGTATAGAGTGTAGGGTGTAGAGTGTAGGGTATAGATTGTAGGGTATAGAGTGTAGGGTATAGAGTGTACGGTATAGAGTGTAGGGTATGGAGTGTATGGTCTAGAGTGTAGGGTATAGAGTGTAGAGTGTAGGGTATAGAGTGTAGGGTATAGAGTGTAGGGTATAGAGTGTAGGGTATAGAGTGTAGGGTATAGAGTGTAGGGTATAGAGTGTAGAGTGCAGGGTATAGAGTTTAGAGTGTAGGGTATAGAGTGTAGGGTATAGAGTGTAGGGTATAGAGTGTATGGTATAGATTGTAGGGTATAGAGTGTAGGGTGTAGAGTGTATGTTATAGAGTGTAGGGTATAGAGTGTAGGGTATAGAGTTTAGAGTGTAGGGTATAGAGAGTAGGGTATAGAGTGTAAGGTATAGAGTGTAGGGTGTAGAGTGTAGGGTATAGAGTGTAGGGCATAGGGTGTAGGGTATAGAGTGTAGGGTATAGAGTGTAGAGTGTAGGGTATAGAGTGTAGGGTATAGAGTGTAGGGTATAGAGTGTAGAGTGTAGGGTATAGAGTGTAGGGTATTGAGTGTAGGGTATAGAGTGTAGGGTATAGAGTGTTGGGTATAGAGTGTAGAGTTTAGGGTATAGAGTGTAGAGTGTAGGGTATAGAGTGTAGGGTATAGAGTGTAGGGTATAGAGTGTAGGGTAGAGAGTCTAGAGTGTAGGATATAGAGTGTAGGGTATAGAGTGTAGGGTATAGAGTGTAGAGTGTAGGGATTAAAGTGTAGGGTATAGAGTGTAGGGTGTAGAGTGTAGGGTATAGAGTGTAGAGTGTAGGGTATAGAGTGTATGATATAGAGTGTAGGGTATAGAGTGTAGGGTGTAGAGTGTAGGGTATAGAGTGTTGGGCATAGAGTGTAGGGTATAGAGTGTAGGGTATAGAGTGTAGAGTGTAGGGTATAGAGTGTATGGTATAGAGTGTAGGGTATAGAGTGTAGGGTATAGAGTGTAGGGCAAAGAGTGTAGGGTATAGAGTGTAGGGTATAGAGTGTAGGGTATAGAGTGTAGGGTATAGAGTGTAGGGTATATAGTGTAGAGTGTAGGGTATAGAGTGTAGGGTATAGAGTGTAGGGCAAAGAGTGTAGGGTATAGAGTGTAGGGTATAGAGTGTAGGGTATAGAGTGTAGGGTATAGAGTGTAGGGTATATAGTGTAGAGTGTAGGGTATAGAGTGTAGGGTATAGAGTGTAGGGTATAGAGTGTAGGGTATAAAGTGTAGAGTGTAGGGTATAGAGTGTAGGGTATAGAGTGTAGGGTATAGAGTGTAGAGTGTAGGGTATAGAGTGTAGAGTGTAGGGTATAGAGTGTAGGGTACAGAGTGTAGGGTATAGAGTGTAGGGTAGAGAGTGTAGAGTGTAGGGTATAGAGTGTAGGGTATAGAGTGTAGGGTATAGAGTGTAGAGTGTAGGGATTAGAGTGTAGGGTATAGAGTGTAGGGTGTGGAGTGTAGGGTATAGAGTGTAGAGTGTAGGGTATAGAGTGTATGGTATAGAGTGTAGGGTATAGAGTGTAGGGTGTAGAGTGTAGGGTATAGAGTGTAGGGTATAGAGTGTAGGGTATAGAGTGTAGGGAATAGAGTGTAGAGTGTAAGGTATAGAGTGTAGAGTGTAGGGTATAGAGTGTAAGGTATAGAGTGTAGAGTGTAGGGATTAGAGTGTAGGGTATAGAGTGTAGGGTGTAGAGTGTAGGGTATAGAGTGTAGAGTGTAGGGTATAGAGTGTATGGTATAGAGTGTAGGGTATAGAGTCTAGGGTGTAGAGTGTAGGGTATAGAGTGTAGGGTATAGAGTGTAGGGTATAGAGTGTAGGGTATAGAGTGTAGGGAATAGAGTGTGGAGTGTAAGGTATAGAGTGTAGAGTGTAGGGTATAGACTGTAGGGTATAGAGTGTAGGGTATAGAGTGTAGGGTATAGATTGTGGAGTGTAGGCTATAGAGTGTAGGGTATAGAGAGTAGAGTGTAGGGTATAGAGTGTAGGGTATAGAGTGTAGAGTGTAGGGTATAGTGTGTAGGGTATAGAGTGCAGGGTGTAGAGTGTAGGGTATAGAGTGTAGGGTATAGAGTGTAGAGTGTAGGGTATAGAGTGTATGCTATAGAGTGTATGGTGTAGAGTGTATGGTATAGAGTGTAGGGTATAGAGTGTAGAGTGTATGGTATAGAGTGTAGGGTGTAGAGTGTAGGGTATAGAGTGTATGTTATAGAGTGTAGGGTATAGAGTGTAGGGTAGAGAGTGTAGAGTGTAGGGTATAGAGTGTAGGGTATAGAGTGTAGGGTATAGAGTGTAGAGTGTAGGGATTAGAGTGTAGGGTATAGAGTGTAGTGTGTAGAGTGTAGGGTATAGAGTGTAGAGTGTAGGGTATAGAGTGTAGGGTATAGAGTGTAGGGTATAGAGTGTAGGGTATAGAGTGTAGAGTGTAGGGTATAGTGTGTAGGGTATAGAGTGCAGGGTGTAGAGTGTAGGGTATGGAGTGTAGGGTATAGAGTGTAGAGTGTAGGGTATAGAGTGTATGCTATAGAGTGTATGGTGTAGAGTGTATGGTATAGAGTGTAGGGTATAGAGTGTAGAGTGTATGGTATAGAGTGTAGGGTGTAGAGTGTAGGGTATAGAGTGTATGTTATAGAGTGTAGGGTATAGAGTGTAGGGTAGAGAGTGTAGAGTGTAGGGTATAGAGTGTAGGGTATAGAGTGTAGGGTATAGAGTGTAGAGTGTAGGGATTAGAGTGTAGGGTATAGAGTGTAGTGTGTAGAGTGTAGGGTATAGAGTGTAGAGTGTAGGGTATAGAGTGTATGGTATAGAGTGTAGGGTATAGAGTGTAGGGTGTAGAGTGTAGGGTATAGAGTGTAGGGTATAGAGTGTAGGGTATAGAGTGTAGGGAATAGAGTGTAGAGTGTAAGGTATAGAGTGTAGAGTATAGGGTATAGAGTGTAGGGTATAGAGTGTAGAGTGTAGGGATTAGAGTGTAGGGTATAGAGTGTAGGGTGTAGAGTGTAGGGTATAGAGTGTAGAGTGTAGGGTATAGAGTGTATGGTATAGAGTGTAGGGTATAGAGTGTAGGGTGTAGAGTGTAGGGTATAGAGTGTAGGGTATAGAGTGTAGGGTATAGAGTGTAAGGTATAGAGTGTAGGGAATAGAGTGTAGAGTGTAAGGTATAGAGTGTAGAGTGTAGGGTATAGAGTGTAGGGTATAGACTGTAGGGTATAGAGTGTAGGGTATAGAGTGTAGGGTATAGAGTGTAGGGTATAGAGTGTAGGGTATAGAGTGTAGGGTATAGAGTGTAGAGTGTAGAGTATAGTGTGTAGGGTATAGAGTGCAGGGTGTAGAGTGTAGGGTATAGAGTGTAGGGTATAGAATGTAGAGTGTAGGGTATAGAGTGTATGCTATAGAGTGTATGGTGTAGAGTGTATGGTATAGAGTGTAGGGTATAGAGTGTAGAGTGTAGGGTATAGAGTGTAGGGTATAGAGTGTATGTTATAGAGTGTAGGGTATAGAGTGTAGAGTGTAGGGTATAGAGTTTAGAGTGTAGGGTATAGAGCGTAGGGTATAGAGTGTAAGGTATAGAGTGTAGGGTGTAGAGTGTAGGGTATAGATTGTAGGGTATAGAGTGTAGGGTATGGAGTGTATGGTCTAGAGTGTAGGGTATAGAGTGTAGAGTGTAGGGTATAGAGTGTAGGGTATAGAGTGTAGGGTATAGAGTGTAGGGTATAGAGTGTAGAGTGCAGGGTATAGAGTTTAGAGTGTAGGGTATAGAGTGTAGTGTGTAGAGTGTAGGGTATAGAGTGTAGAGTGTAGGGTATAGAGTGTATGGTATAGAGTGTAGGGTATAGAGTGTAGGGTGTAGAGTGTAGGGTATTGAGTGTAGGGTATAGAGTGTAGGGTATAGAGTGTAGGGAATAGAGTGTAGAGTGTAAGTATAGAGTGTAGAGTATAGGGTATAGAGTGTAGGGTATAGAGTGTAGAGTGTAGGGATTAGAGTGTAGGGTATAGAGTGTAGGGTGTAGAGTGTAGGGTATAGAGTGTAGAGTGTAGGGTATAGAGTGTATGGTATAGAGTGTAGGGTATAGAGTGTAGGGTGTAGAGTGTAGGGTATAGAGTGTAGGGTATAGAGTGTAGGGTATAGAGTGTAAGGTATAGAGTGTAGGGAATAGAGTGTAGAGTGTAAGGTATAGAGTGTAGAGTGTAGGGTATAGAGTGTAGGGTATAGAGTGTAGGGTATAGAGTGTAGGGTATAGAGTGTAGGGTATAGAGTGTAGGGTATAGAGTGTAGGGTATAGAGTGTAGGGTATAGAGTGTAGAGTGTAGAGTATAGTGTGTAGGGTATAGAGTGCAGGGTGTAGAGTGTAGGGTATAGAGTGTAGGGTATAGAATGTAGAGTGTAGGGTATAGAGTGTATGCTATAGAGTGTATGGTGTAGAGTGTATGGTATAGAGTGTAGGGTATAGAGTGTAGAGTGTAGGGTATAGAGTGTAGGGTATAGAGTGTATGATATAGAGTGTAGGGTATAGAGTGTAGAGTGTAGGGTATAGAGTTTAGAGTGTAGGGTATAGAGTGTAGGGTATAGAGTGTAAGGTATAGAGTGTAGGGTGTAGAGTGTAGGGTATAGATTGTAGGGTATAGAGTGTAGGGTATAGAGTGTACGGTATAGAGTGTAGGGTATGGAGTGTATGGTCTAGAGTGTAGGGTATAGAGTGTAGAGTGTAGGGTATAGAGTGTAGGGTATAGAGTGTAGGGTATAGAGTGTAGGGTATAGAGTGTAGGGTATAGAGTGTAGAGTGCAGGGTATAGAGTTTAGAGTGTAGGGTATAGAGTGTAGGGTATAGAGTGTAAGGTATAGAGTGTAGGGTGTAGAGTGTAGGGTATAGAGTGTAGGGTATAGGGTGTAGGGTATAGAGTGTAGGGTATAGAGTGTAGGGTACAGAGTGTATGGTATAGAGTGTAGGGTATAGAGTGTAGGGTATAGAGTGTATGGTATAGAGTGTAGGGTATAGAGTGTAGGGTATAGAGTGTATGTTATAGAGTGTAGGGTATAGAGCGTAGAGTGTAGGGTATAGAGTGTAGAGTGTAGAGTGTAGGGTATAGAGTGTAGAGTGTAGGGTATAGAGTGTAGAGTGTAGGGTATAGAGTTTAGAGTGTAGGGTATAGAGTGTAGGGTATAGAGTGTAAGGCGTAGAGTGTAGGGTATAGAGTGTAGGGTATAGAGTGTAGGGTATAGAGTGTAGGGTATAGAGTGTATGGTATAGAGTGTAGAGTGTAGGGTATAGAGTTTAGAGTGTAGGGTATAGAGTGTAAGGTATAGAGTGTAGGGTGTAGAGTGTAGGGTATAGAGTGTAGGGTATAGAGTGTATGGTATAGAGTGTACGGTATAGAGTGTAGGGTATAGAGTGTATGGTATAGAGTGTAGGGTATAGAGTGTAGGGTATAGAGTGTAGGGTATAGAGTGTATGGTATAGATTGTAGGGTATAGAGTGTAGGGTGTAGAGTGCATGTTATAGAGTGTAGGGTATAGAGTGTAGGGTATAGAGTTTAGAGTGTAGGGTATAGAGAGTAGGGTATAGAGTGTAAGGTATAGAGTGTAGGGTGTAGAGTGTAGGGTATAGAGTGTAGGGCATAGGGTGTAGGGTATAGAGTGTAGGGTATAGAGTGTAGAGTGTAGGGTATAGAGTGTAGGGTATAGAGTGTAGGGTATAGAGTGTAGAGTGTAGGGTATAGAGTGTAGGGTATTGAGTGTAGGGTATAGAGTGTAGGGTATAGAGTGTAGGGTATAGAGTGTAGAGTTTAGAGTATAGAGTGTAGAGTGTAGGGTATAGAGTGTAGGGTATAGAGTGTAGGGTATAGAGTGTAGGGTAGAGAGTGTAGAGTGTAGGATATAGAGTGTAGGGTATAGAGTGTAGGGTATAGAGTGTAGAGTGTAGGGATTAAAGTGTAGGGTATAGAGTGTAGGGTGTAGAGTGTAGGGTATAGAGTGTAGAGTGTAGGGTATAGAGTGTATGATATAGAGTGTAGGGTATAGAGTGTAGGGTGTAGAGTGTAGGGTATAGAGTGTTGGGCATAGAGTGTAGGGTATAGAGTGTAGGGTATAGAGTGTAGAGTGTAGGGTATAGAGTGTATGGTATAGAGTGTAGGATATAGAGTGTAGGGTATAGAGTGTAGGGCAAAGAGTGTAGGGTATAGAGTGTAGGGTATAGAGTGTAGGGTATAGAGTGTAGGGTATAGAGTGTAGGGTATATAGTGTAGAGTGTGGGGTATAGAGTGTAGGGTATAGAGTGTAGGGCAAAGAGTGTAGGGTATAGAGTGTAGGGTATAGAGTGTAGGGTATAGAGTGTAGGGTATAGAGTGTAGGGTATATAGTGTAGAGTGTAGGGTATAGAGTGTAGGGTATAGAGTGTAGGGTATAGAGTGTAGGGTATATAGTGTAGAGTGTAGGGTATAGAGTGTAGGGTATAGAGTGTAGGGTATAGAGTGTAGGGTATAGAGTGCAGGGTATAGAGTGTAGAGTGTAGGGTATAGAGTGTAGAGTGTAGGGTATAGAGTGTAGGGTATAGAGTGTAGGGTATAGAGTGTAGAGTGTAGGGTATAGAGTGTAGGGTATAGAGTGTAGGGAGTAGAGTGTAGGGTATAGAGTGTAGGGTTCAGAGTGTAGGGTATAGAGTGTAGGGTATAGAGTGTATGGTATAGAGTGTAGGGTATAGAGTGTAGGGTATAGAGTGTAGGGTATAGAGTGTAGGGTATAGAGTGTAGAGTGTAGGGTATAGAGTGTAGGGTATAGAGTGTAGGGTAGAGAGTGTAGGGTATAGAGTGTAGGGTATAGAGTGTAGAGTGTAGGGTATAGTGTGTAGGGTATAGAGTGCAGGGTGTAGAGTGTAGGGTATGGAGTGTAGGGTATAGAGTGTAGAGTGTAGGGTATAGAGTGTATGCTATAGAGGGTATGGTGTAGAGTGTATGGTATAGAGTGTAGGGTATAGAGTGTAGAGTGTATGGTATAGAGTGTAGGGTGTAGAGTGTAGGGTATAGAGTGTATGTTATAGAGTGTAGGGTATAGAGTGTAGGGTAGAGAGTGTAGAGTGTAGGGTATAGAGTGTAGGGTATAGAGTGTAGGGTATAGAGTGTAGAGTGTAGGGATTAGAGTGTAGGGTATAGAGTGTAGTGTGTAGAGTGTAGGGTATAGAGTGTAGGGTATAGAGTGTATGATATAGAGTGTAGGGTATAGAGTGTAGGGTGTAGAGTGTAGGGTATAGAGTGTAGGGTATAGAGTGTAGGGTATAGAGTGTAGGGAATAGAGTGTAGAGTGTAAGGTATAGAGTGTAGAGTATAGGGTATAGAGTGTAGGGTATAGAGTGTAGAGTGTAGGGATTAGAGTGTAGGGTATAGAGTGTAGGGTGTAGAGTGTAGGGTATAGAGTGTAGAGTGTAGGGTATAGAGTGTATGGTATAGAGTGTAGGGTATAGAGTGTAGGGTGTAGAGTGTAGGGTATAGAGTGTAGGGTATAGAGTGTAGGGTATAGAGTGTAAGGTATAGAGTGTAGGGAATAGAGTGTAGAGTGTAAGGTATAGAGTGTAGAGTGTAGGGTATAGAGTGTAGGGTATAGACTGTAGGGTATAGAGTGTAGGGTATAGAGTGTAGGGTATAGAGTGTAGGGTATAGAGTGTAGGGTATAGAGTGTAGAGTGTAGAGTATAGTGTGTAGGGTATAGAGTGCAGGGTGTAGAGTGTAGGGTATAGAGTGTAGGGTATAGAATGTAGAGTGTAGGGTATAGAGTGTATGCTATAGAGTGTAT